>NW_027442692.1:0-337191 GCF_048569485.1 Anomaloglossus baeobatrachus | reverse complement strand
GCCAAATTCAATATAAAAGGAATCTGAACATATTCGCGCAAAGAAACACATCGGCAAAAATGACCACAATATACTCCAAACACTATAACAGATGCAAACTTGTCCTGTGTGGTGGCGATTGAGATTTGATAAAGTAAGTGGAAAACCAGTAACAAGTTTCATTTGGCTACTTTCGCACTCTCGAGATAATCGTCACCATGTGCCAAATTCAATATAAAGGAATCTGAACATATTCGCGCAAAAATGAAATGACCACAATTTTCTCCAAAACTATAACAGATGCAAACTTGTCCTGTGTGGTGGAGATGAGATTTGATAAAGTAAGTGGAAATCCAGTAAAAGTTTCATTGGCTACTTTGCACTCTCGAGATAATCGTCACCATGTGCCAAATGCAATATAATAGGAATCTGAACACATTCGCGCAAAAATGAAATGACCACAATTTTCTCCAAAACTATAACAGATGCAAACTTGTCCTGTGTGGTGGAGATGAGATTTGATAAAGTAAGTGGAAATCCAGTAAAAGTTTCATTTGGCTACTTTGCACTCTCGAGATAATCGTCACCATGTGCCAAATTCAATATAAAAAGGAATCTGAACATATTCGCGCAAAAATGAAATGACCACAATTTTCTCCAAAACAATAACAGATGCAAACTTGTCCTGTGTGGTGGAGATGAGATTTGATAAAGTAAGTGGAAATCCAGTAAAAGTTTCATTTGGCTACTTTGCACTCTCGAGATAATCGTCACCATGTGCCAAATGCAATATAAAAGGAATCTGAACACATTCGCGCAAAAATGAAATGACCACAATTTTCTCCAAAACTATAACAGATGCAAACTTGTCCTGTGTGGTGGAGATGAGATTTGATAAAGTAAGTGGAAATCCAGTAAAAGTTTCATTTGGCTACTTTGCACTCTCGAGATAATCGTCACCATGTGCCAAATGCAATATAAAAGGAATCTGAACACATTCGCGCAAAAATGAAATGACCACAATTTTCTCCAAAACTATAACAGATGCAAACTTGTCCTGTGTGGTGGAGATGAGATTTGATAAAGTAAGTGGAAATCCAGTAAAAGTTTCATTTGGCTACTTTGCACTCTCGAGATAATCGTCACCATGTGCCAAATGCAATATAAAAGGAATCTGAACACATTCGCGCAAAAATGAAATGACCACAATTTTCTCCAAAACTATAACAGATGCAAACTTGTCCTGTGTGGTGGAGATGAGATTTGATAAAGTAAGTGGAAATCCAGTAAAAGTTTCATTTGGCTACTTTGCACTCTCGAGATAATCGTCACCATGTGCCAAATGCAATATAAAAGGAATCTGAACACATTCGCGCAAAAATGAAATGACCACAATTTTCTCCAAAACTATAACAGATGCAAACTTGTCCTGTGTGGTGGAGATGAGATTTGATAAAGTAAGTGGAAATCCAGTAAAAGTTTCATTTGGCTACTTTGCACTCTCGAGATAATCGTCCACCATGTGCCAAATGCAATATAAAAGGAATCTGAACACATTCGCGCAAAAATGAAATGACCACAATTTCTCCAAAACTATAACAGATGCAAACTTGTCCTGTGTGGTGGAGATGAGATTTGATAAAGTAAGTGGAAATCCAGTAAAAGTTTCATTTGGCTACTTTGCACTCTCGAGATAATCGTCACCATGTGCCAAATGCAATATAAAAGGAATCTGAACACATTCGCGCAAAAATGAAATGACCACAATTTTCTCCAAAACTATAACAGATGCAAACTTGTCCTGTGTGGTGGAGATGAGATTGATAAAGTAAGTGGAAATCCAGTAAAAGTTTCATTTGGCTACTTTTGCACTCTCGAGATAATCGTCACCAATGTGCCAAATGCAATATAAAAGGAATCTGAACATATTCGCGCAAAAATGAAATGACCACAATTTTCTCCAAAACTATAACAGATGCCAAACTTGTCCTGTGTGGTTGGAGATGAGATTTGATAAAGTAAGTGGAAATCCAGTAAAAGTTTCATTTGGCTACTTTGCACTCTCGAGATAATCGTCACCATGTGCCAAATGCAATATAAAAGGAATCTGAACACATTCGCGCAAAAATGAAATGACCACAATTTTCTCCAAAACTATAACAGATGCAAACTTGTCCTGTGTGGTGCAGATGAGATTTGATAAAGTAAGTGGAAATCCAGTAAAAGTTTCATTTGGCTACTTTGCACTCTCGAGATAATCGTCACCATGTGCCAAATGCAATATAAAAGGAATCTGAACACATTCGCGCAAAAATGAAATGACCACAATTTTCTCCAAAACTATAACAGATGCAAACTTGTCCTGTGTGGTGAGATGAGATTTGATAAAGTAAGTGGAAATCCAGTAAAAGTTTTCATTTGGCTACTTTGCACTCTCGAGATAATCGTCACCATGTGCCAAATGCAATATAAAAGGAATCTGAACACATTCGCGCAAAAATGAAATGACCACATTTTCTCCAAAACTATAACAGATGCAAACTTGTCCTGTGTGGTGGAGATGAGATTTGATAAAGTAAGTGGAAATCAAGTAAAAGTTTCATTTGGCTACTTTGCACTCTCGAGATAATCGTCACCATGTGCCAAATGCAATATAAAAGGAATCTGAACACATTCGCGCAAAAATGAAATGACCACAATTTTCTCCAAAACTATAACAGATGCAAACTTGTCCTGTGTGGTGGAGATGAGATTTGATAAAGTAAGTGGGAAATCCAAGTAAAAGTTTCATTTGGCTACTTTGCACTCTCGAGATAATCGTCACCATGTGCCAAATGCAATATAAAAGGAATCTGAACACATTCGCGCAAAAAATGAAATGACCACAATTTTCTCCAAAACTATAACAGATGCAAACTTGTCCTGTGTGGTGGAGATGAGATTTGATAAACGTAAGTGGAAATCCAGTAAAAGTTTCATTTGGCTACTTTGCACTCTCGAGATAATCGTCACCATGTGCCAAATGCAATATAAAAGGAATCTGAACACATTCGCGCAAAATGAAATGACCACAATTTTCTCCAAAACTATAACAGATGCAAACTTGTCCTGTGTGGTGGAGATGAGATTTAATAAAGTAAGTGGAAATCCAGTAAAAGTTTCATTTGGCTACTTTGCACTCTCGAGATAATCGTCACCATGTGCCAAATGCAATATAAAAGGAATCTGAACACATTCGCGCAAAAATGAAATGACCACAATTTTCTCCAAAACTATACCAGATGCAAACTTGTCCCTGTGTGGTGGAGATGAGATTTAATAAAGTAAGTGGAAATCCAGTAAAAGTTTCATTTGGCTACTTTGCACTCTCGAGATAATCGTCACCATGTGCCAAATGCAATATAAAAGGAATCTGAACACATTCGCGCAAAAATGAAATGACCACAATTTTCTCCAAAACTATAACAGATGCAAACTTGTCCTGTGTGGTGGAGATGAGATTTAATAAAGTAAGTGGAAATCCAGTAAAAGTTTCATTTGGCTACTTTGCACTCTCGAGATAATCGTCACCATGTGCCCAAATGCAATATAAAAGGAATCTGAACACATTCGCGCAAAATGAAATGACCACAATTTTCTCCAAAACTATAACAGATGCAAACTTGTCCTGTGTTGGTGGAGATGAGATTTGATAAAGTAAGTGGAATTCCAGTAAAAGTTTCATTTGGCTACTTTGCACTCTCGAGATAATCGTCACCATGTGCCAAATGCAATATAAAAGGAATCTGAACACATTCGTGCAAAATGAAATGACCACAATTTTCTCCAAAACTATAACAGATGCAAACTTGTCCTGTGTGGTGGAGATGAGATTTGATAAAGTAAGTGGAAATCCAGTAAAAGTTTCATTTGGCTACTTTGCACTCTCGAGATAATCGTCACCATGTTGCCAAATGCAATATAAAAGGAATCTGAAACACATTCGCGCAAAAATGAAATGACCACAATTTTCTCCAAAACTATAACAGATGCAAACTTGTCCTGTGTGGTGGAGATGAGATTTGATAAAGTAAGTGGAAATCCAGTAAAAGTTTCATTTGGCTACTTTGCACTCTCGAGATAATCGTCACCATGTGCCAAATTCAATATAAAAGGAATCTGAAACATATTCGCGCAAAAATGAAATGACCACAATTTTCTCCAAAACAATAACAGATGCAAACTTGTCCTGTGTGGTGGAGATGAGATTTGATAAAGTAAGTGAAATCCAGTAAAAGTTTCATTTGGCTACTTTGCACTCTCGAGATAATCGTCACCATGTGCCAAATGCAATATAAAAGGAATCTGAACACATTCGCGCAAAAATGAAATGACCACAATTTTCTCCAAAACTATAACAGATGCAAACTTGTCCTGTGTGGTGGAGATGAGATTTGATAAAGTAAGTGGAAATCCAGTAAAAGTTTCATTTGGCTACTTTGGCAACTCTCGAGATAATCGTCACCATGTGCCAAATGCAATATAAAAGGAATCTGAACACATTCGCGCAAAAATGAAATGACCACAATTTTCTCCAAAAACTATAAACAGATGCAAACTTGTCCCTGTGTGGTGGAGATGAGATTTGATAAAGTAAGTGGAAATCCAGTAAAAGTTTCATTTGGCTACTTTGCACTCTCGAGATAATCGTCACCATGTGCCAAATGCAATATAAAAGGAATCTGAACATATTCGCGCAAAAATGAAATGACCACAATTTTCTCCAAAACTATAACAGATGCAAACTTGTCCTGTGTGGTGGAGATGAGATTTGATAAAGTAAGTGGAAATCCAGTAAAAGTTTCATTTGGCTACTTTGCACTCTCGAGATAATCGTCACCATGTGCCAAATGCAATATAATAGGAATCTGAACACATTCGCGCAAAAATGAAATGACCACAATTTTCTCCAAAACTATAACAGATGCAAACTTGTCCTGTGTGGTGGAGATGAGATTTGATAAAGTAAGTGGAAATCCAGTAAAAGTTTCATTTGGCTACTTTGCACTCTCGAGATAATCGTCACCATGTGCCAAATACAATATAAAAAGGAATCTGAACACATTCGCGCAAAAATGAAATGACCACAATTTTCTCCAAAACTATAACAGATGCAAACTTGTCCTGTGTGGTGGAGATGAGATTTGATAAAGTAAGTGGGAAATCCAGTAAAAGTTTCATTTGGCTACTTTGCACTCTCGAGATAATCGTCACCATGTGCCAAATGCAATATAAAAGGAATCTGAACACATTCGCGCAAAAATGAAATGACCACAATTTTCTCCAAAACTATAACAGATGCAAACTTGTCCTGTGTGGTGGAGATGAGATTTGATAAAGTAAGTGGAAATCCAGTAAAAGTTTCATTTGGCTACTTTGCACTCTCGAGATAATCGTCACCATGTGCCAAATGCAATATAAAAGGAATCTGAACACATTCGCGCAAAAATGAAATGACCACAATTTTCTCCAAAACTATAACAGATGCAAACTTGTCCTGTGTGGTGGAGATGAGATTTGATAAAGTAAGTGGAAATCCAGTAAAAGTTTCATTTGGCTACTTTGCACTCTCGAGATAATCGTCACCATGTGCCAATGCAATATAAAAGGAATCTGAACATATTCGCGCAAAAATGAAATGACCACAATTTTCTCCAAAACTATAGCAGATGCAAACTTGTCCTGTGTGGTGGAGATGAGATTTGATAAAGTAAGTGGAAATCCAGTAAAAGTTTCATTTGGCTACTTTGCACTCTCGAGATAATCGTCACCATGTGCCAAATGCAATATAAAAGGAATCTGAACAACATTCGCGCAAAATGAAATGACCACAATTTTCTCCAAAACTATAACAGATGCAAACTTGTCCTGTGTGGTGGCAGATGAGATTTGATAAAGTAAGTGGAAATCCAGTAAAAGTTTCATTGGCTACTTTGCACTCTCGAGATAATCGTCACCATGTGCCAAATGCAATATAAAAGGATTCTGAACACATTCGCGCAAAATGAAATGACCACAATTTTCTCCAAAACTATAACAGATGCAAACTTGTCCTGTGTGGGTGGAGATGAGATTTTATAAAGTAAGTGGAAATCCAGTAAAAGTTTCATTTGGCTACTTTGCACTCTCGAGATAATCGTCACCATGTGCCAAATGCAATATAAAAGGAATCTGAACACATTCGCGCAAAAATGAAATGACCACAATTTTCTCCCAAAACTATAACAGATGCAAACTTTTCCTGTGTGGTGGAGATGAGATTTGATAAAGTAAGTGGAAATCCAGTAAAAGTTTCATTTGGCTACTTTGCACTCTCGAGATAATCGTCACCATGTGCCAAATGCAATATAAAAGGAATCTGAACACATTCGCGCAAAAATGAAATGACCCACAATTTTCTCCAAAACCTATAACAGATGCAAACTTGTCCTGTGTGGTGGAGATGAGATTTGATAAAGTAAGTGGAAATCCAGTAAAAGTTTCATTTGGCTACTTTGCACTCTCGAGATAATCGTCACCATGTGCCAAATGCAATATAAAAGGAATCTGAACACATTCGCGCAAAAATGAAATGACCACAATTTTCTCCAAAACTATAACAGATGCAAACTTGTCCCTGTTGTGGTGGAGATGAGATTTGATAAACTAAGTGGAAATCCAGTAAAAGTTTCATTTGGCTACTTTGCACTATCGAGATAATCGTCCACCATGTGCCAAATGCAATATAAAAGGAATCTGAACACATTCGCGCAAAAATGAAATGACCCACCAATTTTCTCCAAAACTATAACAGATGCAAACTTGTCCTGTGTGGTGGAGATGAGATTTAATAAAGTAAGTGGAAATCCAGTAAAAGTTTCATTTGGCTACTTTGCACTCTCGAGATAATCGTCACCATGTGCCAAATGCAATATAAAAGGAATCTGAACACATTCGCGCAAAAATGAAATGACCACAATTTTCTCCAAAACTATACCAGATGCAAACTTGTCCTGTGTGGTGGAGATGAGATTTAATAAAGTGGAAATCCAGTAAAAGTTTCATTTGGCTACTTTGCACTCTCGAGATAATCGTCACCATGTGCCAAATGCAATATAAAAGGAATCTGAACACATTCGCGCAAAAATGAAATGACCACAATTTTCTCCAAAACTATAACAGATGCAAACTTGTCCTGTGTGGTGGAGATGAGATTTAATAAAGTAAGTGGAAATCCTGTAAAAGTTTCATTTGGCTACTTTGCACTCTCGAGATAATCGTCACCATGTGCCAAATGCAAATATAAAAGGAATCTGAACACATTCGCGCAAAAAATGAAATGACCACAATTTTCTCCAAAACTATAACAGATGCAAACTTGTCCTGTGTGGTGGAGATGAGATTTGATAAAGTAAGTGTGAATTCCAGTAAAAGTTTCATTTGCTACTTTGCACTCTCGAGATAATCGTCACCATGTGCCAAATGCAATATAAAAGGAATCTGAACACATTCGTGCAAAAATGAAATGACCACAATTTTCTCCAAAACTATAACAGATGCAAACTTGTCCTGTGTGGTGGAGATGAGATTTGATAAAGTAAGTGGAAATCCAGCAAAAGTTTCATTTGGCTACTTTGCACTCTCTAGATAATCGTCACCATGTGCCAAATGCAATATAAAAGGAATCTGAACACATTCGCGCAAAAATGAAATGACCACAATTTTCTCACAAAACTATAACAGATGCAAACTTGTCCTGTATGATGGAGATGAGATTTGATAAAGTAAGTGGAAATCCAGTAAAAGTTTCATTTGGCTACTTTGCACTCTCGAGATAATCGTCACCATGTGCCAAATGCAATATAAAAGGAATCTGAACACATTCGCGCAAAAATGAAATGACCACAATTTTCTCCAAAACTATAACAGATGCAAACTTGTCCTGTGTGGTGGAGATGAGATTTGATAAAGTAAGTGGAAATCCAGTAAGTTTCATTTGGCTACTTTGCACTCTCGAGATAATCGTCACCATGTGCCAAATGCAATATAAAAGGAATCTGAACCACATTCGTGCAAAAATGAAATGACCACAATTTTCTCCAAAACTATAACAGATGCAAACTTGTCCTGTGTGGTGGAGATGAGATTTGATAAAGTAAGTGGAAATCCAGTAAAAGTTTCATTTGGCTACTTTGCACTCTCGAGATAATCGTCACCATGTGCCAAATGCAATATAAAAGGAATCTGAACACATTCGCGCAAAAATGAAATGACCACAATTTTCTCCAAAACTATAACAGATGCAAACTTGTCCTGTGTGATGATGGAGATGAGATTTGATAAAGTAAGTGGAAATCCAGTAAAAGTTTCATTTGGCTACTTTGCACTCTCGAGATAATCGTCACCATGTGCCAAATGCAATATAAAAGGAATCTGAACACATTCGCGCAAAAATGAAATGACCACAATTTTCTCCAAAACTATAAACAGATGCAAACTTGTCCTGTGTGGTGGAGATGAGATTTGATAAAGTAAGTGGAAATCCAGTAAGTTTCATTTGGCTACTTTGCACTCTCGAGATAATCGTCACCATGTGCCAAATGCAATATAAAAGGAATCTGAACACATTCGCGCAAAAATGAAATGACCACAATTTTCTCCAAAACTATAACAGATGCAAACTTGTCCTGTGTGGTGGAGATGAGATTTGATAAAGTAAGTAGAAATCCAGTAAAAGTTTCATTTGGCTACTTTGCACTCTCGAGATAATCGTCACCATGTGCCAAATGCAATATAATAGGAATCTGAACACATTCGCGCAAAAATGAAATGACCACAATTTTCTCCAAAACTATAACAGATGCAAACGTCCTGTGTGGTGGAGATGAGATTTGATAAAGTAAGTAGAAATCCAGTAAAAGTTTCATTTGGCTACTTTGCACTCTCGAGATAATCGTCACCATGTGCCAAATGCAATATAATAGGAATCTGAACACATTCGCGCAAAAATGAAATGACCACAATTTTCTCCAAAACTATAACAGATGCAAACTTGTCCTGTGTGGTGGAGATGAGATTTGATAAAGTAAGTAGAAATCCAGTAAAAGTTTCATTTGGCTACTTTGCACTCTCGAGATAATCGTCACCATGTGCCAAAAGCAATATAATAGGAATCTGAAACACATTCGCGCAAAAATGAAATGACCACAATTTTCTCCAAAACTATAACAGATGCAAACGTCCTGTGTGGTGGAGATGAGATTGATAAAGTAAGTGGAAATCCAGTAAAAGTTTCATTTGGCTACTTTGCACTCTCGAGATAATCGTCACCATGTGCCAAATTCAATATAAAAGGAATCTGAACATATTCGCGCAAAAATGAAATGACCACAATTTTCTCCAAAACTATAACAGATGCAAACTTGTCCTGTGTGGTGGAGATGAGATTTGATAAAGTAAGTGGAAATCCAGTAAAAGTTTCATTTGGCTACTTTGCACTCTCGAGATAATCGTCACCATGTGCCAAACGCAATATAAAAGGAATCTGAACACATTCGCGCAAAAATGAAATGACCACAATTTTCTCCAAAACTATAACAGATGCAAACTTGTCCTGTGTGGTGGAGATGAGATTTGATAAAGTAAGTGGAAATCCAGTAAAAGTTTCATTTGGCTACTTTGCACTCTCGAGATAATCGTCACCATGTGCCCAAATGCAATATAATAGGAATTTGAACACATTCGCGCAAAAATGAAATGACCACAATTTTCTCCAAAACTATAACAGATGCAAACTTGTCCTGTGTGGTGGAGATGAGATTTGATAAAGTAAGTGGAAATCCAGTAAAAGTTTCATTTGGCTACTTTGCACTCTCGAGATAATCGTCACCATGTGCCAAATTCAATATAAAAGGAATCTGAAGATATTCGCGCAAAAATGAAATGACCACAATTTTCTCCAAAACAATAACAGATGCAAACTTGTCCTGTGTGGTGGAGATGAGATTTGATAAAGTAAGTGGAAATCCAGTAAAAGTTTCATTTGGCTACTTTGCACTCTCGAGATAATCGTCACCATGTGCCAAATGCAATATAAAAGGAATCTGAACACATTCGCGCAAAATGAAATGACCACAATTTTCTCCAAAACTATAACAGATGCAAACTTGTCCTGTGTGGTGGAGATGAGATTTGATAAGTAAGTGGAAATCCAGTAAAAGTTTCATTTGGCTACTTTGCACTCTCGAGATAATCGTCACCATTGCCAAATGCAATATAATAGGAATCTGAACACATTCCGCGCAAAAATGAAATGACCACAATTTTCTCCAAAAACTATAACAGATGCAAACTTGTCCTGTGTGGTGGAGATGAGATTTGATAAAGTAAGTGGAAATCCAGTAAAAGTTTCATTTGGCTACTTTGCACTCTCGAGATAATCGTCACCATGTGCCAAATACAATATAAAAGGAATCTGAACACATTCGCGCAAAATGAAATGACCACAATTTTCTCCAAAACTATAACAGATGCAAACTTGTCCTGTGTGGTGGAGATGAGATTTGATAAAGTAAGTGGAAATCCAGTAAAAGTTTCATTTGGCTACTTTGCACTCTCGAGATAATCGTCACCATGTGCCAAATGCAATATAAAAGGAATCTGAACACATTCGCGCAAAAATGAAATGACCACAATTTTCTCCAAAACTATAACAGATGCAAACTTGTCCTGTGTGGTGGAGATGAGATTTGATAAAGTAAGTGGAAATCCAGTAAAAGTTTCATTTGGCTACTTTGCACTCTCGAGATAATCGTCACCATGTGCCAAATGCAATATAAAAGGAATCTGAACACATTCGCGCAAAAATGAAATGACCACAATTTTCTCCAAAACTATAACAGATGCAAACTTGTCCTGTATGGTGGCAGATGAGATTTGATAAAGTAAGTGGAAATCCAGTAAAAGTTTCATTTGGCTACTTTGCACTCTCGAGATAATCGTCACCATGTGCCAATGCGATATAAAAGGAATCTGAACACATTCGCGCAAAAATGAAATGACCACAATTTTCTCCAAAACTATAACAGATGCAAACTTGTCCTGTGTGGTGGAGATGAGATTTGATAAAGTAAGTGGAAATCCAGTAAAAGTTTCATTTGGCTACTTTGCACTCTCGAGATAATCGTCACCATGTGCCAAATGCAATATAAAAGGAATCTGAACACATTCGCGCAAAAATGAAATGACCACAATTTTCTCCAAAACTATAACAGATGCAAACGTCCTGTGTGGTGGAGATGAGATTTGATAAAGTAAGTAGGAAATCCAGTAAAAGTTTCATTTGGCTACTTTGCACTCTCGAGATAATCGTCACCATGTGCCAAATGCAATATAATAGGAATCTGAACACATTCGCGCAAAAATGAAATGACCACAATTTTCTCCAAAACTATAACAGATGCAAACTTGTCCTGTGTGGTGGAGATGAGATTTGATAAAGTAAGTAGAAATCCAGTAAAGTTTCATTTGGCTACTTTGCACTCTCGAGATAATCGTCACCATGTGCCAAATGCAATATAATAGGAATCTGAACACATTCGCGCAAAAATGAAATGACCACAATTTTCTCCAAAACTATAACAGATGCAAACTGTCCTGTGTGGTGGAGATGAGATTGATAAAGTAAGTGGAAATCCAGTAAAAGTTTCATTTGGCTACTTTGCACTCTCGAGATAATCGTCACCATGTGCCAAATTCAATATAAAAGGAATCTGAACATATTCGCGCAAAAATGAAATGACCACAATTTTCTCCAAAACTATAACAGATGCAAACTTGTCCTGTGTGGTGGAGATGAGATTTGATAAAGTAAGTGGAAATCCAGTAAAAGTTTCATTTGGCTACTTTGCACTCTCGAGATAATCGTCACCATGTGCCAAACGCAATATAAAAGGAATCTGAACACATTCGCGCAAAAATGAAATGACCACAATTTTTCTCCAAAACTATAACAGATGCAAACTTGTCCTGTGTGGTGGAGATGAGATTTGATAAAGTAAGTGGAAATCCAGTAAAAGTTTCATTTGGCTACTTTGCACTCTCGAGATAATCGTCACCATGTGCCAAATGCAATATAATAGGAATTTGAACACATTCGCGCAAAAATGAAATGACCACAATTTTCTCCAAAACTATAACAGATGCAAACTTGTCCTGTGTGGTGGAGATGAGATTTGATAAAGTAAGTGGAAATCCAGTAAAAGTTTCATTTGGCTACTTTGCACTCTCGAGATAATCGTCACCATGTGCCAAATTCAATATAAAAGGAATCTGAAGATATTCGCGCAAAAAATGAAATGACCACAATTTTCTCCAAAACAATAACAGATGCAAACTTGTCCTGTGTGGTGGAGATGAGATTTGATAAAGTAAGTGGAAATCCAGTAAAAGTTTCATTTGGCTACTTTGCACTCTCGAGATAATCGTCACCATGTGCCAAATGCAATATAAAAGGAATCTGAACACATTCGCGCAAAAATGAAATGACCACAATTTTCTCCAAAACTATAACAGATGCAAACTTGTCCTGTGTGGTGGAGATGAGATTGATAAAGTAAGTGGAAATCCAGTAAAAGTTTCATTTGGCTACTTTGCACTCTCGAGATAATCGTCACCATGTGCCAAATGCAATATAAAAGGAATCTGAACATATTCGCGCAAAAATGAAATGACCACAATTTTCTCCAAAACTATAACAGATGCAAACTTGTCCTGTGTGGTGGAGATGAGATTTGATAAAGTAAGTGGAAATCTAGTAAAAGTTTCATTTGGCTACTTTGCACTCTCGAGATAATCGTCACCATGTGCCAAATGCAATATAATAGGAATCTGAACACATTCGCGCAAAAATGAAATGACCACAATTTTCTCCAAAACTATAACAGATGCAAACTTGTCCTGTGTGGTGGAGATGAGATTTGATAAAGTAAGTGGAAATCCAGTAAAAGTTTCATTTGGCTACTTTGCACTCTCGAGATAATCGTCACCATGTGCCAAATACAATATAAAAGGAATCTGAACACATTCGCGCAAAAATGAAATGACCACAATTTTCTCCAAAACTATAACAGATGCAAACTTGTCCTGTGTGGTGGAGATGAGATTTGATAAAGTAAGTGGAAATCCAGTAAAAGTTTCATTTGGCTACTTTGCACTCTCGAGATAATCGTCACCATGTGCCAAATGCAATATAAAAGGAATCTGAACATATTCGCGCAAAAATAAAATGACCACAATTTTCTCCAAAACTATAACAGATGCAAACTTGTCCTGTGTGGTGGAGATGAGATTTGATAAAGTAAGTGGAAATCCAGTAAAAGTTTCATTTGGCTACTTTGCACTCTCGAGATAATCGTCACCATGTGCCAAATGCAATATAAAAGGAATCTGAACACATTCGCGCAAAAATGAAATGACCACAATTTTCTCCAAAACTATAACAGATGCAAACTTGTCCTGTGTGGTGCAGATGAGATTTGATAAAGTAAGTGGAAATCCAGTAAAAGTTTCATTTGGCTACTTTGCACTCTCGAGATAATCGTCACCATGTGCCAAATGCAATATAAAAGGAATCTGAACACATTCGCGCAAAAATGAAATGACCACAATTTTCTCCAAAACTATAACAGATGCAAACTTGTCCTGTGTGGTGGAGATGAGATTTGATAAAGTAAGTGGAAATCCAGTAAAAGTTTCATTTGGCTACTTTGCACTCTCGAGATAATCGTCACCATGTGCCAAATGCAATATAAAAGGAATCTGAACACATTCGCGCAAAAATGAAATGACCACAATTTTCTCCAAAACTATAACAGATGCAAACTTTTCCTGTGTGGTGGAGATGAGATTTGATAAAGTAAGTGGAAATCAAGTAAAAGTTTCATTTGGCTACTTTGCACTCTCGAGATAATCGTCACCATGTGCCAAATGCAATATAAAAGGAATCTGAACACATTCGCGCAAAAATGAAATGACCACAATTTTCTCCAAAACTATAACAGATGCAAACTTGTCCTGTGTGGTGGAGATGAGATTTGATAAAGTAAGTGGAAATCCAGTAAAAGTTTCATTTGGCTACTTTGCACTCTCGAGATAATCGTCACCATGTGCCAAATGCAATATAAAAGGAATCTGAACACATTCGCGCAAAAATGAAATGACCACAATTTTCTCCAAAACTATAACAGATGCAAACTTGTCCTGTGTGGTGGAGATGAGATTTGATAAACTAAGTGGAAATCCAGTAAAAGTTTCATTTGGCTACTTTGCACTCTCGAGATAATCGTCACCATGTGCCAAATGCAATATAAAAGGAATCTGAACACATTCGCGCAAAAATGAAATGACCACAATTTTCTCCAAAACTATAACAGATGCAAACTTGTCCTGTGTGGTGGAGATGAGATTTAATAAAGTAAGTGGAAATCCAGTAAAAGTTTCATTTGGCTACTTTGCACTCTCGAGATAATCGTCACCATGTGCCAAATGCAATATAAAAGGAATCTGAACACATTCGCGCAAAAATGAAATGACCACAATTTTCTCCAAAACTATACCAGATGCAAACTTGTCCTGTGTGGTGGAGATGAGATTTAATAAAGTAAGTGGAAATCCAGTAAAAGTTTCATTTGGCTACTTTGCACTCTCGAGATAATCGTCACCATGTGCCAAATGCAATATAAAAGGAATCTGAACACATTCGCGCAAAAATGAAATGACCACAATTTTCTCCAAAACTATAACAGATGCAAACTTGTCCTGTGTGGTGGAGATGAGATTTAATAAAGTAAGTGGAAATCCAGTAAAAGTTTCATTTGGCTACTTTGCACTCTCGAGATAATCGTCACCATGTGCCAAATGCAATATAAAAGGAATCTGAACACATTCGCGCAAAAATGAAATGACCACAATTTTCTCCAAAACTATAACAGATGCAAACTTGTCCTGTGTGGTGGAGATGAGATTTGATAAAGTAAGTGGAATTCCAGTAAAAGTTTCATTTGGCTACTTTGCACTCTCGAGATAATCGTCACCATGTGCCAAATGCAATATAAAAGGAATCTGAACACATTCGTGCAAAAATGAAATGACCACAATTTTCTCCAAAACTATAACAGATGCAAACTTGTCCTGTGTGGTGGAGATGAGATTTGATAAAGTAAGTGGAAATCCAGTAAAAGTTTCATTTGGCTACTTTGCACTCTCGAGATAATCGTCACCATGTGCCAAATGCAATATAAAAGGAATCTGAACACATTCGCGCAAAAATGAAATGACCACAATTTTCTCCAAAACTATAACAGATGCAAACTTGTCCTGTGTGGTGGAGATGAGATTTGATAAAGTAAGTGGAAATCCAGTAAAAGTTTCATTTGGCTACTTTGCACTCTCGAGATAATCGTCACCATGTGCCAAATTCAATATAAAAGGAATCTGAACATATTCGCGCAAAAATGAAATGACCACAATTTTCTCCAAAACAATAACAGATGCAAACTTGTCCTGTGTGGTGGAGATGAGATTTGATAAAGTAAGTGGAAATCCAGTAAAAGTTTCATTTGGCTACTTTGCACTCTCGAGATAATCGTCACCATGTGCCAAATGCAATATAAAAGGAATCTGAACACATTCGCGCAAAAATGAAATGACCACAATTTTCTCCAAAACTATAACAGATGCAAACTTGTCCTGTGTGGTGGAGATGAGATTTGATAAAGTAAGTGGAAATCCAGTAAAAGTTTCATTTGGCTACTTTGCACTCTCGAGATAATCGTCACCATGTGCCAAATGCAATATAAAAGGAATCTGAACACATTCGCGCAAAAATGAAATGACCACAATTTTCTCCAAAACTATAACAGATGCAAACTTGTCCTGTGTGGTGGAGATGAGATTTGATAAAGTAAGTGGAAATCCAGTAAAAGTTTCATTTGGCTACTTTGCACTCTCAAGATAATCGTCACCATGTGCCAAATGCAATATAAAAGGAATCTGAACATATTCGCGCAAAAATGAAATGACCACAATTTTCTCCAAAACTATAACAGATGCAAACTTGTCCTGTGTGGTGGAGATGAGATTTGATAAAGTAAGTGGAAATCCAGTAAAAGTTTCATTTGGCTACTTTGCACTCTCGAGATAATCGTCACCATGTGCCAAATGCAATATAATAGGAATCTGAACACATTCGCGCAAAAATGAAATGACCACAATTTTCTCCAAAACTATAACAGATGCAAACTTGTCCTGTGTGGTGGAGATGAGATTTGATAAAGTAAGTGGAAATCCAGTAAAAGTTTCATTTGGCTACTTTGCACTCTCGAGATAATCGTCACCATGTGCCAAATACAATATAAAAGGAATCTGAACACATTCGCGCAAAAATGAAATGACCACAATTTTCTCCAAAACTATAACAGATGCAAACTTGTCCTGTGTGGTGGAGATGAGATTTGATAAAGTAAGTGGAAATCCAGTAAAAGTTTCATTTGGCTACTTTGCACTCTCGAGATAATCGTCACCATGTGCCAAATGCAATATAAAAGGAATCTGAACACATTCGCGCAAAAATGAAATGACCACAATTTTCTCCAAAACTATAACAGATGCAAACTTGTCCTGTGTGGTGGAGATGAGATTTGATAAAGTAAGTGGAAATCGAGTAAAAGTTTCATTTGGCTACTTTGCACTCTCGAGATAATCGTCACCATGTGCCAAATGCAATATAAAAGGAATCTGAACACATTCGCGCAAAAATGAAATGACCACAATTTTCTCCAAAACTATAACAGATGCAAACTTGTCCTGTGTGGTGGAGATGAGATTTGATAAAGTAAGTGGAAATCCAGTAAAAGTTTCATTTGGCTACTTTGCACTCTCGAGATAATCGTCACCATGTGCCAAATGCAATATAAAAGGAATCTGAACATATTCGCGCAAAAATGAAATGACCACAATTTTCTCCAAAACTATAACAGATGCAAACTTGTCCTGTGTGGTGGAGATGAGATTTGATAAAGTAAGTGGAAATCCAGTAAAAGTTTCATTTGGCTACTTTGCACTCTCGAGATAATCGTCACCATGTGCCAAATGCAATATAAAAGGAATCTGAACACATTCGCGCAAAAATGAAATGACCACAATTTTCTCCAAAACTATAACAGATGCAAACTTGTCCTGTGTGGTGCAGATGAGATTTGATAAAGTAAGTGGAAATCCAGTAAAAGTTTCATTTGGCTACTTTGCACTCTCGAGATAATCGTCACCATGTGCCAAATGCAATATAAAAGGATTCTGAACACATTCGCGCAAAAATGAAATGACCACAATTTTCTCCAAAACTATAACAGATGCAAACTTGTCCTGTGTGGTGGAGATGAGATTTGATAAAGTAAGTGGAAATCCAGTAAAAGTTTCATTTGGCTACTTTGCACTCTCGAGATAATCGTCACCATGTGCCAAATGCAATATAAAAGGAATCTGAACACATTCGCGCAAAAATGAAATGACCACAATTTTCTCCAAAACTATAACAGATGCAAACTTTTCCTGTGTGGTGGAGATGAGATTTGATAAAGTAAGTGGAAATCCAGTAAAAGTTTCATTTGGCTACTTTGCACTCTCGAGATAATCGTCACCATGTGCCAAATGCAATATAAAAGGAATCTGAACACATTCGCGCAAAAATGAAATGACCACAATTTTCTCCAAAACTATAACAGATGCAAACTTGTCCTGTGTGGTGGAGATGAGATTTGATAAAGTAAGTGGAAATCCAGTAAAAGTTTCATTTGGCTACTTTGCACTCTCGAGATAATCGTCACCATGTGCCAAATGCAATATAAAAGGAATCTGAACACATTCGCGCAAAAATGAAATGACCACAATTTTCTCCAAAACTATAACAGATGCAAACTTGTCCTGTGTGGTGGAGATGAGATTTGATAAACTAAGTGGAAATCCAGTAAAAGTTTCATTTGGCTACTTTGCACTATCGAGATAATCGTCACCATGTGCCAAATGCAATATAAAAGGAATCTGAACACATTCGCGCAAAAATGAAATGACCACAATTTTCTCCAAAACTATAACAGATGCAAACTTGTCCTGTGTGGTGGAGATGAGATTTAATAAAGTAAGTGGAAATCCAGTAAAAGTTTCATTTGGCTACTTTGCACTCTCGAGATAATCGTCACCATGTGCCAAATGCAATATAAAAGGAATCTGAACACATTCGCGCAAAAATGAAATGACCACAATTTTCTCCAAAACTATACCAGATGCAAACTTGTCCTGTGTGGTGGAGATGAGATTTAATAAAGTGGAAATCCAGTAAAAGTTTCATTTGGCTACTTTGCACTCTCGAGATAATCGTCACCATGTGCCAAATGCAATATAAAAGGAATCTGAACACATTCGCGCAAAAATGAAATGACCACAATTTTCTCCAAAACTATAACAGATGCAAACTTGTCCTGTGTGGTGGAGATGAGATTTAATAAAGTAAGTGGAAATCCTGTAAAAGTTTCATTTGGCTACTTTGCACTCTCGAGATAATCGTCACCATGTGCCAAATGCAATATAAAAGGAATCTGAACACATTCGCGCAAAAATGAAATGACCACAATTTTCTCCAAAACTATAACAGATGCAAACTTGTCCTGTGTGGTGGAGATGAGATTTGATAAAGTAAGTGGAATTCCAGTAAAAGTTTCATTTGGCTACTTTGCACTCTCGAGATAATCGTCACCATGTGCCAAATGCAATATAAAAGGAATCTGAACACATTCGTGCAAAAATGAAATGACCACAATTTTCTCCAAAACTATAACAGATGCAAACTTGTCCTGTGTGGTGGAGATGAGATTTGATAAAGTAAGTGGAAATCCAGCAAAAGTTTCATTTGGCTACTTTGCACTCTCTAGATAATCGTCACCATGTGCCAAATGCAATATAAAAGGAATCTGAACACATTCGCGCAAAAATGAAATGACCACAATTTTCTCCAAAACTATAACAGATGCAAACTTGTCCTGTATGATGGAGATGAGATTTGATAAAGTAAGTGGAAATCCAGTAAAAGTTTCATTTGGCTACTTTGCACTCTCGAGATAATCGTCACCATGTGCCAAATGCAATATAAAAGGAATCTGAACACATTCGCGCAAAAATGAAATGACCACAATTTTCTCCAAAACTATAACAGATGCAAACTTGTCCTGTGTGGTGGAGATGAGATTTGATAAAGTAAGTGGAAATCCAGTAAGTTTCATTTGGCTACTTTGCACTCTCGAGATAATCGTCACCATGTGCCAAATGCAATATAAAAGGAATCTGAACACATTCGTGCAAAAATGAAATGACCACAATTTTCTCCAAAACTATAA
This sequence comes from Anomaloglossus baeobatrachus, assembly GCF_048569485.1. Taxonomy (NCBI): domain Eukaryota; kingdom Metazoa; phylum Chordata; class Amphibia; order Anura; family Aromobatidae; genus Anomaloglossus; species Anomaloglossus baeobatrachus. Next base: position 317,749 of record NW_027442692.1, on the reverse strand, counting down.
CAGATGCAAACTTGTCCTGTGTGGTGGAGATGAGATTTGATAAAGTAAGTGGAAATCCAGTAAAAGTTTCATTTGGCTACTTTGCACTCTCGAGATAATCGTCACCATGTGCCAAATGCAATATAAAAGGAATCTGAACACATTCGCGCAAAAATGAAATGACCACAATTTTCTCCAAAACTATAACAGATGCAAACTTGTCCTGTGTGATGGAGATGAGATTTGATAAAGTAAGTGGAAATCCAGTAAAAGTTTCATTTGGCTACTTTGCACTCTCGAGATAATCGTCACCATGTGCCAAATGCAATATAAAAGGAATCTGAACACATTCGCGCAAAAATGAAATGACCACAATTTTCTCCAAAACTATAACAGATGCAAACTTGTCCTGTGTGGTGGAGATGAGATTTGATAAAGTAAGTGGAAATCCAGTAAGTTTCATTTGGCTACTTTGCACTCTCGAGATAATCGTCACCATGTGCCAAATGCAATATAAAAGGAATCTGAACACATTCGCGCAAAAATGAAATGACCACAATTTTCTCCAAAACTATAACAGATGCAAACTTGTCCTGTGTGGTGGAGATGAGATTTGATAAAGTAAGTAGAAATCCAGTAAAAGTTTCATTTGGCTACTTTGCACTCTCGAGATAATCGTCACCATGTGCCAAATGCAATATAATAGGAATCTGAACACATTCGCGCAAAAATGAAATGACCACAATTTTCTCCAAAACTATAACAGATGCAAACGTCCTGTGTGGTGGAGATGAGATTTGATAAAGTAAGTAGAAATCCAGTAAAAGTTTCATTTGGCTACTTTGCACTCTCGAGATAATCGTCACCATGTGCCAAATGCAATATAATAGGAATCTGAACACATTCGCGCAAAAATGAAATGACCACAATTTTCTCCAAAACTATAACAGATGCAAACTTGTCCTGTGTGGTGGAGATGAGATTTGATAAAGTAAGTAGAAATCCAGTAAAAGTTTCATTTGGCTACTTTGCACTCTCGAGATAATCGTCACCATGTGCCAAAAGCAATATAATAGGAATCTGAACACATTCGCGCAAAAATGAAATGACCACAATTTTCTCCAAAACTATAACAGATGCAAACGTCCTGTGTGGTGGAGATGAGATTTGATAAAGTAAGTGGAAATCCAGTAAAAGTTTCATTTGGCTACTTTGCACTCTCGAGATAATCGTCACCATGTGCCAAATTCAATATAAAAGGAATCTGAACATATTCGCGCAAAAATGAAATGACCACAATTTTCTCCAAAACTATAACAGATGCAAACTTGTCCTGTGTGGTGGAGATGAGATTTGATAAAGTAAGTGGAAATCCAGTAAAAGTTTCATTTGGCTACTTTGCACTCTCGAGATAATCGTCACCATGTGCCAAACGCAATATAAAAGGAATCTGAACACATTCGCGCAAAAATGAAATGACCACAATTTTCTCCAAAACTATAACAGATGCAAACTTGTCCTGTGTGGTGGAGATGAGATTTGATAAAGTAAGTGGAAATCCAGTAAAAGTTTCATTTGGCTACTTTGCACTCTCGAGATAATCGTCACCATGTGCCAAATGCAATATAATAGGAATTTGAACACATTCGCGCAAAAATGAAATGACCACAATTTTCTCCAAAACTATAACAGATGCAAACTTGTCCTGTGTGGTGGAGATGAGATTTGATAAAGTAAGTGGAAATCCAGTAAAAGTTTCATTTGGCTACTTTGCACTCTCGAGATAATCGTCACCATGTGCCAAATTCAATATAAAAGGAATCTGAAGATATTCGCGCAAAAATGAAATGACCACAATTTTCTCCAAAACAATAACAGATGCAAACTTGTCCTGTGTGGTGGAGATGAGATTTGATAAAGTAAGTGGAAATCCAGTAAAAGTTTCATTTGGCTACTTTGCACTCTCGAGATAATCGTCACCATGTGCCAAATGCAATATAAAAGGAATCTGAACACATTCGCGCAAAAATGAAATGACCACAATTTTCTCCAAAACTATAACAGATGCAAACTTGTCCTGTGTGGTGGAGATGAGATTTGATAAAGTAAGTGGAAATCCAGTAAAAGTTTCATTTGGCTACTTTGCACTCTCGAGATAATCGTCACCATGTGCCAAATGCAATATAATAGGAATCTGAACACATTCCCGCAAAAATGAAATGACCACAATTTTCTCCAAAACTATAACAGATGCAAACTTGTCCTGTGTGGTGGAGATGAGATTTGATAAAGTAAGTGGAAATCCAGTAAAAGTTTCATTTGGCTACTTTGCACTCTCGAGATAATCGTCACCATGTGCCAAATACAATATAAAAGGAATCTGAACACATTCGCGCAAAAATGAAATGACCACAATTTTCTCCAAAACTATAACAGATGCAAACTTGTCCTGTGTGGTGGAGATGAGATTTGATAAAGTAAGTGGAAATCCAGTAAAAGTTTCATTTGGCTACTTTGCACTCTCGAGATAATCGTCACCATGTGCCAAATGCAATATAAAAGGAATCTGAACACATTCGCGCAAAAATGAAATGACCACAATTTTCTCCAAAACTATAACAGATGCAAACTTGTCCTGTGTGGTGGAGATGAGATTTGATAAAGTAAGTGGAAATCCAGTAAAAGTTTCATTTGGCTACTTTGCACTCTCGAGATAATCGTCACCATGTGCCAAATGCAATATAAAAGGAATCTGAACACATTCGCGCAAAAATGAAATGACCACAATTTTCTCCAAAACTATAACAGATGCAAACTTGTCCTGTATGGTGCAGATGAGATTTGATAAAGTAAGTGGAAATCCAGTAAAAGTTTCATTTGGCTACTTTGCACTCTCGAGATAATCGTCACCATGTGCCAAATGCGATATAAAAGGAATCTGAACACATTCGCGCAAAAATGAAATGACCACAATTTTCTCCAAAACTATAACAGATGCAAACTTGTCCTGTGTGGTGGAGATGAGATTTGATAAAGTAAGTGGAAATCCAGTAAAAGTTTCATTTGGCTACTTTGCACTCTCGAGATAATCGTCACCATGTGCCAAATGCAATATAAAAGGAATCTGAACACATTCGCGCAAAAATGAAATGACCACAATTTTCTCCAAAACTATAACAGATGCAAACGTCCTGTGTGGTGGAGATGAGATTTGATAAAGTAAGTAGAAATCCAGTAAAAGTTTCATTTGGCTACTTTGCACTCTCGAGATAATCGTCACCATGTGCCAAATGCAATATAATAGGAATCTGAACACATTCGCGCAAAAATGAAATGACCACAATTTTCTCCAAAACTATAACAGATGCAAACTTGTCCTGTGTGGTGGAGATGAGATTTGATAAAGTAAGTAGAAATCCAGTAAAAGTTTCATTTGGCTACTTTGCACTCTCGAGATAATCGTCACCATGTGCCAAATGCAATATAATAGGAATCTGAACACATTCGCGCAAAAATGAAATGACCACAATTTTCTCCAAAACTATAACAGATGCAAACGTCCTGTGTGGTGGAGATGAGATTTGATAAAGTAAGTGGAAATCCAGTAAAAGTTTCATTTGGCTACTTTGCACTCTCGAGATAATCGTCACCATGTGCCAAATTCAATATAAAAGGAATCTGAACATATTCGCGCAAAAATGAAATGACCACAATTTTCTCCAAAACTATAACAGATGCAAACTTGTCCTGTGTGGTGGAGATGAGATTTGATAAAGTAAGTGGAAATCCAGTAAAAGTTTCATTTGGCTACTTTGCACTCTCGAGATAATCGTCACCATGTGCCAAACGCAATATAAAAGGAATCTGAACACATTCGCGCAAAAATGAAATGACCACAATTTTCTCCAAAACTATAACAGATGCAAACTTGTCCTGTGTGGTGGAGATGAGATTTGATAAAGTAAGTGGAAATCCAGTAAAAGTTTCATTTGGCTACTTTGCACTCTCGAGATAATCGTCACCATGTGCCAAATGCAATATAATAGGAATTTGAACACATTCGCGCAAAAATGAAATGACCACAATTTTCTCCAAAACTATAACAGATGCAAACTTGTCCTGTGTGGTGGAGATGAGATTTGATAAAGTAAGTGGAAATCCAGTAAAAGTTTCATTTGGCTACTTTGCACTCTCGAGATAATCGTCACCATGTGCCAAATTCAATATAAAAGGAATCTGAAGATATTCGCGCAAAAATGAAATGACCACAATTTTCTCCAAAACAATAACAGATGCAAACTTGTCCTGTGTGGTGGAGATGAGATTTGATAAAGTAAGTGGAAATCCAGTAAAAGTTTCATTTGGCTACTTTGCACTCTCGAGATAATCGTCACCATGTGCCAAATGCAATATAAAAGGAATCTGAACACATTCGCGCAAAAATGAAATGACCACAATTTTCTCCAAAACTATAACAGATGCAAACTTGTCCTGTGTGGTGGAGATGAGATTTGATAAAGTAAGTGGAAATCCAGTAAAAGTTTCATTTGGCTACTTTGCACTCTCGAGATAATCGTCACCATGTGCCAAATGCAATATAAAAGGAATCTGAACATATTCGCGCAAAAATTAAATGACCACAATTTTCTCCAAAACTATAACAGATGCAAACTTGTCCTGTGTGGTGGAGATGAGATTTGATAAAGTAAGTGGAAATCCAGTAAAAGTTTCATTTGGCTACTTTGCACTCTCGAGATAATCGTCACCATGTGCCAAATGCAATATAATAGGAATCTGAACACATTCGCGCAAAAATGAAATGACCACAATTTTCTCCAAAACTATAACAGATGCAAACTTGTCCTGTGTGGTGGAGATGAGATTTGATAAAGTAAGTGGAAATCCAGTAAAAGTTTCATTTGGCTACTTTGCACTCTCGAGATAATCGTCACCATGTGCCAAATACAATATAAAAGGAATCTGAACACATTCGCGCAAAAATGAAATGACCACAATTTTCTCCAAAACTATAACAGATGCAAACTTGTCCTGTGTGGTGGAGATGAGATTTGATAAAGTAAGTGGAAATCCAGTAAAAGTTTCATTTGGCTACTTTGCACTCTCGAGATAATCGTCACCATGTGCCAAATGCAATATAAAAGGAATCTGAACACATTCGCGCAAAAATGAAATGACCACAATTTTCTCCAAAACTATAACAGATGCAAACTTGTCCTGTGTGGTGGAGATGAGATTTGATAAAGTAAGTGGAAATCCAGTAAAAGTTTCATTTGGCTACTTTGCACTCTCGAGATAATCGTCACCATGTGCCAAATGCAATATAAAAGGAATCTGAACACATTCGCGCAAAAATGAAATGACCACAATTTTCTCCAAAACTATAACAGATGCAAACTTGTCCTGTATGGTGCAGATGAGATTTGATAAAGTAAGTGGAAATCCAGTAAAAGTTTCATTTGGCTACTTTGCACTCTCGAGATAATCGTCACCATGTGCCAAATGCAATATAAAAGGAATCTGAACACATTCGCGCAAAAATGAAATGACCACAATTTTCTCCAAAACTATAACAGATGCAAACTTGTCCTGTGTGGTGGAGATGAGATTTGATAAAGTAAGTGGAAATCCAGTAAAAGTTTCATTTGGCTACTTTGCACTCTCGAGATAATCGTCACCATGTGCCAAATGCAATATAAAAGGAATCTGAACACATTCACGCAAAAATGAAATGACCACAATTTTCTCCAAAACTATAACAGATGCAAACTTGTCCTGTGTGGTGGAGATGAGATTTGATAAAGTAAGTGGAAATCCAGTAAAAGTCTCATTTGGCTACTTTGCACTCTCGAGATAATCGTCACCATGTGCCAAATGCAATATTAAAGGAATCTGAACACATTCGCGCAAAAATGAAATGACCACAATTTTCTCCAAAACTATAACAGATGCAAACTTGTCCTGTGTGGTGGAGATGAGATTTGATAAAGTAAGTGGAAATCCAGTAAAAGTTTCATTTGGCTACTTTGCACTCTCGAGATAATCGTCACCATGTGCCAAATGCAATATAAAAGGAATCTGAACACATTCGCGCAAAAATGAAATGACCACAATTTTCTCCAAAACTATAACAGATGCAAACTTGTCCTGTGTGGTGGAGATGAGATTTGATAAAGTAAGTGGAAATCCAGTAAAAGTTTCATTTGGCTACTTTGCACTCTCGAGATAGTCGTCACCATGTGCCAAATGCAATATAAAAGGAATCTGAACACATTCGCGCAAAAATGAAATGACCACAATTTTCTCCAAAACTATAACAGATGCAAACTTGTCCTGTGTGGTGGAGATGAGATTTGATAAAGTAAGTGGAAATCCAGTAAATGTTTCATTTGGCTACTTTGCACTCTCGAGATAATCGTCACCATGTGCCAAATACAATATAAAAGGAATCTGAACACATTCGCGCAAAAATGAAATGACCACAATTTTCTCCAAAACTATAACAGATGCAAACTTGTCCTGTGTGGTGGAGATGAGATTTGATAAAGTAAGTGGAAATCCAGTAAAAGTTTTATTTGGCTACTTTGCACTCTCGAGATAATCGTCACCATGTGCCAAATGCAATATAAAAGGAATCTGAACACATTCGCGCAAAAATGAAATGACCACAATTTTCTCCAAAACTATAACAGATGCAAACTTGTCCTGTGTGGTGGAGATGAGATTTGATAAAGTAAGTGGAAATCCAGTAAAAGTTTCATTTGGCTACTTTGCACTCTCGAGATAATCGTCACCATGTGCCAAATGCAATATAAAAGGAATCTGAACACATTCGCGCAAAAATGAAATGACCACAATTTTCTCCAAAACTATAACAGATGCAAACTTGTCCTGTATGGTGCAGATGAGATTTGATAAAGTAAGTGGAAATCCAGTAAAAGTTTCATTTGGCTACTTTGCACTCTCGAGATAATCGTCACCATGTGCCAAATGCAATATAAAAGGAATCTGAACACATTCGCGCAAAAATGAAATGACCACAATTTTCTCCAAAACTATAACAGATGCAAACTTGTCCTGTGTGGTGGAGATGAGATTTGATAAAGTAAGTGGAAATCCAGTAAAAGTTTCATTTGGCTACTTTGCACTCTCGAGATAATCGTCACCATGTGCCAAATGCAATATAAAAGGAATCTGAACACATTCGCGCAAAAATGAAATGACCACAATTTTCTCCAAAACTATAACAGATGCAAACGTCCTGTGTGGTGGAGATGAGATTTGATAAAGTAAGTAGAAATCCAGTAAAAGTTTCATTTGGCTACTTTGCACTCTCGAGATAATCGTCACCATGTGCCAAATGCAATATAATAGGAATCTGAACACATTCGCGCAAAAATGAAATGACCACAATTTTCTCCAAAACTATAACAGATGCAAACTTGTCCTGTGTGGTGGAGATGAGATTTGATAAAGTAAGTAGAAATCCAGTAAAAGTTTCATTTGGCTACTTTGCACTCTCGAGATAATCGTCACCATGTGCCAAATGCAATATAATAGGAATCTGAACACATTCGCGCAAAAATGAAATGACCACAATTTTCTCCAAAACTATAACAGATGCAAACGTCCTGTGTGGTGGAGATGAGATTTGATAAAGTAAGTGGAAATCCAGTAAAAGTTTCATTTGGCTACTTTGCACTCTCGAGATAATCGTCACCATGTGCCAAATTCAATATAAAAGGAATCTGAACATATTCGCGCAAAAATGAAATGACCACAATTTTCTCCAAAACTATAACAGATGCAAACTTGTCCTGTGTGGTGGAGATGAGATTTGATAAAGTAAGTGGAAATCCAGTAAAAGTTTCATTTGGCTACTTTGCACTCTCGAGATAATCGTCACCATGTGCCAAACGCAATATAAAAGGAATCTGAACACATTCGCGCAAAAATGAAATGACCACAATTTTCTCCAAAACTATAACAGATGCAAACTTGTCCTGTGTGGTGGAGATGAGATTTGATAAAGTAAGTGGAAATCCAGTAAAAGTTTCATTTGGCTACTTTGCACTCTCGAGATAATCGTCACCATGTGCCAAATGCAATATAATAGGAATTTGAACACATTCGCGCAAAAATGAAATGACCACAATTTTCTCCAAAACTATAACAGATGCAAACTTGTCCTGTGTGGTGGAGATGAGATTTGATAAAGTAAGTGGAAATCCAGTAAAAGTTTCATTTGGCTACTTTGCACTCTCGAGATAATCGTCACCATGTGCCAAATTCAATATAAAAGGAATCTGAAGATATTCGCGCAAAAATGAAATGACCACAATTTTCTCCAAAACAATAACAGATGCAAACTTGTCCTGTGTGGTGGAGATGAGATTTGATAAAGTAAGTGGAAATCCAGTAAAAGTTTCATTTGGCTACTTTGCACTCTCGAGATAATCGTCACCATGTGCCAAATGCAATATAAAAGGAATCTGAACACATTCGCGCAAAAATGAAATGACCACAATTTTCTCCAAAACTATAACAGATGCAAACTTGTCCTGTGTGGTGGAGATGAGATTTGATAAAGTAAGTGGAAATCCAGTAAAAGTTTCATTTGGCTACTTTGCACTCTCGAGATAATCGTCACCATGTGCCAAATGCAATATAAAAGGAATCTGAACATATTCGCGCAAAAATGAAATGACCACAATTTTCTCCAAAACTATAACAGATGCAAACTTGTCCTGTGTGGTGGAGATGAGATTTGATAAAGTAAGTGGAAATCCAGTAAAAGTTTCATTTGGCTACTTTGCACTCTCGAGATAATCGTCACCATGTGCCAAATGCAATATAATAGGAATCTGAACACATTCGCGCAAAAATGAAATGACCACAATTTTCTCCAAAACTATAACAGATGCAAACTTGTCCTGTGTGGTGGAGATGAGATTTGATAAAGTAAGTGGAAATCCAGTAAAAGTTTCATTTGGCTACTTTGCACTCTCGAGATAATCGTCACCATGTGCCAAATACAATATAAAAGGAATCTGAACACATTCGCGCAAAAATGAAATGACCACAATTTTCTCCAAAACTATAACAGATGCAAACTTGTCCTGTGTGGTGGAGATGAGATTTGATAAAGTAAGTGGAAATCCAGTAAAAGTTTCATTTGGCTACTTTGCACTCTCGAGATAATCGTCACCATGTGCCAAATGCAATATAAAAGGAATCTGAACACATTCGCGCAAAAATGAAATGACCACAATTTTCTCCAAAACTATAAAAGATGCAAACTTGTCCTGTGTGGTGGAGATGAGATTTGATAAAGTAAGTGGAAATCCAGTAAAAGTTTCATTTGGCTACTTTGCACTCTCGAGATAATCGTCACCATGTGCCAAATGCAATATAAAAGGAATCTGAACACATTCGCGCAAAAATGAAATGACCACAATTTTCTCCAAAACTATAACAGATGCAAACTTGTCCTGTATGGTGCAGATGAGATTTGATAAAGTAAGTGGAAATCCAGTAAAAGTTTCATTTGGCTACTTTGCACTCTCGAGATAATCGTCACCATGTGCCAAATGCAATATAAAAGGAATCTGAACACATTCGCGCAAAAATGAAATGACCACAATTTTCTCCAAAACTATAACAGATGCAAACTTGTCCTGTGTGGTGGAGATGAGATTTGATAAAGTAAGTGGAAATCCAGTAAAAGTTTCATTTGGCTACTTTGCACTCTCGAGATAATCGTCACCATGTGCCAAATGCAATATAAAAGGAATCTGAACACATTCGCGCAAAAATGAAATGACCACAATTTTCTCCAAAACTATAACAGATGCAAACTTGTCCTGTGTGGTGGAGATGAGATTTGATAAAGTAAGTGGAAATCCAGTAAAAGTCTCATTTGGCTACTTTGCACTCTCGAGATAATCGTCACCATGTGCCAAATGCAATATTAAAGGAATCTGAACACATTCGCGCAAAAATGAAATGACCACAATTTTCTCCAAAACTATAACAGATGCAAACTTGTCCTGTGTGGTGGAGATGAGATTTGATAAAGTAAGTGGAAATCCAGTAAAAGTTTCATTTGGCTACTTTGCACTCTCGAGATAATCGTCACCATGTGCCAAATGCAATATAAAAGGAATCTGAACACATTCGCGCAAAAATGAAATGACCACAATTTTCTCCAAAACTATAACAGATGCAAACTTGTCCTGTGTGGTGGAGATGAGATTTGATAAAGTAAGTGGAAATCCAGTAAAAGTTTCATTTGGCTACTTTGCACTCTCGAGATAGTCGTCACCATGTGCCAAATGCAATATAAAAGGAATCTGAACACATTCGCGCAAAAATGAAATGACCACAATTTTCTCCAAAACTATAACAGATGCAAACTTGTCCTGTGTGGTGGAGATGAGATTTGATAAAGTAAGTGGAAATCCAGTAAAAGTTTCATTTGGCTACTTTGCACTCTCGAGATAATCGTCACCATGTGCCAAATGCAATATAAAAGGAATCTGAACACATTCGCGCAAAAATGAAATGACCACAATTTTCTCCAAAACTATAACAGATGCAAACTTGTCCTGTGTGGTGTAGATGAGATTTGATAAAGTAAATGAAAATCCAGTAAAAGTTTCATTTGGCTACTTTGCACTCTCGAGATAATCGTCACCATGTGCCATATGCAATATAAAAGGAATCTGAACACATTCGCGCAAAAATGAAATGACCACAATTTTCTCCAAAACTATAACAGATGCAAACTTGTCCTGTGTGGTGGAGATGAGATTTGATAAAGTAAGTGGAAATCCAGTAAAAGTTTCATTTGGCTACTTTGCACTCACGAGATAATCGTCACCATGTGCCAAATGCAATATGAAAGGAATCTGAACACATTCGCGCAAAAATGAAATGACCATAATTTTCTCCAAAACTATAACAGATGCAAACTTGTCCTGTGTGGTGGAGATGAGATTTGATAAAGTAAGTGGAAATCCAGTAAAAGTTTCATTTGGCTACTTTGCACTCTCGAGATAATCGTCACCATGTGCCAAATGCAATATAAAAGGAATCTGAACACATTCGCGCAAAAATGAAATGACCACAATTTTCTCCAAAACTATAACAGATGCAAACTTGTCCTGTGTGGTGGAGATGAGATTTGATAAAGTAAGTGGAAATCCAGTAAAAGTTTCATTTGGCTACTTTGCACTCTCGAGATAATCGTCACCATGTGCCAAATGCAATATAAAAGGAATCTGAACACATTCGCGCAAAAATGAAATGACCACAATTTTCTCCAAAACTATAACAGATGCAAACTTGTCCTGTGTGGTGGAGATGAGATTTGATAAAGTAAGTGGAAATCCAGTAAAAGTTTAATTTGGCTACTTTGCACTCTCGAGATAATCGTCACCAAGTGCCAAATACAATATAAAAGGAATCTGAACACATTCGCGCAAAAATGAAATGACCACAATTTTCTCCAAAACTATAACAGATGCAAACTTGTCCTGTGTGGTGGAGATGAGATTTGATAAAGTAAGTGGAAATCCAGTAAAAGTTTCATTTGGCTACTTTGCACTCTCGAGATAATCGTCACCAAGTGCCAAATACAATATAAAAGGAATCTGAACACATTCGCGCAAAAATGAAACGACCACAATTTTCTCCAAAACTATAACAGATGCAAACTTGTCCTGTGTGGTGGAGATGAGATTTGATAAAGTAAGTGGAAATCCAGTAAAAGTTTCATTTGGCTACTTTGCACTCTCGAGATAATCGTCACCATGTGCCAAATGCAATATAAAAGGAATCTGAACACATTCGCGCAAAAATGAAATGACCACAATTTTCTCCAAAACTATAACAGATGCAAACTTGTCCTGTGTGGTGGAGATGAGATTTGATAAAGTAAGTGAAAATCCAGTAAAAGTTTCATTTGGCTACTTTGCACTCTCGAGATAATCGTCACCATGTGCCATATGCAATATAAAAGGAATCTGAACACATTCGCGCAAAAATGAAATGACCACAATTTTCTCCAAAACTATAACAGATGCAAACTTGTCCTGTGTGGTGGAGATGAGATTTGATAAAGTAAGTTGAAATCCAGTAAAAGTTTCATTTGGCTACTTTGCACTCACGAGATAATCGTCACCATGTGCCAAATGCAATATAAAAGGAATCTGAACACATTCGCGCAAAAATGAAATGACCATAATTTTCTCCAAAACTATAACAGATGCAAACTTGTCCTGTGTGGTGGAGATGAGATTTGATAAAGTAAGTGGAAATCCAGTAAAAGTTTCATTTGGCTACTTTGCACTCTCGAGATAATCGTCACCAAGTGCCAAATACAATATAAAAGGAATCTGAACACATTCGCGCAAAAATGAAATGACCACACTTTTCTCCAAAACTATAACAGATTCAAACTTGTCCTGTGTGGTGGAGATGAGATTTGATAAAGTAAGTGGAAATCCAGTAAAAGTTTCATTTGGCTACTTTGCACTCTCGAGATAATCGTCACCATGTGCCAAATGCAATATAATAGCAATCTGAACACATTCGCGCAAAAATAAAATGACCACAATTTTCTCCAAAACTATAACAGATGCAAACTTGTCCTGTGTGGTGGAGATGAGATTTGATAAAGTAAGTGGAAATCCAGTAAAAGTTTCATTTGGCTACTTTGCACTCTCGAGATAATCGTCACCATGTGCCAAATGCAATATAAAAGGAATCTGAACACATTCGCGCAAAAATGAAATGACCACAATTTTCTCCAAAACTATAACAGATGCAAACTTGTCCTGTGTGGTGGAGATGAGATTTGATAAAGTAAGTGGAAATCCAGTAAAAGTTTAATTTGGCTACTTTGCACTCTCGAGATAATCGTCACCAAGTGCCAAATACAATATAAAAGGAATCTGAACACATTCGCGCAAAAATGAAATGACCACAATTTTCTCCAAAACTATAACAGATGCAAACTTGTCCTGTGTGGTGGAGATGAGATTTGATAAAGTAAGTGGAAATCCAGTAAAAGTTTCATTTGGCTACTTTGCACTCTCGAGATAATCGTCACCAAGTGCCAAATACAATATAAAAGGAATCTGAACACATTCGCGCAAAAATGAAATGACCACAATTTTCTCCAAAACTATAACAGATGCAAACTTGTCCTGTGTGGTGGAGATGAGATTTGATAAAGTAAGTGGAAATCCAGTAAAAGTTTCATTTGGCTACTTTGCACTCACGAGATAATCGTCACCATGTGCCAAATGCAATATAATAGCAATCTGAACACATTCGCGCAAAAATGAAATGACCACAATTTTCTCCAAAACTATAACAGATGCAAACTTGTCCTGTGTGGTGGAGATGAGATTTGATAAAGTAAGTTAAAATCCAGTAAAAGTTTCATTTGGCTACTTTGCACTCTCGAGATAATCGTCACCATGTGCCAAATGCAATATAAAAGGAATCTGAACACATTCGCGCAAAAATGAAATGACCACAATTTTCTCCAAAACTATAACAGATGCAAACTTGTCCTGTGTGGTGGAGATGAGATTTGATAAAGTAAGTGGAAATCCAGTAAAAGTTTCATTTGTCTACTTTGCACTCTCAAAATAATCGTCACCATGTGCCAAATGCAATATAAAAGGAATCTGAACACATTCGCGCAAAAATGAAATGACCACAATTTTCTCCAAAACTATAACAGATGCAAACTTGTCCTGTGTGGTGGAGATGAGATTTGATAAAGTAAGTGGAAATCCAGTAAAAGTTTAATTTGGCTACTTTGCACTCTCGAGATAATCGTCACCATGTGCCAAATGCAATATAAAAGGAATCTGAACACATTCGCGCAAAAATGAAATGACCACAATTTTCTCCAAAACTATAACAGATGCAAACTTGTCCTGTGTGGTGGAGATGAGATTTGATAAAGTAAGTGGAAATTTAGTAAAAGTTTCATTTGGCTACTTTGCACTCTCGAGATAATCGTCACCATGTGCCATATGCAATATAAAAGGAATCTGAACACATTCGCGCAAAAATGAAATGACCACAATTTTCTCCAAAACTATAACAGATGCAAACTTGTCCTGTGTGGTGGAGATGAGATTTGATAAAGTAAGTGGAAATCCAGTAAAAGTTTCATTTGGCTACTTTACACTCTCGAGATAATCGTCACCATGTGCCAAATGCAATATAAAAGGAATCTGAACACATTCGCGCAAAAATAAAATGACCACAATTTTCTCCAAAACTATAACAGATGCAAACTTGTCCTGTGTGGTGGAGATGAGATTTGATAAAGTAAGTGGAAATCCAGTAAAAGTTTCATTTGGCTACTTTGCACTCTCGAGATAATCGTCACCATGTGCCAAATGCAATATAAAAGGAATCTGAACACATTCGCGCAAAAATGAAATGACCACAATTTTCTCCAAAACTATAACAGATGCAAACTTGTCCTGTGTGGTGGAGATTAGATTTGATAAAGTAAGTAGAAATCCAGTAAAAGTTTCATTTTGCTACTTTGCACTCTCGAGATAATCGTCACAATGTGCCAATTGCAATATAAAAGCAATCTGAACACATTCGCGCAAAAATGAAATGACCACAATTTTCTCCAAAACTATAACAGATGCAAACTTGTCCTGTGTGGTGGAGATGAGATTTGATAAAGTAAGTGGAAATCCAGTAAAAGTTTTGTTTGGCTACTTTGCACTCTCGAGATAATCGTCACCATGTGCCAAATGCAATATAAAAGGAATCTGAACACATTCGCGCAAAAATGAAATGACCACAATTTTCTCCAAAACTATAACAGATGCAAACTTGTCCTGTGTGGTGGAGATGAGATTTGATAAAGTAAGTGGAAATCCAGTAAAAGTTTCATTTGGCTACTTTGCACTCTCGAGATAATGGTCACCATGTGCCAAATGCAATATAAAAGGAATCTGAACACATTCGCGCAAAAATGAAATGACCACAATTTTCTCCAAAACTATAACAGATGCAAACTTGTCCTGTGTGGTGGAGATGAGATTTGATAAAGTAAGTGGAAATCCAGTAAAAGTTTCATTTGGCTACTTTGCACTCACGAGATAATCGTCACCATGTGCCAAATGCAATATAATAGCAATCTGAACACATTCGCGCAAAAATGAAATGACCACAATTTTCTCCAAAACTATAACAGATGCAAACTTGTCCTGTGTGGTGGAGATGAGATTTGATAAAGTAAGTGGAAATCCAGTAAAAGTTTCATTTGGCTACTTTGCACTCTCGAGATAATCGTCACCATGTGCCAAATGCAATATAAAAGGAATCTGAACACATTCGCGCAAAAATGAAATGACCACAATTTTCTCCAAAACTATAACAGATGCAAACTTGTCCTGTGTGGTGGAGATGAGATTTGATAAAGTAAGTGGAAATCCAGTAAAAGTTTCATTTGGCTACTTTGCACTCTCAAAATAATCGTCACCATGTGCCAAATGCAATATAAAAGGAATCTGAACACATTCGCGCAAAAATGAAATGACCACAATTTTCTCCAAAACTATAACAGATGCAAACTTGTCCTGTGTGGTGGAGATGAGATTTGATAAAGTAAGTGGAAATCCAGTAAAAGTTTAATTTGGCTACTTTGCACTCTCGAGATAATCGTCACCATGTGCCAAATGCAATATAAAAGGAATCTGAACACATTCGCGCAAAAATGAAATGACCACAATTTTCTCCAAAACTATAACAGATGCAAACTTGTCCTGTGTGGTGGAGATGAGATTTGATAAAGTAAGTGGAAATTTAGTAAAAGTTTCATTTGGCTACTTTGCACTCTCGAGATAATCGTCACCATGTGCCATATGCAATATAAAAGGAATCTGAACACATTCGCGCAAAAATGAAATGACCACAATTTTCTCCAAAACTATAACAGATGCAAACTTGTCCTGTGTGGTGGAGATGAGATTTGATAAAGTAAGTGGAAATCCAGTAAAAGTTTCATTTGGCTACTTTGCACTCTCGAGATAATCGTCACCATGTGCCAAATGCAATATAAAAGGAATCTGAACACATTCGCGCAAAAATGAAATGACCACAATTTTCTCCAAAACTATAACAGATGCAAACTTGTCCTGTGTGGTGGAGATGAGATTTGATAAAGTAAGTGGAAATCCAGTAAAAGTTTCATTTGGCTACTTTGCACTCTCGAGATAATCGTCACCATGTGCCAAATGCAATATAAAAGGAATCTGAACACATTCGCGCAAAAATGAAATGACCACAATTTTCTCCAAAACTATAACAGATGGAAACTTGTCCTGTGTGGTGGAGATTAGATTTGATAAAGTAAGTAGAAATCCAGTAAAAGTTTCATTTGGCTACTTTGCACTCTCGAGATAATCGTCACAATGTGCCAATTGCAATATAAAAGCAATCTGAACACATTCGCGCAAAAATGAAATGACCACAATTTTCTCCAAAACCATAACAGATGCAAACTTTTCCTGTGTGGTGGAGATGAGATTTGATAAAGTAAGTGGAAATCCAGTAAAAGTTTTGTTTGGCTACTTTGCACTCTCGAGATAATCGTCACCATGTGCCAAATGCAATATAAAAGGAATCTGAACACATTCGCGCAAAAATGAAATGACCACAATTTTCTCCAAAACTATAACAGATGCAAACTTGTCCTGTGTGGTGGAGATGAGATTTGATAAAGTAAGTGGAAATCCAGTAAAAGTTTTGTTTGGCTACTTTGCACTCTCGAGATAATCGTCACCATGTGCCAAATGCAATATAAAAGGAATCTGAACACATTCGCGCAAAAATGAAATGACCACAATT
Organism: Anomaloglossus baeobatrachus; assembly: GCF_048569485.1. Taxonomy (NCBI): domain Eukaryota; kingdom Metazoa; phylum Chordata; class Amphibia; order Anura; family Aromobatidae; genus Anomaloglossus; species Anomaloglossus baeobatrachus. Next base: position 300,853 of record NW_027442692.1, on the reverse strand, counting down.
TTCTCCAAAACTATAACAGATGCAAACTTGTCCTGTGTGGTGGAGATGAGATTTGATAAAGTAAGTGGAAATCCAGTAAAAGTTTCATTTGGCTACTTTGCACTCTCGAGATAATGGTCACCATGTGCCAAATGCAATATAAAAGGAATCTGAACACATTCGCGCAAAAATGAAATGACCACAATTTTCTCCAAAACTATAACAGATGCAAACTTGTCCTGTGTGGAGGAGATGAGCTTTGATAAAGTAAGTGGAAATCCAGTAAAAGTTTCATTTGGCTACTTTGCACTCTCGAGATAATCGTCACCATGTGCCAAATGCAATATAAAAGGAATCTGAACACATTCGCGCAAAATTGAAATGACCACAATTTTCTCCAAAACTATAACAGATGCAAACTTGTCCTGTGTGGTGGAGATGAGATTTGATAAAGTGGAAATCCAGTAAAAGTTTCATTTGGCTACTTTGCACTCTCGAGATAATCGTCACCATGTGCCAAATGCAATATTAAAGGAATCTGAACACATTCGCGCAAAAATGAAATGACCACAATTTTCTCCAATACTATAACAGATGCAAACTTGTCCTGTGTGGTGGAGATGAGATTTGATAAAGTAAGTGGAAATCCAGTAAAAGTTTCATTTGGCTACTTTGCACTCTCGAGATAATCGTCACCATGTGCCAAATGCAATATAAAAGGAATCTGAACACATTCGCGCAAAAATGAAATGACCACAATTTTCTCCAAAACTATAACAGATGCAAACTTGTCCTGTGTGGTGGGGATGAGATTTGATAAAGTAAGTGGAAATCCAGTAAAAGTTTAATTTGGCTACTTTGCACTCTCGAGATAATCGTCACCATGTGCCAAATGCAATATAAAAGGAATCTGAACACATTCGCGCAAAAATGAAATGACCACAATTTTCTCCAAAACTATAACAGATGCAAACTTGTCCTGTGTGGTGGAGATGAGATTTGATAAAGTAAGTGGAAATTTATTAAAAGTTTCCTTTGGCTACTTTGCACTCTCGAGATAATCGTCACCATGTGCCATATGCAATATAAAAGGAATCTGAACACATTCGCGCAAAAATGAAATGACCACAATTTTCTCCAAAACTATAACAGATGCAAACTTGTCCTGTGTGGTGGAGATGAGATTTGATAAAGTAAGTGGAAATCCAGTAAAAGTTTCATTTGGCTACTTTGCACTCTCGAGATAATCGTCACCATGTGCCAAATGCAATATAAAAGGAATCTGAACACATTCGCGCAAAAATGAAATGACCACAATTTTCTCCAAAACTATAACAGATGCAAACTGGTCCTGTGTGGTGGAGATGAGATTTGATAAAGTAAGTGGAAATCCAGTAAAAGTTTCATTTGGCTACTTTGAACTCTCGAGATCATCGTCACCATGTGCCAAATGCAATATAAAAGGAATCTGAACACATTCGCGCAAAAATGAAATGACCACAATTTTCTCCAAAACTATAACAGATGCAAACTTGTCCTGTGTAGTGGAGATGAGATTTAATAAAGTAAGTGGAAATCCAGTAAAAGTTTCATTTGGCTACTTTGCACTCTCGAGATAATCGTCACCATGTGCCAAATAGAGATGAGCGAACCGGTCCCGGTTCGGCTCGAGGCGGTTCGCCGAACGGGGGGTCTGGCTCGAGTTCGGCTCGTCGAACGTTCGACGAACCGAACTCGAGCCCATAGGAAACAATGGCAGGCAATCACAAACACAGTAAAACACCTAGAAAACACCCTCAAAGGTGTCCAAAAGGTGACAAACAACTCACAACACAACACAAACACATGGGAAAGTGACAAGGACATGTACTCATGCGAAAACAAAACAGCTGGACAAGGAAAAAGAGGAGGACACACAGATATAGGCATGGCACGCCCTTCTAAAGTCATGTAAAACACCGCAAGGTGACTCCAAGCGGAGTCTCCCTTTTTTCCAAAAATTGGGCCCCACACACCCACCCCTTCAGTGGCAGCAGTTGTGCCCCAGTTGTACACTTCACAGCTAGATTTGCATCAAGCACATTCAAAAATACGCCATTCTTATCCGTCCCCAGGATGACACCGGGGTAGGTAGCAAAGTCTTTCCTGATCCCAGCTCTGTTCATCTTGGCTTCTTTTAAAAACACAGCAAGCAAGGGTTACTCCAAGCGGAGTCTCCCTTTTTTCCAAAAATTGGGCCCCACACACACCCACCCCTTCAGTGGCAGCACTTGGGCCCCAGTTGTACACTTCACAGCTAGATTTGCATCAAGCACATTCAAAAATACGCTATTCTTAACCGTCCCCAGGATGACACCGGGGTAGGTAGCAAAGTCTTTCCTGATCCCAGCTCTGTTCATCTTGGCTTCTTTTAAAAACACAGCAAGCAAGGGTTACTCCAAGCGGAGTCTCCCTTTTTTCCAAAAATTGGGCCACACAGACACCCACCCCATCAGTGGCAGCACTTGGGCCCTAGTTGCAAACAGGATGTTTTGATTTGCATCAAGCACATTCAAAAATACGCTATTCTTAGCCGTCCCCAGGATGACACCGGGGTAGGTAGCAAAGTCTTTCCTGATCCCAGCTCTGTTCATCTTGGCTTCTTTTAAAAACACAACAAGCAAGGGTTACTCCAAGCGGAGTCTCCCTTTTTTCCAAAAATTGGGCCACACAGACACCCACCCCATCAGTGGCAGCACTTGGGCCCTAGTTGCAAACAGGATGTTTTGATTTGCATCAAGCACATTCAAAAATACGCTATTCTTAGCCGTCCCCAGGATGACACCGGGGTAGGTAGCAAAGTCTTTCCTGATCCCAGCTCTGTTCATCTTGGCTTCTTTTAAAAACACAGCAAGCAAGGGTTACTCCAAGCGGAGTCTCCCTTTTTTCCAAAAATTGGGCCACACAGACACCCACCCCATCAGTGGCAGCACTTGGGCCCTAGTTGCAAACAGGATGTTTTGATTTGCATCAAGCACATTCAAAAATACGCTATTCTTAGCCGTCCCCAGGATGACACCGGGGTAGGTAGCAAAGTCTTTCCTGATCCCAGCTCTGTTCATCTTGGCTTCTTTTAAAAACACAGCAAGCAAGGGTTACTCCAAGCGGAGTCTCCCTTTTTTCCAAAAATTGGGCCACACAGACACCCACCCCATCAGTGGCAGCACTTGGGCCCTAGTTGCAAACAGGATGTTTTGATTTGCATCAAGCACATTCAAAAATACGCTATTCTTAGCCGTCCCCAGGATGACACCGGGGTAGGTAGCAAAGTCTTTGCTGACCCATGACTTGTTCATCTTGGCTTCTTTTAAAAACAATGTAAGCAAGGGTTACTCCAAGCGGAGTCTCCCTTTTTTCCAAAAATTGGGCCACACAGACACCCACCCCATCAGTGGCAGCACTTGGGCCCTAGTTGCAAACAGGATGTTTTGATTTGCATCAAGCACATTCAAAAATACGCTATTCTTAGCCGTCCCCAGGATGACACCGGGGTAGGTAGCAAAGTCTTTCCTGATCCCAGCTCTGTTCATCTTGGCTTCTTTTAAAAACACAGCAAGCAAGGGTTACTCCAAGCGGAGTCTCCCTTTTTTCCAAAAATTGGGCCACACAGACACCCACCCCATCAGTGGCAGCACTTGGGCCCTAGTTGCAAACAGGATGTTTTGATTTGCATCAAGCACATTCAAAAATACGCTATTCTTAGCCGTCCCCAGGATGACACCGGGGTAGGTAGCAAAGTCTTTCCTGATCCCAGCTCTGTTCATCTTGGCTTCTTTTAAAAACACAGCAAGCAAGGGTTACTCCAAGCGGAGTCTCCCTTTTTTCCAAAAATTGGGCCACACAGACACCCACCCCATCAGTGGCAGCACTTGGGCCCTAGTTGCAAACAGGATGTTTTGATTTGCATCAAGCACATTCAAAAATACGCTATTCTTAGCCGTCCCCAGGATGACACCGGGGTAGGTAGCAAAGTCTTTGCTGACCCATGACTTGTTCATCTTGGCTTCTTTTAAAAACAATGTAAGCAAGGGTTACTCCAAGCGGAGTCTCCCTTTTTTCCAAAAATTGGGCCACACAGACACCCACCCCATCAGTGGCAGCACTTGGGCCCTAGTTGCAAACAGGATGTTTTGATTTGCATCAAGCACATTCAAAAATACGCTATTCTTAGCCGTCCCCAGGATGACACCGGGGTAGGTAGCAAAGTCTTTCCTGATCCCAGCTCTGTTCATCTTGGCTTCTTTTAAAAACACAGCAAGCAAGGGTTACTCCAAGCGGAGTCTCCCTTTTTTCCAAAAATTGGGCCACACAGACACCCACCCCATCAGTGGCAGCACTTGGGCCCTAGTTGCAAACAGGATGTTTTGATTTGCATCAAGCACATTCAAAAATACGCTATTCTTAGCCGTCCCCAGGATGACACCGGGGTAGGTAGCAAAGTCTTTCCTGATCCCAGCTCTGTTCATCTTGGCTTCTTTTAAAAACACAGCAAGCAAGGGTTACTCCAAGCGGAGTCTCCCTTTTTTCCAAAAATTGGGCCACACAGACACCCACCCCATCAGTGGCAGCACTTGGGCCCTAGTTGCAAACAGGATGTTTTGATTTGCATCAAGCACATTCAAAAATACGCTATTCTTAGCCGTCCCCAGGATGACACCGGGGTAGGTAGCAAAGTCTTTGCTGACCCATGACTTGTTCATCTTGGCTTCTTTTAAAAACAATGTAAGCAAGGGTTACTCCAAGCGGAGTCTCCCTTTTTTCCAAAAATTGGGCCACACAGACACCCACCCCATCAGTGGCAGCACTTGGGCCCTAGTTGCAAACAGGATGTTTTGATTTGCATCAAGCACATTCAAAAATACGCTATTCTTAGCCGTCCCCAGGATGACACCGGGGTAGGTAGCAAAGTCTTTCCTGATCCCAGCTCTGTTCATCTTGGCTTCTTTTAAAAACACAGCAAGCAAGGGTTACTCCAAGCGGAGTCTCCCTTTTTTCCAAAAATTGGGCCACACAGACACCCACCCCATCAGTGGCAGCACTTGGGCCCTAGTTGCAAACAGGATGTTTTGATTTGCATCAAGCACATTCAAAAATACGCTATTCTTAGCCGTCCCCAGGATGACACCGGGGTAGGTAGCAAAGTCTTTGCTGACCCATGACTTGTTCATCTTGGCTTCTTTTAAAAACAATGTAAGCAAGGGTTACTCCAAGCGGAGTCTCCCTTTTTTCCAAAAATTGGGCCACACAGACACCCACCCCATCAGTGGCAGCACTTGGGCCCTAGTTGCAAACAGGATGTTTTGATTTGCATCAAGCACATTCAAAAATACGCTATTCTTAGCCGTCCCCAGGATGACACCGGGGTAGGTAGCAAAGTCTTTCCTGATCCCAGCTCTGTTCATCTTGGCTTCTTTTAAAAACACAGCAAGCAAGGGTTACTCCAAGCGGAGTCTCCCTTTTTTCCAAAAATTGGGCCACACAGACACCCACCCCATCAGTGGCAGCACTTGGGCCCTAGTTGCAAACAGGATGTTTTGATTTGCATCAAGCACATTCAAAAATACGCTATTCTTAGCCGTCCCCAGGATGACACCGGGGTAGGTAGCAAAGTCTTTCCTGATCCCAGCTCTGTTCATCTTGGCTTCTTTTAAAAACACAGCAAGCAAGGGTTACTCCAAGCGGAGTCTCCCTTTTTTCAAAAAATTGGGCCACACAGACACCCACCCCATCAGTGGCAGCACTTGGGCCCTAGTTGCAAACAGGATGTTTTGATTTGCATCAAGCACATTCAAAAATACGCTATTCTTAGCCGTCCCCAGGATGACACCGGGGTAGGTAGCAAAGTCTTTCCTGATCCCAGCTCTGTTCATCTTGGCTTCTTTTAAAAACACAGCAAGCAAGGGTTACTCCAAGCGGAGTCTCCCTTTTTTCCAAAAATTGGGCCACACAGACACCCACCCCATCAGTGGCAGCACTTGGGCCCTAGTTGCAAACAGGATGTTTTGATTTGCATCAAGCACATTCAAAAATACGCTATTCTTAGCCGTCCCCAGGATGACACTGGGGTAGGTAGCAAAGTCTTTGCTGACCCATGACTTGTTCATCTTGGCTTCTTTTAAAAACAATGTAAGCAAGGGTTACTCCAAGCGGAGTCTCCCTTTTTTCCAAAAATTGGGCCACACAGACACCCACCCCATCAGTGGCAGCACTTGGGCCCTAGTTGCAAACAGGATGTTTTGATTTGCATCAAGCACATTCCAAATCCACAAGCATTTACTCTCCCCAGGATGACACAGGGGTAGTAAATTCCTTCTGGATCCATGACTTGTTCATTTTGATGAACGTCAGTCTGTCCACATTGTCACTGGACAGACGCGTGCGCTTATCTGTCAGCACACACCCAGCAGCACTGAATACACGTTCAGAGACAACGCTGGCAGCTGGACACGACAAAATCTCCAAGGCGTAAGTTGCGAGCTCTGGCCATTTTTGTAGGTTTGAAGCCCAAAAGGAGCAAGGCTCCAGTTGCACAGTCATGGCATCGATGTTCATTTGGAGATACTCCTGTATCATCCTCTCCAGCCGTTGACTATGTGTCAGACTTGTTGTCTCTGGTGGCCTTGCAAAAGAGGGTCTAAAAAAATTATGAAAAGATTCCATAAAATTGCTGTTACCGGCACCAGAAAAGGTCCTACTGGTACGGGTAGACTGTTGAAGATGACGAGACCGTCCCATGTTTGTCAAGTTACAACTGGGAGATTCACTCCCTGCACCTGCACGGTTGTTTGGTGGAAAAGCCGAGCTAAGATCTAGTAACAGCTTCTGCTGATACTCCTGCATACGTGCGTCCCTTTCTATGGCTGGAATTATGTCACAAAATTTGGACTTGTACCGGGGATCTAATAGTGTGGCAATCCAGTAGTCATCATCACTTCTAATTTTGACAATACGACTGTCATGTTGGAGGTAGTGCAACAAAAAGGCACTCATGTGTCTTGCGCAGCCATGCGGACCAAGTCCATGCTGTGTTTGTGGCATAGAGGTGCTACCCGTTCTTTCTTCCTCTGACATCTGACCCCAACCTCTTTCAACTGAAATTTGACCAAGGTCTCCCTCATCCGCTGAGTCTTCCATGTCCATGGACAGTTCGTCCTCCATTTCTTCATGTTCTCCTGCACCTTGCTCAACATTTCGCCTGCTACTATGCGCCCTTGTCGATCCCTGTCCCCCATGGTCCCATGCCTGCTGCGTTGGTGATGATGAACGTCTGGACCTTCGTGATGTTGTTGTCCCTTGCGCATATGAATCCTCCTGTAGTTCCTCCCCTTCATGTTGTCCCACCCCCTGACTCCGAATAGTGTTTAGCGTGTGCTCCAGCATGTAAATGACTGGAATCGTCATGCTGATAATGGCATTGTCAGAGCTAAACATATTCGTCGCCATGTCGAAACTGTGCAGAAGGGTGCATAGGTCCTTGATCTGAGACCACTCCATCAGGGTGATCTGCCCCACCTCTGCATCTCGTTGGCCCAGGCTATACGTCATGACGTATTGCACCAGGGCTCTGCGGTGCTGCCACAGTCGCTGTAACATGTGGAGAGTTGAATTCCAGCGTGTCGCCACATCGCATTTCAGGCGATGAACCGGCAGGCCGAAAGACTTCTGGAGCGATGCAAGTCGCTCTGCTGCGGCGCTTGAACGGCGGAAGTGAGCTGACAGTTTTCGTGCCCTGTTCAGAAGGCCATCTAGGCCGGGATAGTGTGTTAAAAATTGCTGCACGACAAGGTTCAACACGTGAGCCATACAAGGTACGTGTGTCACCTTGCCCAGGCGAAGTGCCGCACCCAGGTTTGCAGCATTGTCGCACACGGCCTTACCAGGCTGCAGTTTGAGTGGAGACAACCATTTATTAAACTCGGACCGCAAAGCTGACCACAACTCCTCAGCTGTGTGACTCTTATTACCAAGACATGTCAAGCTAAAGACCGCCTGATGCCGTTGCGCTCTGCTGCCAGCATAGTAATGAGGGGTGCGTGATTCCTTCTGCGCAGTGAGAACGCTGGTGGCCTGACCAGGCAGGCTTGGGGCGGAGGTGGAGGACCCAGATGAGGTGGAGGATGCAGAAGCAGTGGCGGAACTTGGACAGACAGAGGATTGACACACAAGTCGTGGGGACGGCAAGACTTGTGCAGCAGACCCTTCACCATCTATCACCATAGTTACCCAGTGCCCAGTCAGCGACATGTAACGTCCCTGTCCATGCTTACTGGTCCAAGTATCGGTGGTGAAATGCACCCGTTCACACACAGAGTTTCTCAAGGAAGCGGTGATGTTGTGTGCGACATGCTGGTGTAGCGCGGGCACACCTTTCTTAGAGAAGTAGTGGCGACTAGGCATCTGGTACTGGGGCACAGCGACAGACATAAGGTCTCTAAAATCCTGTGTGTCCACTAGGCGGAAAGGCAGCATTTCGGTAGCCAACAGCTTACAGAGGGATAGAGTCAACCTCTTAGCTTTGTCATGGGTCGGAGGAAGTGGCCTTTTATTTGACCACATCTGAGGGACAGAGATCTGGCTGCTGTGTGTAGACGGTGTTGAGTAGGGTGTCCCTTGAAAAATGCAGGTTTGTGAGGAAAGTGCAGGCGGAGACATGATGTTGCCTTCATCCAACGTTGGTGCTATCGATGTCTGAGAGAGCTGTACACACTCACTTGTTTCCCCTTCCAAACCAACTGACGACCTTACAAGCAAACTGCCTGTTGCGGTTACAGTGGTGGAAGTTTTGCGTGGAAAAACAGGTGTGGCAGCTGTCCCCACAGTCCTAGAAGATGAAGAGCGCGCGGATGCAGTGGAAGGGGCGGGCGGTGGATGGTTCGCTCCACTAGGCCGCATTGCAGCACGGTGAGCTTCCCACCGGGACTTATGATATTTAGTCATGTGACGATTCATGGAAGAAGTTGTCAAACTGCTGAGGTTTTGACCTCTACTAACAGAATCATGACAAATGTTACATATCACATGAGTTGGGCGATCTTTTTCGATGTGAAAAAAGGACCAGGCTAGGCAAGGCTTAGAGGCCATGCGACCTGTTGATCCACCCCGAATAATGCTCATAGGCAGAGTGGTGGCTGAGGATGCAGTTGTAGACGTGCTACCAGTGCTCCGACTCTGTCCAGGAAGGCGCAAGGTAACTTCGTCGTCGGTTGCATCCTCCTCCACCGCCTCTGTTGACCTCCTCGAGTGCCTGACTGGGGGTTGACAGTAGGTGGGAACTAGAACGTCATCATCAATTGTTGTGTTTGCACTCCCCTCCCCCTCAGACCGAGCCTCTTCTTGCCCTGACGGAATATTTAAGTTGTCATCCCAATCGGGTATCTGCGTCTCATCTTCATCAGTATGTTCCTCATTGTCTATAACCACAGGTGTTACAGTTTGTGACAAAGGGTCAACATTATGCTCAGAAACTTGGTCCTCACGGCCTGAATCTGAGTCACAAAGGTTCTGGGCATCACTGCAGACCATTTCCTGTTCTGTACTCACTGTAGCTTGGGAGCAGACCTCTGATTCCCAGGCTATAGTGTGACTGAACAGCTCTGCAGACTCAGCCATCTCAGTTCCACCATACTGTGCAGGGCTGATGGAGACTTCAGAGCTGGGAGAAAGCAAGTTTGATTGGGATGACAACTCAGAGGACTGGTGTTTTTTGGATGCGGTACTTGAAGTGGCAGAGAGGGCACTTGTTGGACCACTTGAGATCCATTCAAGCATTTTCCTTTTTTGCCCATCATCTACCTTTGTTCCTGTTGTTCGTGTCCGTAACAAAGGGAGCACATCGGATTGTCCACGGTAAGTAGTAGACATCTTACTTTTGCTGGTAGATGGTCTATCTTCAGCAGATGATAATGGAGCTTTGCCACCTTCCCCACGGACAAAACCTTTTTTGCCTTTTCCACCACGCCTCTTCCCCTTTCCACCAGCATCTGTCATTTTGCCACTCATGTTGATTGCGACGAGATTGTGGACTGAAAATGTGGTAGTAAAAATTGAGAGGTGGTGAAGATTGCAGTGGTGGTCTAGCTTTATTAACAGCAGAATAATAAAGAATAAATATCCCTGACAATGCAACTTAGTTATAATTAGTTGGAGTGTGCAACGCAGGCAGACGTGCTGCAAATGTCTTTGCACTAGTGGGACTATAGCAAAGTCCAATAGCCACGTATAGGATGCCACTAGGTACACTGAGTGTTTGCTAGTATAATGGCTTGGTTAGAATGAGTTGTAGTGTGCAACGCAGGCAGACGCGCTCTGCAAATGTCTTTGCACTAGTGGGACTATAGCAAAGTCCAATAGCCACGTATAGGATGCCACTAGGTACACTGAGTGTTTGCTAGTATAATGGCTTGGTTAGAATGAGTTGTAGTGTGCAACGCAGGCAGACGCGCTCTGCAAATGTCTTTGCACTAGTGGGACTATAGCAAAGTCCAATAGCCACGTATAGGATGCCACTAGGTACACTGAGTGTTTGCTAGTATAATGGCTTGGTTAGAATGAGTTGTAGTGTGCAACGCAGGCAGACGCGCTCTGCAAATGTCTTTGCACTAGTGGGACTATAGCAAAGTCCAATAGCCACGTATAGGATGCCACTAGGTACACTGAGTGTTTGCTAGTATAATGGCTTGGTTAGAATGAGTTGTAGTGTGCAACGCAGGCAGACGCGCTCTGCAAATGTCTTTGCACTAGTGGGACTATAGCAAAGTCCAATAGCCACGTATAGGATGCCACTAGGTACACTGAGTGTTTGCTAGTATAATGGCTTGGTTAGAATGAGTTGTAGTGTGCAACGCAGGCAGACGCGCTCTGCAAATGTCTTTGCACTAGTGGGACTATAGCAAAGTCCAATAGCCACGTATAGGATGCCACTAGGTACACTGAGTGTTTGCTAGTATAATGGCTTGGTTAGAATGAGTTGTAGTGTGCAACGCAGGCAGACGCGCTCTGCAAATGTCTTTGCACTAGTGGGACTATAGCAAAGTCCAATAGCCACGTATAGGATGCCACTAGGTACACTGAGTGTTTGCTAGTATAATGGCTTGGTTAGAATGAGTTGTAGTGTGCAACGCAGGCAGACGCGCTCTGCAAATGTCTTTGCACTAGTGGGACTATAGCAAAGTCCAATAGCCACGTATAGGATGCCACTAGGTACACTGAGTGTTTGCTAGTATAATGGCTTGGTTAGAATGAGTTGTAGTGTGCAACGCAGGCAGACGCGCTCTGCAAATGTCTTTGCACTAGTGGGACTATAGCAAAGTCCAATAGCCACGTATAGGATGCCACTAGGTACACTGAGTGTTTGCTAGTATAATGGCTTGGTTAGAATGAGTTGTAGTGTGCAACGCAGGCAGACGCGCTCTGCAAATGTCTTTGCACTAGTGGGACTATAGCAAAGTCCAATAGCCACGTATAGGATGCCACTAGGTACACTGAGTGTTTGCTAGTATAATGGCTTGGTTAGAATGAGTTGTAGTGTGCAACGCAGGCAGACGCGCTCTGCAAATGTCTTTGCACTAGTGGGACTATAGCAAAGTCCAATAGCCACGTATAGGATGCCACTAGGTACACTGAGTGTTTGCTAGTATAATGGCTTGGTTAGAATGAGTTGTAGTGTGCAACGCAGGCAGACGCGCTCTGCAAATGTCTTTGCACTAGTGGGACTATAGCAAAGTCCAATAGCCACGTATAGGATGCCACTAGGTACACTGAGTGTTTGCTAGTATAATGGCTTGGTTAGAATGAGTTGTAGTGTGCAACGCAGGCAGACGCGCTCTGCAAATGTCTTTGCACTAGTGGGACTATAGCAAAGTCCAATAGCCACGTATAGGATGCCACTAGGTACACTGAGTGTTTGCTAGTATAATGGCTTGGTTAGAATGAGTTGTAGTGTGCAACGCAGGCAGACGCGCTCTGCAAATGTCTTTGCACTAGTGGGACTATAGCAAAGTCCAATAGCCACGTATAGGATGCCACTAGGTACACTGAGTGTTTGCTAGTATAATGGCTTGGTTAGAATGAGTTGTAGTGTGCAACGCAGGCAGACGCGCTCTGCAAATGTCTTTGCACTAGTGGGACTATAGCAAAGTCCAATAGCCACGTATAGGATGCCACTAGGTACACTGAGTGTTTGCTAGTATAATGGCTTGGTTAGAATGAGTTGTAGTGTGCAACGCAGGCAGACGCGCTCTGCAAATGTCTTTGCACTAGTGGGACTATAGCAAAGTCCAATAGCCACGTATAGGATGCCACTAGGTACACTGAGTGTTTGCTAGTATAATGGCTTGGTTAGAATGAGTTGTAGTGTGCAACGCAGGCAGACGCGCTCTGCAAATGTCTTTGCACTAGTGGGACTATAGCAAAGTCCAATAGCCACGTATAGGATGCCACTAGGTACACTGAGTGTTTGCTAGTATAATGGCTTGGTTAGAATGAGTTGTAGTGTGCAATGCAGGCAGACGCGCTCTGCAAATGTCTTTGCACTAGTGGGACTATAGCAAAGTCCAATAGCCACGTATAGGATGCCACTAGGTACACTGAGTGTTTGCTAGTATAATGGCTTAGTTATCAGTTGGAGTGTGCAGAGGACAAGAGGGTACAGTGGCAGGATTGTGGTGCTCTGGGTAGAGGAATGGAAGACTGCCTTTCTATTCCCTCCTAATGGTGAAATGCAGGTAGGAAATCCCTGACCTGGGCTACACAGACGCTGTTGCTGTTTGCAGGACCTGTCACCTATGGCTCTCTGACCCTGCCGGTTGGAGCCCTTAAAAGGACTGCTATAAAGTGCTCTCCCTAAGCTGTCTAACGCTGTGTATGCAGCGCATACAGCTGTATCGGCTATAGGACTCAGGAAGACGGAGCTGCGACAGTGATGTCTGACACCAAAGACGCAGAAGGCAGATAATGGCGTCCGTGAAGAAAATGTCCGGTTTTATAATGCAGGGACATGTGACATGCAGATCCTATCACACATGCCGTTGCTTCTCTGGCTCAAAGTCCACTTAGCTGTGTGTGTGTCTGGGATTGGCTGACATGCTGGCCCGCCCCACAAGACGCGCGCGCTTAGGGAAGGAAGACAAGAAAAAAAAAAAAAAAAAATGGCGATCGCCATTATAGAAACAGCAGTGATCTGAAGGCGCTGTTCACGCACACTATACACTGAAATGTGATAATAGTTTGATTCACAGAGTGACTTACACTATTACAGCAGAAACCAAGCTATGATTTAGCTGTTTTTTGGCTGCTAGAACCGTTCTCGAACGTTTCTAGAACTACCGAGCTTTTGCAAAAAGCTCGAGTTCTAGTTCGATCTAGAACATGCCCCAAAATCACTCGAGCCGCGAACTGGAGAACCACGAACCACGAACCGCGCTCAACTCTAGTGCCAAATGCAATATAAAAGGAATCTGAACACATTCGCGCAAAAATGAAATGACCACAATTTTCTCCAAAACTATAACAGATGCAAACTTGTCCTGTGTGGTGGAGATGAGATTTGATAAAGTAAGTGGAAATCCAGTAAAAGTTTCATTTGGCTACTTTGCACTCTCGAGATAATCGTCACCATGTGCCAAATGCAATATAAAAGGAATCTGAACACATTCGCGCAAAAATGAAATGACCACAATTTTCTCCAAAACTATAACAGATGCAAACTTGTCCTGTGTGGTGGAGATGAGATTTGATAAAGTAAGTGGAAATCCAGTAAAAGTTTCATTTGGCTACTTTGCACTCTCGAGATAATCGTCACCATGTGCCAAATGCAATATAAAAGGAATCTGAACACATTCGCGCAAAAATGAAATGACCACAATTTTCTCCAAAACTATAACAGATGCAAACTTGTCCTGTGTGGAGGAGATGAGCTTTGATAAAGTAAGTGGAAATCCAGTAAAAGTTTCATTTGGCTACTTTGCACTCTCGAGATAATCGTCACCATGTGCCAAATGCAATATAAAAGGAATCTGAACACATTCGCGCAAAAATGAAATGACCACAATTTTCTCCAAAACTAACAGATGCAAACTTGTCCTGTGTGGTGGAGATGAGATTTGATAAAGTAAGTGGAAATCCAGTAAAAGTTTCATTTGGCTACTTTGCACTCTCGAGATAATCGTCACCATGTGCCAAATGCAATATAAAAGGAATCTGAACACATTCGCGCAAAAATGAAATGACCACAATTTTCTCCAAAACTATAACAGATGCAAACTTGTCCTGTGTGGTGGAGATGAGATTTGATAAAGTAAGTGGAAATCCAGTAAAAGTTTCATTTGGCTACTTTGCACTCTCGAGATAATCGTCACCATGTGCCAAATGCAATATAAAAGGAATCTGAACACATTCGCGCAAAAATGAAATGACCACAATTTTCTTTAAAACTATAACAGATGCAAACTTGTCCTGTGTGGTGCAGATGAGATTTGATAAAGTAAGTGGAAATCCAGTAAAAGTTTCATTTGGCTACTTTGCACTCTCGAGATAATCGTCACCATGTGCCAAATGCAATATAAAAGGAATCTGAACACATTCGCGCAAAAATGAAATGACCACAATTTTCTCCAAAACTATAACAGATGCAAACTTGTCCTGTGTGGTGGAGATGAGATTTGATAAAGTAAGTGGAAATCCAGTAAAAGTTTCATTTGGCTACTTTGCCCTCTCGAGATAATCGTCACCATGTGCCAAATACAATATAAAAGGAATCTGAACACATTCGCGCAAAAATGAAATGACCACAATTTTCTCCAAAACTATAACAGATGCAAACTTGTCCTGTGTGGTGGAGATGAGATTTGATAAAGTAAGTGGAAATCCAGTAAAAGTTTCATTTGGCTACTTTGCACTCTCGAGATAATCGTCACCATGTGCCAAATGCAATATAAAAGGGATCTGAACACATTCGCGCAAAAATGAAATGACCACAATTTTCTCCAAAACTATAACAGATGCAAACTTGTCCTGTGTGGTGGAGATGAGATTTGATAAAGTAAGTGGAAATCCAGTAAAAGTTTCGTTTGGCTACTTTGCACTCTCGAGATAATCGTCACCATGTGCCAAATGCAATATAAAAGGAATCTGAACACATTCGCGCAAAAATGAAATGACCACAATTTTCTCCAAAACTATAACATATGCAAACTTGTCCTGTGTGGAGGAGATGAGCTTTGATAAAGTAAGTGGAAATCCAGTAAAAGTTTCATTTGGCTACTTTGCACTCTCGAGATAATCGTCACCATGTGCCAAATGCAATATAAAAGGAATCTGAACACATTCGCGCAAAATTGAAATGACCACAATTTTCTCCAAAACTATAACAGATGCAAACTTGTCCTGTGTGGTGGAGATGAGATTTGATAAAGTAAGTGGAAATCCAGTAAAAGTTTCATTTGGCTACTTTGCCCTCTCGAGATAATCGTCACCATGTGCCAAATACAATATAAAAGGAATCTGAACACATTCGCGCAAAAATGAAATGACCACAATTTTCTCCAAAACTATAACAGATGCAAACTTGTCCTGTGTGGTGGAGATGAGATTTGATAAAGTAAGTGGAAATCCAGTAAAAGTTTCATTTGGCTACTTTGCACTCTCGAGATAATCGTCACCATGTGCCAAATGCAATATAAAAGGGATCTGAACACATTCGCGCAAAAATGAAATGACCACAATTTTCTCCAAAACTATAACAGATGCAAACTTGTCCTGTGTGGTGGAGATGAGATTTGATAAAGTAAGTGGAAATCCAGTAAAAGTTTCGTTTGGCTACTTTGCACTCTCGAGATAATCGTCACCATGTGCCAAATGCAATATAAAAGGAATCTGAACACATTCGCGCAAAAATGAAATGACCACAATTTTCTCCAAAACTATAACAGATGCAAACTTGTCCTGTGTGGAGGAGATGAGATTTGATAAAGTGGAAATCCAGTAAAAGTTTCATTTGGCTACTTTGCACTCTCGAGATAATCGTCACCATGTGCCAAATGCAATATAAAAGGAATCTGAACACATTCGCGCAAAATTGAAATGACCACAATTTTCTCCAAAACTATAACAGATGCAAACTTGTCCTGTGTGGTGGAGATGAGATTTGATAAAGTGGAAATCCAGTAAAAGTTTCATTTGGCTACTTTGCACTCTCGAGATAATCGTCACCATGTGCCAAATGCAATATAAAAGGAATCTGAACACATTCGCGCAAAAATGAAATGACCACAATTTTCTCCAAAACTATAACAGATGCAAACTTGTCCTGTGTGGTGGAGATGAGATTTGATAAAGTAAGTGGAAATCCAGTAAAAGTTTCATTTGGCTACTTTGCACTCTCGAGATAATCGTCACCATGTGCCAAATGCAATATAAAAGGAATCTGAACACATTCGCGCAAAAATGAAATGACCACAATTTTCTCCAAAACTATAACAGATGCAAACTGGTCCTGTGTGGTGGAGATGAGATTTGATAAAGTAAGTGGAAATCCAGTAAAAGTTTCATTTGGCTACTTTGCACTCTCGAGATAATCGTCACCATGTGCCAAATGCAATATAAAAGGAATCTGAACACATTCGCGCAAAAATGAAATGACCACAATTTTCTCCAAAACTATAACAGATGCAAACTTGTCCTGTGTGGAGGAGATGAGCTTTGATAAAGTAAGTGGAAATCCAGTAAAAGTTTCATTTGGCTACTTTGCACTCTCGAGATAATTGTCACCATGTGCCAAATGCAATATAAAAGGAATCTGAACACATTCGCGCAAAAATGAAATGACCACAATTTTCTCCAAAACTAACAGATGCAAACTTGTCCTGTGTGGTGGAGATGAGATTTGATAAAGTAAGTGGAAATCCAGTAAAAGTTTCATTTGGCTACTTTGCACTCTCGAGATAATCGTCACCATGTGCCAAATGCAATATAAAAGGAATCTGAACACATTCGCGCAAAAATGAAATGACCACAATTTTCTCCAAAACTATAACAGATGCAAACTTGTCCTGTGTGGTGGAGATGAGATTTGATAAAGTAAGTGGAAATCCAGTAAAAGTTTCATTTGGCTACTTTGCACTCTCGAGATAATCGTCACCATGTGCCAAATACAATATAAAAGGAATCTGAACACATTCGCGCAAAAATGAAATGACCACAATTTTCTTTAAAACTATAACAGATGCAAACTTGTCCTGTGTGGTGCAGATGAGATTTGATAAAGTAAGTGGAAATCCAGTAAAAGTTTCATTTGGCTACTTTGCACTCTCGAGATAATCGTCACCATGTGCCAAATGCAATATAAAAGGAATCTGAACACATTCGCGCAAAAATGAAATGACCACAATTTTCTCCAAAACTATAACAGATGCAAACTTGTCCTGTGTGGTGGAGATGAGATTTGATAAAGTAAGTGGAAATCCAGTAAAAGTTTCATTTGGCTACTTTGCCCTCTCGAGATAATCGTCACCATGTGCAAAATACAATATAAAAGGAATCTGAACACATTCGCGCAAAAATGAAATGACCACAATTTTCTCCAAAACTATAACAGATGCAAACTTGTCCTGTGTGGTGGAGATGAGATTTGATAAAGTAAGTGGAAATCCAGTAAAAGTTTCATTTGGCTACTTTGCACTCTCGAGATAATCGTCACCATGTGCCAAATGCAATATAAAAGGGATCTGAACACATTCGCGCAAAAATGAAATGACCACAATTTTCTCCAAAACTATAACAGATGCAAACTTGTTCTGTGTGGTGGAGATGAGATTTGATAAAGTAAGTGGAAATCCAGTAAAAGTTTCGTTTGGCTACTTTGCACTCTCGAGATAATCGTCACCATGTGCCAAATGCAATATAAAAGGAATCTGAACACATTCGCGCAAAAATGAAATGACCACAATTTTCTCCAAAACTATAACAGATGCAAACTTGTCCTGTGTGGAGGAGATGAGCTTTGATAAAGTAAGTGGAAATCCAGTAAAAGTTTCATTTGGCTACTTTGCACTCTCGAGATAATCGTCACCATGTGCCAAATGCAATATAAAAGGAATCTGAACACATTCGCGCAAAATTGAAATGACCACAATTTTCTCCAAAACTATAACAGATGCAAACTTGTCCTGTGTGGTGGAGATGAGATTTGATAAAGTAAGTGGAAATCCAGTAAAAGTTTCATTTGGCTACTTTGCCCTCTCGAGATAATCGTCACCATGTGCCAAATACAATATAAAAGGAATCTGAACACATTCGCGCAAAAATGAAATGACCACAATTTTCTCTAAAACTATAACAGATGCAAACTTGTCCTGTGTGGTGGAGATGAGATTTGATAAAGTAAGTGGAAATCCAGTAAAAGTTTCATTTGGCTACTTTGCACTCTCGAGATAATCGTCACCATGTGCCAAATGCAATATAAAAGGGATCTGAACACATTCGCACAAAAATGAAATGACCACAATTTTCTCCAAAACTATAACAGATGCAAACTTGTCCTGTGTGGTGGAGATGAGATTTGATAAAGTAAGTGGAAATCCAGTAAAAGTTTCGTTTGGCTACTTTGCACTCTCGAGATAATCGTCACCATGTGCCAAATGCAATATAAAAGGAATCTGAACACATTCGCGCAAAAATGAAATGACCACAATTTTCTCCAAAACTATAACAGATGCAAACTTGTCCTGTGTGGAGGAGATGAGCTTTGATAAAGTAAGTGGAAATCCAGTAAAAGTTTCATTTGGCTACTTTGCACTCTCGAGATAATCGTCACCATGTGCCAAATGCAATATAAAAGGAATCTGAACACATTCGCGCAAAATTGAAATGACCACAATTTTCTCCAAAACTATAACAGATGCAAACTTGTCCTGTGTGGTGGAGATGAGATTTGATAAAGTGGAAATCCAGTAAAAGTTTCATTTGGCTACTTTGCACTCTCGAGATAATCGTCACCATGTGCCAAATGCAATATAAAAGGAATCTGAACACATTCGCGCAAAAATGAAATGACCACAATTTTCTCCAAAACTATAACAGATGCAAACTTGTCCTGTGTGGTGGAGATGAGATTTGATAAAGTAAGTGGAAATCCAGTAAAAGTTTCATTTGGCTACTTTGCATTCTCGAGATAATCGTCACCATGTGCCAAATGCAATATAAAAGGGATCTGAACACATTCGCGCAAAAATGAAATGACCACAACTTTCTCCAAAACTATAACAGATGCAAACTTGTCCTGTGTGGTGGAGATGAGATTTGATAAAGTAAGTGGAAATCCAGTAAAAGTTTCGTTTGGCTACTTTGCACTCTCGAGATAATCGTCACCATGTGCCAAATGCAATATAAAAGGAATCTGAACACATTCGCGCAAAAATGAAATGACCACAATTTTCTCCAAAACTATAACAGATGCAAACTTGTCCTGTGTGGAGGAGATGAGCTTTGATAAAGTAAGTGGAAATCCAGTAAAAGTTTCATTTGGCTACTTTGCACTCTCGAGATAATCGTCACCATGTGCCAAATGCAATATAAAAGGAATCTGAACACATTCGCGCAAAATTGAAATGACCACAATTTTCTCCAAAACTATAACAGATGCAAACTTGTCCTGTGTGGTGGAGATGAGATTTGATAAAGTAAGTGGAAATCCAGTAAAAGTTTCATTTGGCTACTTTGCCCTCTCGAGATAATCGTCACCATGTGCCAAATACAATATAAAAGGAATCTGAACACATTCGCGCAAAAAAGAAATGACCACAATTTTCTCCAAAACTATAACAGATGCAAACTTGTCCTGTGTGGTGGAGATGAGATTTGATAAAGTAAGTGGAAATCCAGTAAAAGTTTCATTTGACTACTTTGCACTCTCGAGATAATCGTCACCATGTGCCAAATGCAATATAAAAGGAATCTGAACACATTCGCGCAAAAATGAAATGACCACAATTTTCTCCAAAACTATAACAGATGCAAACTTGTCCTGTGTGGTGGAGATGAGATTTGATAAAGTAAGTGGAAATCCAGTAAAAGTTTCATTTGGCTACTTTGCACTCTCGAGATAATCGTCACCATGTGCCAAATGCAATATAAAAGGAATCTGAACACATTCGCGCAAAAATGAAATGACCACAATTTTCTCCAAAACTATAACAGATGCAAACTTGTCCTGTGTGGTGGAGATGAGATTTGATAAAGTAAGTGGAAATCCAGTAAAAGTTTAATTTGGCTATTTTGCACTCTCGAGATAATCGTCACCATGTGCCAAATGCAATATAAAAGGAATCTGAACACATTCGCGCAAAAATGAAATGACCACAATTTTCTCCAAAACTATAACAGATGCAAACTTGTCCTGTGTGGTGGAGATGAGATTTGATAAAGTAAGTGGAAATTTAGTAAAAGTTTCATTTGGCTACTTTGCACTCTCGAGATAATCGTCACCATGTGCCATATGCAATATAAAAGGAATCTGAACACATTCGCGCAAAAATGAAATGACCACAATTTTTTCCAAAACTATAACAGATGCAAACTTGTCCTGTGTGGTGGAGATGAGATTTGATAAAGTAAGTGGAAATCCAGTAAAAGTTTCATTTGGCTACTTTGCACTCTCGAGATAATCGTCACCATGTGCCAAATGCAATATAAAAGGAATCTGAACACATTCGCGCAAAAATGAAATGACCACAATTTTCTCCAAAACTATAACAGGTGCAAACTGGTCCTGTGTGGTGGAGATGAGATTTGATAAAGTAAGTGGAAATCCAGTAAAAGTTTCATTTGGCTACTTTGCACTCTCGAGATAATCGTCACCATGTGCCAAATGCAATATAAAAGGAATCTGAACACATTCGCGCAAAAATGAAATGACCACAATTTTCTCCAAAACTATAACAGATGCAAACTTGTCCTGTGTGGTGGAGATGAGATTTGATAAAGTAAGTGGAAATCTAGTAAAAGTTTCATTTGGCTACTTTGCACTCTCGAGATAATCGTCACCATGTGCCAAATGCAATATAAAAGGAATCTGAACACATTCGCGCAAAAATGAAATGACCACAATTTTCTCCAAAACTATAACAGATGCAAACTTGTCCTGTGTGGTGGAGATGAGATTTGATAAAGTAAGTGGAAATCCAGTAAAAGTTTCATTTGGCTACTTTGCACTCTCGAGATAATCGTCACCATGTGCCAAATGTAATATAAAAGGAATCTGAACACATTCGCGCAAAAATGAAATGACCACAATTTTCTCCAAAACTATAACAGATGCAAACTTGTCCTGTGTGGTGGAGATGAGATTTGATAAAGTAAGTGGAAATCCAGTAAAAGTTTCATTTGGCTACTTTGCACTCTCGAGATAATCGTCACCATGTGCCAAATGCAATATAAAAGGAATCTGAACACATTCGCGCAAAAATGAAATGACCAAAATTTTCTCCAAAACTAACAGATGCAAACTTGTCCTGTGTGGTGGAGATGAGATTTGATAAAGTAAGTGGAAATCCAGTAAAAGTTTCATTTGGCTACTTTGCACTCTCGAGATAATCGTCACCATGTGCCAAATGCAATATAAAAGGAATCTGAACACATTCGCGCAAAAATGAAATGACCACAATTTTCTCCAAAACTATAACAGATGCAAACTTGTCCTGTGTGGTGGAGATGAGATTTGATAAAGTAAGTGGAAATCCAGTAAAAGTTTCATTTGGCTACTTTGCACTCTCGAGATAATCGTCACCATGTGCCAAATGCAATATAAAAGGAATCTGAACACATTCGCGCAAAAATGAAATGACCACAATTTTCTCCAAAACTATAACAGATGCAAACTTGTCCTGTGTGGTGGAGATGAGATTTGATAAAGTAAGTGGAAATCCAGTAAAAGTTTAATTTGGCTACTTTGCACTCTCGAGATAATCATCACCATGTGCCAAATGCAATATAAAAGGAATCTGAACACATTCGCGCAAAAATGAAATGACCACAATTTTCTCCAAAACTATAACAGATGCAAACTTGTCCTGTGTGGTGGAGATGAGATTTGATAAAGTAAGTGGAAATTTAGTAAAAGTTTCATTTGGCTACTTTGCACTCTCGAGATAATCGTCACCATGTGCCATATGCAATATAAAAGGAATCTGAACACATTCGCGCAAAAATGAAATGACCACAATTTTCTCCAAAACTATAACAGATGCAAACTTGTCCTGTGTGGTGGAGATGAGATTTGATAAAGTAAGTGGAAATCCAGTAAAAGTTTCATTTGGCTACTTTGCACTCTCGAGATAATCGTCACCATGTGCCAAATGCAATATAAAAGGAATCTGAACACATTCGCGCAAAAATGAAATGACCACAATTTTCTCCAAAACTATAACAGGTGCAAACTGGTCCTGTGTGGTGGAGATGAGATTTGATAAAGTAAGTGGAAATCCAGTAAAAGTTTCATTTGGCTACTTTGCACTCTCGAGATAATCGTCACCATGTGCCAAATGCAATATAAAAGGAATCTGAACACATTCGCGCAAAAATGAAATGACCACAATTTTCTCCAAAACTATAACAGATGCAAACTTGTCCTGTGTGGTGGAGATGAGATTTGATAAAGTAAGTGGAAATCCAGTAAAAGTTTCATTTGGCTACTTTGCACTCTCGAGATAATCGTCACCATGTGCCAAATGCAATATAAAAGGAATCTGAACACATTCGCGCAAAAATGAAATGACCACAATTTTCTCCAAAACTATAACAGATGCAAACTTGTCCTGTGTGGTGGAGATGAGATTTGATAAAGTAAGTGGAAATCCAGTAAAAGTTTCATTTGGCTACTTTGCACTCTCGAGATAATCGTCACCATGTGCCAAATGCAATATAAAAGGAATCTGAACACATTCGCGCAAAAATGAAATGACCACAATTTTCTCCAAAACTGTAACAGATGCAAACTTGTCCTGTGTGGTGGAGATGAGATTTGATAAAGTAAGTGGAAATCCAGTAAAAGTTTAATTTGGCTACTTTGCACTCTCGAGATAATCGTCACCATGTGCCAAATGCAATATAAAAGGAATCTGAACACATTCGCGCAAAAATGAAATGACCACAATTTTCTCCAAAACTATAACAGATGCAAACTTGTCCTGTGTGGTGGAGATGAGATTTGATAAAGTAAGTGGAAATTTAGTAAAAGTTTCATTTGGCTACTTTGCACTCTCGAGATAATCGTCACCATGTGCCATATGCAATATAAAAGGAATCTGAACACATTCGCGCAAAAATGAAATGACCACAATTTTCTCCAAAACTATAACAGATGCAAACTTGTCCTGTGTGGTGGAGATGAGATTTGATAAAGTAAGTGGAAATCCAGTAAAAGTTTCATTTGGCTACTTTGCACTCTCGAGATAATCGTCACCATGTGCCAAATGCAATATAAAAGGAATCTGAACACATTCGCGCAAAAATGAAATGACCACAATTTTCTCCAAAACTATAACAGGTGCAAACTGGTCCTGTGTGGTGGAGATGAGATTTGATAAAGTAAGTGGAAATCCAGTAAAAGTTTCATTTGGCTACTTTGCACTCTCGAGATAATCGTCACCATGTGCCAAATGCAATATAAAAGGAATCTGAACACATTCGCGCAAAAATGAAATGACCACAATTTTCTCCAAAACTATAACAGATGCAAACTTGTCCTGTGTGGTGGAGATGAGATTTGATAAAGTAAGTGGAAATCCAGTAAAAGTTTCATTTGGCTACTTTGCACTCTCGAGATAATCGTCACCATGTGCCAAATGCAATATAAAAGGAATCTGAACACATTCGCGCAAAAATGAAATGACCACAATTTTCTCCAAAACTAACAGATGCAAACTTGTCCTGTGTGGTGGAGATGAGATTTGATAAAGTAAGTGGAAATCCAGTAAAAGTTTCATTTGGCTACTTTGCACTCTCGAGATAATCGTCACCATGTGCCAAATGCAATATAAAAGGAATCTGAACACATTCGCGCAAAAATGAAATGACCACAATTTTCTCCAAAACTATAACAGATGCAAACTTGTCCTGTGTGGTGGAGATGAGATTTGATAAAGTAAGTGGAAATCCAGTAAAAGTTTCATTTGGCTACTTTGCACTCTCGAGATAATCGTCACCATGTGCCAAATGCAATATAAAAGGAATCTGAACACATTCGCGCAAAAATGAAATGACCACAATTTTCTCCAAAACTATAACAGATGCAAACTTGTCCTGTGTGGTGGAGATGAGATTTGATAAAGTAAGTGGAAATCCAGTAAAAGTTTAATTTGGCTACTTTGCACTCTCGAGATAATCATCACCATGTGCCAAATGCAATATAAAAGGAATCTGAACACATTCGCGCAAAAATGAAATGACCACAATTTTCTCCAAAACTATAACAGGTGCAAACTGGTCCTGTGTGGTGGAGATGAGATTTGATAAAGTAAGTGGAAATCCAGTAAAAGTTTCATTTGGCTACTTTGCACTCTCGAGATAATCGTCACCATGTGCCAAATGCAATATAAAAGGAATCTGAACACATTCGCGCAAAAATGAAATGACCACAATTTTCTCCAAAACTATAACAGATGCAAACTTGTCCTGTGTGGTGGAGATGAGATTTGATAAAGTAAGTGGAAATCCAGTAAAAGTTTAATTTGGCTACTTTGCACTCTCGAGATAATCGTCACCATGTGCCAAATGCAATATAAAAGGAATCTGAACACATTCGCGCAAAAATGAAATGACCACAATTTTCTCCAAAACTATAACAGATGCAAACTTGTCCTGTGTGGTGGAGATGAGATTTGATAAAGTAAGTGGAAATTTAGTAAAAGTTTCATTTGGCTACTTTGCACTCTCGAGATAATCGTCACCATGTGCCATATGCAATATAAAAGGAATCTGAACACATTCGCGCAAAAATGAAATGACCACAATTTTCTCCAAAACTATAACAGATGCAAACTTGTCCTGTGTGGTGGAGATGAGATTTGATAAAGTAAGTGGAAATCCAGTAAAAGTTTCATTTGGCTACTTTGCACTCTCGAGATAATCGTCACCATGTGCCAAATGCAATATAAAAGGAATCTGAACACATTCGCGCAAAAATGAAATGACCACAATTTTCTCCAAAACTATAACAGATGCAAACTTGTCCTGTGTGGTGGAGATGAGATTTGATAAAGTAAGTGGAAATCCATCAAAAGTTTCATTTGGCTACTTTGCACTCTCGAGATAATCGTCACCATGTGCCAAATGCAATATAAAAGGAATCTGAACACATTCGCGCAAAAATGAAATGACCACAATTTTCTCCAAAACTATAACAGATGCAAACTTGTCCTGTGTGGAGGAGATGAGCTTTGATAAAGTAAGTGAAAATCCAGTAAAAGTTTCATTTGGCTACTTTGCACTCTCGAGATAATCGTCACCATGTGCCAAATGCAATATAAAAGGAATCTGAACACATTCGCGCAAAAATGAAATGACCAAAATTTTCTCCAAAACTAACAGATGCAAACTTGTCCTGTGTGGTGGAGATGAGATTTGATAAAGTAAGTGGAAATCCAGTAAAAGTTTCATTTGGCTACTTTGCACTCTCGAGATAATCGTCACCATGTGCCAAATGCAATATAAAAGGAATCTGAACACATTCGCGCAAAAATGAAATGACCACAATTTTCTTTAAAACTATAACAGATGCAAACTTGTCCTGTGTGGTGCAGATGAGATTTGATAAAGTAAGTGGAAATCCAGTAAAAGTTTCATTTGGCTACTTTGCACTCTCGAGATAATTGTCACCATGTGCCAAATGCAATATAAAAGGAATCTGAACACATTCACGCAAAAATGAAATGACCACAATTTTCTCCAAAACTATAACAGATGCAAACTTGTCCTGTGTGGTGGAGATGAGATTTGATAAAGTAAGTGGAAATCCAGTAAAAGTTTCATTTGGCTACTTTGCACTCTCGAGATAATCGTCACCATGTGCCAAATGCAATATAAAAGGGATCTGAACACATTCGCGCAAAAATGAAATGACCACAATTTTCTCCAAAACTATAACAGATGCAAACTTGTCCTGTGTGGTGGAGATGAGATTTGATAAAGTAAGTGGAAATCCAGTAAAAGTTTCGTTTGGCTACTTTGCACTCTCGAGATAATCGTCACCATGTGCCAAATGCAATATAAAAGGAATCTGAACACATTCGCGCAAAAATGAAATGACCACAATTTTCTCCAAAACTATAACAGATGCAAACTTGTCCTGTGTGGTGGAGATGAGATTTGATAAAGTAAGTGGAAATCCAGTAAAAGTTTCATTTGGCTACTTTGCACTCTCGAGATAATCGTCACCATGTGCCAAATGCAATATAAAAGGAATCTGAACACATTCGCGCAAAAATGAAATGACCACAATTTTCTCCAAAACTATAACAGATGCAAACTTGTCCTGTGTGGTGGAGATGAGATTTGATAAAGTAAGTGGAAATCCATCAAAAGTTTCATTTGGCTACTTTGCACTCTCGAGATAATCGTCACCATGTGCCAAATGCAATATAAAAGGAATCTGAACACATTCGCGCAAAAATGAAATGACCACAATTTTCTCCAAAACTATAACAGATGCAAACTTGTCCTGTGTGGAGGAGATGAGCTTTGATAAAGTAAGTGAAAATCCAGTAAAAGTTTCATTTGGCTACTTTGCACTCTCGAGATAATCGTCACCATGTGCCAAATGCAATATAAAAGGAATCTGAACACATTCGCGCAAAAATGAAATGACCAAAATTTTCTCCAAAACTAACAGATGCAAACTTGTCCTGTGTGGTGGAGATGAGATTTGATAAAGTAAGTGGAAATCCAGTAAAAGTTTCATTTGGCTACTTTGCACTCTCGAGATAATCGTCACCATGTGCCAAATGCAATATAAAAGGAATCTGAACACATTCGCGCAAAAATGAAATGACCACAATTTTCTTTAAAACTATAACAGATGCAAACTTGTCCTGTGTGGTGCAGATGAGATTTGATAAAGTAAGTGGAAATCCAGTAAAAGTTTCATTTGGCTACTTTGCACTCTCGAGATAATTGTCACCATGTGCCAAATGCAATATAAAAGGAATCTGAACACATTCACGCAAAAATGAAATGACCACAATTTTCTCCAAAACTATAACAGATGCAAACTTGTCCTGTGTGGTGGAGATGAGATTTGATAAAGTAAGTGGAAATCCAGTAAAAGTTTCATTTGGCTACTTTGCACTCTCGAGATAATCGTCACCATGTGCCAAATGCAATATAAAAGGGATCTGAACACATTCGCGCAAAAATGAAATGACCACAATTTTCTCCAAAACTATAACAGATGCAAACTTGTCCTGTGTGGTGGAGATGAGATTTGATAAAGTAAGTGGAAATCCAGTAAAAGTTTCGTTTGGCTACTTTGCACTCTCGAGATAATCGTCACCATGTGCCAAATGCAATATAAAAGGAATCTGAACACATTCGCGCAAAAATGAAATGACCACAATTTTCTCCAAAACTATAACAGATGCAAACTTGTCCTGTGTGGTGGAGATGAGATTTGATAAAGTAAGTGGAAATCCAGTAAAAGTTTCATTTGGCTACTTTGCACTCTCGAGATAATCGTCACCATGTGCCAAATGCAATATAAAAGGAATCTGAACACATTTGCGCAAAAATGAAATGACCACAATTTTCTCCAAAACTATAACAGATGCAAACTTGTCCTGTGTGGAGGAGATGAGATTTGATAAAGTAAGTGGAAATCCAGTAAAAGTTTCATTTGGCTACTTTGCACTCTCGAGATAATCGTCACCATGTGCCAAATGCAATATAAAAGGAATCTGAACACATTCGCGCAAAAATGAAATGACCACAATTTTCTCCAAAACTATAACAGATGCAAACTTGTCCTGTGTGGTGGAGATGAGATTTGATAAAGTAAATGGAAATCCAGTAAAAGTTTCATTTGGCTACTTTGCCCTCTCGAGATAATCGTCACCATGTGCCAAATACAATATAAAAGGAATCTGAACACATTCGCGCAAAAATGAAATGACCACAATTTTCTCCAAAACTATAACAGATGCAAACTTGTCCTGTGTGGTGGAGATGAGATTTGATAAAGTAAGTGGAAATCCAGTAAAGTTTTCATTTGGCTACTTTGCACTCTCAAGATAATCGTCACCATGTGCCAAATGCAATATAAAAGGGATCTGAACACATTCGCGCAAAAATGAAATGACCACAATTTTCTCCAAAACTATAACAGATGCAAACTTGTCCTGTGTGGTGGAGATGAGATTTGATAAAGTAAGTGGAAATCCAGTAAAAGTTTCATTTGGCTACTTTGCACTCGAGATAATAGTCACCATGTGCCAAATGCAATATAAAAGGAATCTGAACACATTCGCGCAAAAATGAAATGACCACAATTTTCTCCAAAACTATAACAGATGCAAACTTGTCCTGTGTGGTGGAGATGAGATTTGATAAAGTAAGTGGAAATCCAGTAAAAGTTTCATTTGGCTACTTTGCACTCTCGAGATAATCGTCACCATGTGCCAAATGCAATATAAAAGGAATCTGAACACATTCGCGCAAAAATGAAATGACCACAATTTTCTCCAAAACTATAACAGATGCAAACTTGTCCTGTGTGGTGGAGATGAGATTTGATAAAGTAAGTGGAAATCCAGTAAAAGTTTCATTTGGCTACTTTGCACTCTCGAGATAATCGTCACCATGTGCCAAATTCAATATAAAAAGAATCTGAACACATTCGCGCAAAAATGAAATGACCACAATTTTCTCCAAAACTATAACAGATGCAAACTTGTCCTGTGTGGTGGAGATGAGATTTGATAAAGTAAGTGGAAATTTAGTAAAAGTTTCATTTGGCTACTTTGCACTCTCGAGATAATCGTCACCATGTGCCATATGCAATATAAAAGGAATCTGAACACATTCGCGCAAAAATGAAATGACCACAATTTTCTCCAAAACTATAACAGATGCAAACTTGTCCTGTGTGGTGGAGATGAGATTTGATAAAGTAAGTGGAAATCCAGTAAAAGTTTCATTTGGCTACTTTGCACTCTCGAGATAATCGTCACCATGTGCCAAATGCAATATAAAAGGGATCTGAACACATTCGAGCAAAAATGAAATGACCACAATTTTCTCCAAAACTATAACAGATGCAAACTTGTCCTGTGTGGTGGAGATGAGATTTGATAAAGTAAGTGGAAATCCAGTAAAAGTTTCATTTGGCTACTTTGCACTCTCGAGATAATCGTCACCATGTGCCAAATGCAATATAAAAGGGATCTGAACACATTCGCGCAAAAATGAAATGACCACAATTTTCTTTAAAACTATAAGAGATGCAAACTTGTCCTGTGTGGTGGAGATGAGATTTGATAAAGTAAGTGGAAATCCAGTAAAAGTTTCATTTGGCTACTTTGCACTCTCGAGATAATCGTCACCATGTGCCAAATGCAATATAAAAGGAATCTGAACACATTCGCGCAAAAATGAAATGACCACAATTTTCTCCAAAACTATAACAGATGCAAACTTGTCCTGTGTGGTGGAGATGAGATTTGATAAAGTAAGT
The DNA here is from genome assembly GCF_048569485.1 of Anomaloglossus baeobatrachus. Lineage (NCBI taxonomy): Eukaryota > Metazoa > Chordata > Amphibia > Anura > Aromobatidae > Anomaloglossus > Anomaloglossus baeobatrachus. The sequence continues at coordinate 271,122 of NW_027442692.1, read as the reverse complement.
GGAAATCTAGTAAAAGTTTCATTTGGCTACTTTGCACTCTCGAGATAATCGTCACCATGTGCCAAATGCAATATATAAGGAATCTGAACACATTCGCGCAAAAATGAAATGACCACAATTTTCTCCAAAACTATAACAGATGCAAACTTGTCCTGTGTGGTGGAGATGAGATTTGATAAAGTAAGTGGAAATCCAGTAAAAGTTTCATTTGGCTACTTTGCACTCTCGAGATAATCGTCACCATGTGCCAAATGCAATATAAAAGGGATCTGAACACATTCGCGCAAAAATGAAATGACCACAATTTTCTCCAAAACTATAACAGATGCAAACTTGTCCTGTGTGGTGGAGATGAGATTTGATAAAGTAAGTGGAAATCCAGTAAAAGTTTCATTTGGCTACTTTGCACTCTCGAGATAATCGTCACCATGTGCCAAATGCAATATAAAAGGAATCTGAACACATTCGCGCAAAAATGAAATGACCACAATTTTCTCCAAAACTATAACAGATGCAAACTTGTCCTGTGTGGTGGAGATGAGATTTGATAAAGTAAGTGGAAATCCAGTAAAAGTTTCATTTGGCTACTTTGCACTCTCGAGATAATCGTCACAATGTGCCAAATGCAATATAAAAGGAATCTGAACACATTCGCGCAAAAATGAAATGACCACAATTTTCTCCAAAACTATAACAGATGCAAACTTGTCCTGTGTGGTGGAGATGAGATTTGATAAAGTAAGTGGAAATCCAGTAAAAGTTTCATTTGGCTACTTTGCACTCTCGAGATAATCGTCACCATGTGCCAAATGCAATATAAAAGGGATCTGAACACATTCGCGCAAAAATGAAATGACCACAATTTTCTCCAAAACTATAACAGATGCAAACTTGTCCTGTGTGGTGGAGATGAGATTTGATAAAGTAAGTGGAAATCCAGTAAAAGTTTCGTTTGGCTACTTTGCACTCTCGAGATAATCGTCACCATGTGCCAAATGCAATATAAAAGGAATCTGAACACATTCGCGCAAAAATGAAATGACCACAATTTTCTCCAAAACTATAACAGATGCAAACTTGTCCTGTGTGGAGGAGATGAGCTTTGATAAAGTAAGTGGAAATCCAGTAAAAGTTTCATTTGGCTACTTTGCACTCTCGAGATAATCGTCACCATGTGCCAAATGCAATATAAAAGGAATCTGAACACATTCGCGCAAAATTGAAATGACCACAATTTTCTCCAAAACTATAACAGATGCAAACTTGTCCTGTGTGGTGGAGATGAGATTTGATAAAGTAAGTGGAAATCCAGTAAAAGTTTCATTTGGCTACTTTGCCCTCTCGAGATAATCGTCACCATGTGCCAAATACAATATAAAAGGAATCTGAACACATTCGCGCAAAAATGAAATGACCACAATTTTCTCCAAAACTATAACAGATGCAAACTTGTCCTGTGTGGTGGAGATGAGATTTGATAAAGTAAGTGGAAATCCAGTAAAAGTTTCATTTGACTACTTTGCACTCTCGAGATAATCGTCACCATGTGCCAAATGCAATATAAAAGGGATCTGAACACATTCGCGCAAAAATGAAATGACCACAATTTTCTCCAAAACTATAACAGATGCAAACTTGTCCTGTGTGGTGGAGATGAGATTTGATAAAGTAAGTGGAAATCCAGTAAAAGTTTCGTTTGGCTACTTTGCACTCTCGAGATAATCGTCACCATGTGCCAAATGCAATATAAAAGGAATCTGAACACATTCGCGCAAAAATGAAATGACCACAATTTTCTCCAAAACTATAACAGATGCAAACTTGTCCTGTGTGGAGGAGATGAGCTTTGATAAAGTAAGTGGAAATCCAGTAAAAGTTTCATTTGGCTACTTTGCACTCTCGAGATAATCGTCACCATGTGCCAAATGCAATATAAAAGGAATCTGAACACATTCGCGCAAAATTGAAATGACCACAATTTTCTCCAAAACTATAACAGATGCAAACTTGTCCTGTGTGGTGGAGATGAGATTTGATAAAGTGGAAATCCAGTAAAAGTTTCATTTGGCTACTTTGCACTCTCGAGATAATCGTCACCATGTGCCAAATGCAATATAAAAGGAATCTGAACACATTCGCGCAAAAATGAAATGACCACAATTTTCTCCAAAACTATAACAGATGCAAACTTGTCCTGTGTGGTGGAGATGAGATTTGATAAAGTAAGTGGAAATCCAGTAAAAGTTTCATTTGGCTACTTTGCACTCTCGAGATAATCGTCACCATGTGCCAAATGCAATATAAAAGGAATCTGAACACATTCGCGCAAAAATGAAATGACCACAATTTTCTCCAAAACTATAACAGATGCAAACTTGTCCTGTGTGGTGGAGATGAGATTTGATAAAGTAAGTGGAAATCCAGTAAAAGTTTAATTTGGCTATTTTGCACTCTCGAGATAATCGTCACCATGTGCCAAATGCAATATAAAAGGAATCTGAACACATTCGCGCAAAAATGAAATGACCACAATTTTCTCCAAAACTATAACAGATGCAAACTTGTCCTGTGTGGTGGAGATGAGATTTGATAAAGTAAGTGGAAATTTAGTAAAAGTTTCATTTGGCTACTTTGCACTCTCGAGATAATCGTCTCCATGTGCCATATGCAATATAAAAGGAATCTGAACACATTCGCGCAAAAATGAAATGACCACAATTTTTTCCAAAACTATAACAGATGCAAACTTGTCCTGTGTGGTGGAGATGAGATTTGATAAAGTAAGTGGAAATCCAGTAAAAGTTTCATTTGGCTACTTTGCACTCTCGAGATAATCGTCACCATGTGCCAAATGCAATATAAAAGGAATCTGAACACATTCGCGCAAAAATGAAATGACCACAATTTTCTCCAAAACTATAACAGGTGCAAACTGGTCCTGTGTGGTGGAGATGAGATTTGATAAAGTAAGTGGAAATCCAGTAAAAGTTTCATTTGGCTACTTTGCACTCTCGAGATAATCGTCACCATGTGCCAAATGCAATATAAAAGGAATCTGAACACATTCGCGCAAAAATGAAATGACCACAATTTTCTCCAAAACTATAACAGATGCAAACTTGTCCTGTGTAGTGGAGATGAGATTTAATAAAGTAAGTGGAAATCCAGTAAAAGTTTCATTTGGCTACTTTGCACTCTCGAGATAATCGTCACCATGTGCCAAATGCAATATAAAAGGAATCTGAACACATTCGCGCAAAAATGAAATGACCACAATTTTCTCCAAAACTATAACAGATGCAAACTTGTCCTGTGTGGTGGAGATGAGATTTGATAAAGTAAGTGGAAATCCAGTAAAAGTTTCATTTGGCTACTTTGCACTCTCGAGATAATCGTCACCATGTGCCAAATGCAATATAAAAGGAATCTGAACACATTCGCGCAAAAATGAAATGACCACAATTTTCTCCAAAACTATAACAGATGCAAACTTGTCCTGTGTGGTGGAGATGAGATTTGATAAAGTAAGTGGAAATCCAGTAAAAGTTTCATTTGGCTACTTTGCACTCTCGAGATAATCGTCACAATGTGCCAAATGCAATATAAAAGGAATCTGAACACATTCGCGCAAAAATGAAATGACCACAATTTTCTCCAAAACTATAACAGATGCAAACTTGTCCTGTGTGGTGGAGATGAGATTTGATAAAGTAAGTGGAAATCCAGTAAAAGTTTCATTTGGCTACTTTGCACTCTCGAGATAATCGTCACCATGTGCCAAATGCAATATAAAAGGGATCTGAACACATTCGCGCAAAAATGAAATGACCACAATTTTCTCCAAAACTATAACAGATGCAAACTTGTCCTGTGTGGTGGAGATGAGATTTGATAAAGTAAGTGGAAATCCAGTAAAAGTTTCGTTTGGCTACTTTGCACTCTCGAGATAATCGTCACCATGTGCCAAATGCAATATAAAAGGAATCTGAACACATTCGCGCAAAAATGAAATGACCACAATTTTCTCCAAAACTATAACAGATGCAAACTTGTCCTGTGTGGAGGAGATGAGCTTTGATAAAGTAAGTGGAAATCCAGTAAAAGTTTCATTTGGCTACTTTGCACTCTCGAGATAATCGTCACCATGTGCCAAATGCAATATAAAAGGAATCTGAACACATTCGCGCAAAATTGAAATGACCACAATTTTCTCCAAAACTATAACAGATGCAAACTTGTCCTGTGTGGTGGAGATGAGATTTGATAAAGTAAGTGGAAATCCAGTAAAAGTTTCATTTGGCTACTTTGCCCTCTCGAGATAATCGTCACCATGTGCCAAATACAATATAAAAGGAATCTGAACACATTCGCGCAAAAATGAAATGACCACAATTTTCTCCAAAACTATAACAGATGCAAACTTGTCCTGTGTGGTGGAGATGAGATTTGATAAAGTAAGTGGAAATCCAGTAAAAGTTTCATTTGACTACTTTGCACTCTCGAGATAATCGTCACCATGTGCCAAATGCAATATAAAAGGGATCTGAACACATTCGCGCAAAAATGAAATGACCACAATTTTCTCCAAAACTATAACAGATGCAAACTTGTCCTGTGTGGTGGAGATGAGATTTGATAAAGTAAGTGGAAATCCAGTAAAAGTTTCGTTTGGCTACTTTGCACTCTCGAGATAATCGTCACCATGTGCCAAATGCAATATAAAAGGAATCTGAACACATTCGCGCAAAAATGAAATGACCACAATTTTCTCCAAAACTATAACAGATGCAAACTTGTCCTGTGTGGAGGAGATGAGCTTTGATAAAGTAAGTGGAAATCCAGTAAAAGTTTCATTTGGCTACTTTGCACTCTCGAGATAATCGTCACCATGTGCCAAATGCAATATAAAAGGAATCTGAACACATTCGCGCAAAATTGAAATGACCACAATTTTCTCCAAAACTATAACAGATGCAAACTTGTCCTGTGTGGTGGAGATGAGATTTGATAAAGTGGAAATCCAGTAAAAGTTTCATTTGGCTACTTTGCACTCTCGAGATAATCGTCACCATGTGCCAAATGCAATATAAAAGGAATCTGAACACATTCGCGCAAAAATGAAATGACCACAATTTTCTCCAAAACTATAACAGATGCAAACTTGTCCTGTGTGGTGGAGATGAGATTTGATAAAGTAAGTGGAAATCCAGTAAAAGTTTCATTTGGCTACTTTGCACTCTCGAGATAATCGTCACCATGTGCCAAATGCAATATAAAAGGAATCTGAACACATTCGCGCAAAAATGAAATGACCACAATTTTCTCCAAAACTATAACAGATGCAAACTTGTCCTGTGTGGTGGAGATGAGATTTGATAAAGTAAGTGGAAATCCAGTAAAAGTTTAATTTGGCTATTTTGCACTCTCGAGATAATCGTCACCATGTGCCAAATGCAATATAAAAGGAATCTGAACACATTCGCGCAAAAATGAAATGACCACAATTTTCTCCAAAACTATAACAGATGCAAACTTGTCCTGTGTGGTGGAGATGAGATTTGATAAAGTAAGTGGAAATTTAGTAAAAGTTTCATTTGGCTACTTTGCACTCTCGAGATAATCGTCTCCATGTGCCATATGCAATATAAAAGGAATCTGAACACATTCGCGCAAAAATGAAATGACCACAATTTTTTCCAAAACTATAACAGATGCAAACTTGTCCTGTGTGGTGGAGATGAGATTTGATAAAGTAAGTGGAAATCCAGTAAAAGTTTCATTTGGCTACTTTGCACTCTCGAGATAATCGTCACAATGTGCCAAATGCAATATAAAAGGAATCTGAACACATTCGCGCAAAAATGAAATGACCACAATTTTCTCCAAAACTATAACAGGTGCAAACTGGTCCTGTGTGGTGGAGATGAGATTTGATAAAGTAAGTGGAAATCCAGTAAAAGTTTCATTTGGCTACTTTGCACTCTCGAGATAATCGTCACCATGTGCCAAATGCAATATAAAAGGAATCTGAACACATTCGCGCAAAAATGAAATGACCACAATTTTCTCCAAAACTATAACAGATGCAAACTTGTCCTGTGTAGTGGAGATGAGATTTAATAAAGTAAGTGGAAATCCAGTAAAAGTTTCATTTGGCTACTTTGCACTCTCGAGATAATCGTCACCATGTGCCAAATGCAATATAAAAGGAATCTGAACACATTCGCGCAAAAATGAAATGACCACAATTTTCTCCAAAACTATAACAGATGCAAACTTGTCCTGTGTGGTGGAGATGAGATTTGATAAAGTAAGTGGAAATCCAGTAAAAGTTTCATTTGGCTACTTTGCACTCTCGAGATAATCGTCACCATGTGCCAAATGCAATATAAAAGGAATCTGAACACATTCGCGCAAAAATGAAATGACCACAATTTTCTCCAAAACTATAACAGATGCAAACTTGTCCTGTGTGGTGGAGATGAGATTTGATAAAGTAAGTGGAAATCCAGTAAAAGTTTCATTTGGCTACTTTGCACTCTCGAGATAATCGTCACCATGTGCCAAATGCAATATAAAAGGAATCTGAACACATTCGCGCAAAAATGAAATGACCACAATTTTCTCCAAAACTATAACAGATGCAAACTTGTCCTGTGTGGAGGAGATGAGCTTTGATAAAGTAAGTGGAAATCCAGTAAAAGTTTCATTTGGCTACTTTGCACTCTCGAGATAATCGTCACCATGTGCCAAATGCAATATAAAAGGAATCTGAACACATTCGCGCAAAAATGAAATGACCACAATTTTCTCCAAAACTAACAGATGCAAACTTGTCCTGTGTGGTGGAGATGAGATTTGATAAAGTAAGTGGAAATCCAGTAAAAGTTTCATTTGGCTACTTTGCACTCTCGAGATAATCGTCACCATGTGCCAAATGCAATATAAAAGGAATCTGAACACATTCGCGCAAAAATGAAATGACCACAATTTTCTCCAAAACTATAACAGATGCAAACTTGTCCTGTGTGGTGGAGATGAGATTTGATAAAGTAAGTGGAAATCCAGTAAAAGTTTCATTTGGCTACTTTGCACTCTCGAGATAATCGTCACCATGTGCCAAATGCAATATAAAAGGAATCTGAACACATTCGCGCAAAAATGAAATGACCACAATTTTCTTTAAAACTATAACAGATGCAAACTTGTCCTGTGTGGTGCAGATGAGATTTGATAAAGTAAGTGGAAATCCAGTAAAAGTTTCATTTGGCTACTTTGCACTCTCGAGATAATCGTCACCATGTGCCAAATGCAATATAAAAGGAATCTGAACACATTCGCGCAAAAATGAAATGACCACAATTTTCTCCAAAACTATAACAGATGCAAACTTGTCCTGTGTGGTGGAGATGAGATTTGATAAAGTAAGTGGAAATCCAGTAAAAGTTTCATTTGGCTACTTTGCCCTCTCGAGATAATCGTCACCATGTGCCAAATACAATATAAAAGGAATCTGAACACATTCGCGCAAAAATGAAATGACCACAATTTTCTCCAAAACTATAACAGATGCAAACTTGTCCTGTGTGGTGGAGATGAGATTTGATAAAGTAAGTGGAAATCCAGTAAAAGTTTCATTTGGCTACTTTGCACTCTCGAGATAATCGTCACCATGTGCCAAATGCAATATAAAAGGGATCTGAACACATTCGCGCAAAAATGAAATGACCACAATTTTCTCCAAAACTATAACAGATGCAAACTTGTCCTGTGTGGTGGAGATGAGATTTGATAAAGTAAGTGGAAATCCAGTAAAAGTTTCGTTTGGCTACTTTGCACTCTCGAGATAATCGTCACCATGTGCCAAATGCAATTTAAAAGGAATCTGAACACATTCGCGCAAAAATGAAATGACCACAATTTTCTCCAAAACTATAACATATGCAAACTTGTCCTGTGTGGAGGAGATGAGCTTTGATAAAGTAAGTGGAAATCCAGTAAAAATTTCATTTGGCTACTTTGCACTCTCGAGATAATCGTCACCATGTGCCAAATGCAATATAAAAGGAATCTGAACACATTCGCGCAAAATTGAAATGACCACAATTTTCTCCAAAACTATAACAGATGCAAACTTGTCCTGTGTGGTGGAGATGAGATTTGATAAAGTAAGTGGAAATCCAGTAAAAGTTTCATTTGGCTACTTTGCCCTCTCGAGATAATCGTCACCATGTGCCAAATACAATATAAAAGGAATCTGAACACATTCGCGCAAAAATGAAATGACCACAATTTTCTCCAAAACTATAACAGATGCAAACTTGTCCTGTGTGGTGGAGATGAGATTTGATAAAGTAAGTGGAAATCCAGTAAAAGTTTCATTTGGCTACTTTGCACTCTCGAGATAATCGTCACCATGTGCCAAATGCAATATAAAAGGGATCTGAACACATTCGCGCAAAAATGAAATGACCACAATTTTCTCCAAAACTATAATAGATGCAAACTTGTCCTGTGTGGTGGAGATGAGATTTGATAAAGTAAGTGGAAATCCAGTAAAAGTTTCGTTTGGCTACTTTGCACTCTCGAGATAATCGTCACCATGTGCCAAATGCAATATAAAAGGAATCTGAACACATTCGCGCAAAAATGAAATGACCACAATTTTCTCCAAAACTATAACAGATGCAAACTTGTCCTGTGTGGAGGAGATGAGATTTGATAAAGTGGAAATCCAGTAAAAGTTTCATTTGGCTACTTTGCACTCTCGAGATAATCGTCACCATGTGCCAAATGCAATATAAAAGGAATCTGAACACATTCGCGCAAAATTGAAATGACCACAATTTTCTCCAAAACTATAACAGATGCAAACTTGTCCTGTGTGGTGGAGATGAGATTTGATAAAGTGGAAATCCAGTAAAAGTTTCATTTGGCTACTTTGCACTCTCGAGATAATCGTCACCATGTGCCAAATGCAATATAAAAGGAATCTGAACACATTCGCGCAAAAATGAAATGACCACAATTTTCTCCAAAACTATAACAGATGCAAACTTGTCCTGTGTGGTGGAGATGAGATTTGATAAAGTAAGTGGAAATCCAGTAAAAGTTTAATTTGGCTACTTTGCACTCTCGAGATAATCGTCACCATGTGCCAAATGCAATATAAAAGGAATCTGAACACATTCGCGCAAAAATGAAATGACCACAATTTTCTCCAAAACTATAACAGATGCAAACTTGTCCTGTGTGGTGGAGATGAGATTTGATAAAGTAAGTGGAAATTTAGTAAAAGTTTCATTTGGCTACTTTGCACTCTCGAGATAATCGTCACCATGTGCCATATGCAATATAAAAGGAATCTGAACACATTCGCGCAAAAATGAAATGACCACAATTTTCTCCAAAACTATAACAGATGCAAACTTGTCCTGTGTGGTGGAGATGAGATTTGATAAAGTAAGTGGAAATCCAGTAAAAGTTTCGTTTGGCTACTTTGCACTCTCGAGATAATCGTCACCATGTGCCAAATGCAATTTAAAAGGAATCTGAACACATTCGCGCAAAAATGAAATGACCACAATTTTCTCCAAAACTATAACATATGCAAACTTGTCCTGTGTGGAGGAGATGAGCTTTGATAAAGTAAGTGGAAATCCAGTAAAAGTTTCATTTGGCTACTTTGCACTCTCGAGATAATCGTCACCATGTGCCAAATGCAATATAAAAGGAATCTGAACACATTCGCGCAAAATTGAAATGACCACAATTTTCTCCAAAACTATAACAGATGCAAACTTGTCCTGTGTGGTGGAGATGAGATTTGATAAAGTAAGTGGAAATCCAGTAAAAGTTTCATTTGGCTACTTTGCCCTCTCGAGATAATCGTCACCATGTGCCAAATACAATATAAAAGGAATCTGAACACATTCGCGCAAAAATGAAATGACCACAATTTTCTCCAAAACTATAACAGATGCAAACTTGTCCTGTGTGGTGGAGATGAGATTTGATAAAGTAAGTGGAAATCCAGTAAAAGTTTCATTTGGCTACTTTGCACTCTCGAGATAATCGTCACCATGTGCCAAATGCAATATAAAAGGAATCTGAACACATTCGCGCAAAAATGAAATGACCACAATTTTCTTTAAAACTATAACAGATGCAAACTTGTCCTGTGTGGTGCAGATGAGATTTGATAAAGTAAGTGGAAATCCAGTAAAAGTTTCATTTGGCTACTTTGCACTCTCGAGATAATCGTCACCATGTGCCAAATGCAATATAAAAGGAATCTGAACACATTCGCGCAAAAATGAAATGACCACAATTTTCTCCAAAACTATAACAGATGCAAACTTGTCCTGTGTGGTGGAGATGAGATTTGATAAAGTAAGTGGAAATCCAGTAAAAGTTTCATTTGGCTACTTTGCCCTCTCGAGATAATCGTCACCATGTGCCAAATACAATATAAAAGGAATCTGAACACATTCGCGCAAAAATGAAATGACCACAATTTTCTCCAAAACTATAACAGATGCAAACTTGTCCTGTGTGGTGGAGATGAGATTTGATAAAGTAAGTGGAAATCCAGTAAAAGTTTCATTTGGCTACTTTGCACTCTCGAGATAATCGTCACCATGTGCCAAATGCAATATAAAAGGGATCTGAACACATTCGCGCAAAAATGAAATGACCACAATTTTCTCCAAAACTATAACAGATGCAAACTTGTCCTGTGTGGTGGAGATGAGATTTGATAAAGTAAGTGGAAATCCAGTAAAAGTTTCGTTTGGCTACTTTGCACTCTCGAGATAATCGTCACCATGTGCCAAATGCAATTTAAAAGGAATCTGAACACATTCGCGCAAAAATGAAATGACCACAATTTTCTCCAAAACTATAACATATGCAAACTTGTCCTGTGTGGAGGAGATGAGCTTTGATAAAGTAAGTGGAAATCCAGTAAAAATTTCATTTGGCTACTTTGCACTCTCGAGATAATCGTCACCATGTGCCAAATGCAATATAAAAGGAATCTGAACACATTCGCGCAAAAATGAAATGACCACAATTTTCTCCAAAACTATAACAGATGCAAACTTGTCCTGTGTGGAGGAGATGAGATTTGATAAAGTGGAAATCCAGTAAAAGTTTCATTTGGCTACTTTGCACTCTCGAGATAATCGTCACCATGTGCCAAATGCAATATAAAAGGAATCTGAACACATTCGCGCAAAATTGAAATGACCACAATTTTCTCCAAAACTATAACAGATGCAAACTTGTCCTGTGTGGTGGAGATGAGATTTGATAAAGTGGAAATCCAGTAAAAGTTTCATTTGGCTACTTTGCACTCTCGAGATAATCGTCACCATGTGCCAAATGCAATATAAAAGGAATCTGAACACATTCGCGCAAAAATGAAATGACCACAATTTTCTCCAAAACTATAACAGATGCAAACTTGTCCTGTGTGGTGGAGATGAGATTTGATAAAGTAAGTGGAAATCCAGTAAAAGTTTAATTTGGCTACTTTGCACTCTCGAGATAATCGTCACCATGTGCCAAATGCAATATAAAAGGAATCTGAACACATTCGCGCAAAAATGAAATGACCACAATTTTCTCCAAAACTATAACAGATGCAAACTTGTCCTGTGTGGTGGAGATGAGATTTGATAAAGTAAGTGGAAATTTAGTAAAAGTTTCATTTGGCTACTTTGCACTCTCGAGATAATCGTCACCATGTGCCATATGCAATATAAAAGGAATCTGAACACATTCGCGCAAAAATGAAATGACCACAATTTTCTCCAAAACTATAACAGATGCAAACTTGTCCTGTGTGGTGGAGATGAGATTTGATAAAGTAAGTGGAAATCCAGTAAAAGTTTCGTTTGGCTACTTTGCACTCTCGAGATAATCGTCACCATGTGCCAAATGCAATTTAAAAGGAATCTGAACACATTCGCGCAAAAATGAAATGACCACAATTTTCTCCAAAACTATAACATATGCAAACTTGTCCTGTGTGGAGGAGATGAGCTTTGATAAAGTAAGTGGAAATCCAGTAAAAGTTTCATTTGGCTACTTTGCACTCTCGAGATAATCGTCACCATGTGCCAAATGCAATATAAAAGGAATCTGAACACATTCGCGCAAAATTGAAATGACCACAATTTTCTCCAAAACTATAACAGATGCAAACTTGTCCTGTGTGGTGGAGATGAGATTTGATAAAGTAAGTGGAAATCCAGTAAAAGTTTCATTTGGCTACTTTGCCCTCTCGAGATAATCGTCACCATGTGCCAAATACAATATAAAAGGAATCTGAACACATTCGCGCAAAAATGAAATGACCACAATTTTCTCCAAAACTATAACAGATGCAAACTTGTCCTGTGTGGTGGAGATGAGATTTGATAAAGTAAGTGGAAATCCAGTAAAAGTTTCATTTGGCTACTTTGCACTCTCGAGATAATCGTCACCATGTGCCAAATGCAATATAAAAGGGATCTGAACACATTCGCGCAAAAATGAAATGACCACAATTTTCTCCAAAACTATAACAGATGCAAACTTGTCCTGTGTGGTGGAGATGAGATTTGATAAAGTAAGTGGAAATCCAGTAAAAGTTTCGTTTGGCTACTTTGCACTCTCGAGATAATCGTCACCATGTGCCAAATGCAATTTAAAAGGAATCTGAACACATTCGCGCAAAAATGAAATGACCACAATTTTCTCCAAAACTATAACATATGCAAACTTGTCCTGTGTGGAGGAGATGAGCTTTGATAAAGTAAGTGGAAATCCAGTAAAAATTTCATTTGGCTACTTTGCACTCTCGAGATAATCGTCACCATGTGCCAAATGCAATATAAAAGGAATCTGAACACATTCGCGCAAAATTGAAATGACCACAATTTTCTCCAAAACTATAACAGATGCAAACTTGTCCTGTGTGGTGGAGATGAGATTTGATAAAGTAAGTGGAAATCCAGTAAAAGTTTCATTTGGCTACTTTGCCCTCTCGAGATAATCGTCACCATGTGCCAAATACAATATAAAAGGAATCTGAACACATTCGCGCAAAAATGAAATGACCACAATTTTCTCCAAAACTATAACAGATGCAAACTTGTCCTGTGTGGTGGAGATGAGATTTGATAAAGTAAGTGGAAATCCAGTAAAAGTTTCATTTGGCTACTTTGCACTCTCGAGATAATCGTCACCATGTGCCAAATGCAATATAAAAGGGATCTGAACACATTCGCGCAAAAATGAAATGACCACAATTTTCTCCAAAACTATAATAGATGCAAACTTGTCCTGTGTGGTGGAGATGAGATTTGATAAAGTAAGTGGAAATCCAGTAAAAGTTTCGTTTGGCTACTTTGCACTCTCGAGATAATCGTCACCATGTGCCAAATGCAATATAAAAGGAATCTGAACACATTCGCGCAAAAATGAAATGACCACAATTTTCTCCAAAACTATAACAGATGCAAACTTGTCCTGTGTGGAGGAGATGAGATTTGATAAAGTGGAAATCCAGTAAAAGTTTCATTTGGCTACTTTGCACTCTCGAGATAATCGTCACCATGTGCCAAATGCAATATAAAAGGAATCTGAACACATTCGCGCAAAATTGAAATGACCACAATTTTCTCCAAAACTATAACAGATGCAAACTTGTCCTGTGTGGTGGAGATGAGATTTGATAAAGTGGAAATCCAGTAAAAGTTTCATTTGGCTACTTTGCACTCTCGAGATAATCGTCACCATGTGCCAAATGCAATATAAAAGGAATCTGAACACATTCGCGCAAAAATGAAATGACCACAATTTTCTCCAAAACTATAACAGATGCAAACTTGTCCTGTGTGGTGGAGATGAGATTTGATAAAGTAAGTGGAAATCCAGTAAAAGTTTAATTTGGCTACTTTGCACTCTCGAGATAATCGTCACCATGTGCCAAATGCAATATAAAAGGAATCTGAACACATTCGCGCAAAAATGAAATGACCACAATTTTCTCCAAAACTATAACAGATGCAAACTTGTCCTGTGTGGTGGAGATGAGATTTGATAAAGTAAGTGGAAATTTAGTAAAAGTTTCATTTGGCTACTTTGCACTCTCGAGATAATCGTCACCATGTGCCATATGCAATATAAAAGGAATCTGAACACATTCGCGCAAAAATGAAATGACCACAATTTTCTCCAAAACTATAACAGATGCAAACTTGTCCTGTGTGGTGGAGATGAGATTTGATAAAGTAAGTGGAAATCCAGTAAAAGTTTCGTTTGGCTACTTTGCACTCTCGAGATAATCGTCACCATGTGCCAAATGCAATTTAAAAGGAATCTGAACACATTCGCGCAAAAATGAAATGACCACAATTTTCTCCAAAACTATAACATATGCAAACTTGTCCTGTGTGGAGGAGATGAGCTTTGATAAAGTAAGTGGAAATCCAGTAAAAGTTTCATTTGGCTACTTTGCACTCTCGAGATAATCGTCACCATGTGCCAAATGCAATATAAAAGGAATCTGAACACATTCGCGCAAAATTGAAATGACCACAATTTTCTCCAAAACTATAACAGATGCAAACTTGTCCTGTGTGGTGGAGATGAGATTTGATAAAGTAAGTGGAAATCCAGTAAAAGTTTCATTTGGCTACTTTGCCCTCTCGAGATAATCGTCACCATGTGCCAAATACAATATAAAAGGAATCTGAACACATTCGCGCAAAAATGAAATGACCACAATTTTCTCCAAAACTATAACAGATGCAAACTTGTCCTGTGTGGTGGAGATGAGATTTGATAAAGTAAGTGGAAATCCAGTAAAAGTTTCATTTGGCTACTTTGCACTCTCGAGATAATCGTCACCATGTGCCAAATGCAATATAAAAGGGATCTGAACACATTCGCGCAAAAATGAAATGACCACAATTTTCTCCAAAACTATAACAGATGCAAACTTGTCCTGTGTGGTGGAGATGAGATTTGATAAAGTAAGTGGAAATCCAGTAAAAGTTTCGTTTGGCTACTTTGCACTCTCGAGATAATCGTCACCATGTGCCAAATGCAATATAAAAGGAATCTGAACACATTCGCGCAAAAATGAAATGACCACAATTTTCTCCAAAACTATAACAGATGCAAACTTGTCCTGTGTGGAGGAGATGAGATTTGATAAAGTGGAAATCCAGTAAAAGTTTCATTTGGCTACTTTGCACTCTCGAGATAATCGTCACCATGTGCCAAATGCAATATAAAAGGAATCTGAACACATTCGCGCAAAATTGAAATGACCACAATTTTCTCCAAAACTATAACAGATGCAAACTTGTCCTGTGTGGTGGAGATGAGATTTGATAAAGTGGAAATCCAGTAAAAGTTTCATTTGGCTACTTTGCACTCTCGAGATAATCGTCACCATGTGCCAAATGCAATATAAAAGGAATCTGAACACATTCGCGCAAAAATGAAATGACCACAATTTTCTCCAAAACTATAACAGATGCAAACTTGTCCTGTGTGGTGGAGATGAGATTTGATAAAGTAAGTGGAAATCCAGTAAAAGTTTCATTTGGCTACTTTGCACTCTCGAGATAATCGTCACCATGTGCCAAATGCAATATAAAAGGAATCTGAACACATTCGCGCAAAAATGAAATGACCACAATTTTCTCCAAAACTATAACAGATGCAAACTGGTCCTGTGTGGTGGAGATGAGATTTGATAAAGTAAGTGGAAATCCAGTAAAAGTTTCATTTGGCTACTTTGCACTCTCGAGATAATCGTCACCATGTGCCAAATGCAATATAAAAGGAATCTGAACACATTCGCGCAAAAATGAAATGACCACAATTTTCTCCAAAACTATAACAGATGCAAACTTGTCCTGTGTGGAGGAGATGAGCTTTGATAAAGTAAGTGGAAATCCAGTAAAAGTTTCATTTGGCTACTTTGCACTCTCGAGATAATTGTCACCATGTGCCAAATGCAATATAAAAGGAATCTGAACACATTCGCGCAAAAATGAAATGACCACAATTTTCTCCAAAACTAACAGATGCAAACTTGTCCTGTGTGGTGGAGATGAGATTTGATAAAGTAAGTGGAAATCCAGTAAAAGTTTCATTTGGCTACTTTGCACTCTCGAGATAATCGTCACCATGTGCCAAATGCAATATAAAAGGAATCTGAACACATTCGCGCAAAAATGAAATGACCACAATTTTCTCCAAAACTATAACAGATGCAAACTTGTCCTGTGTGGTGGAGATGAGATTTGATAAAGTAAGTGGAAATCCAGTAAAAGTTTCATTTGGCTACTTTGCACTCTCGAGATAATCGTCACCATGTGCCAAATGCAATATAAAAGGAATCTGAACACATTCGCGCAAAAATGAAATGACCACAATTTTCTTTAAAACTATAACAGATGCAAACTTGTCCTGTGTGGTGCAGATGAGATTTGATAAAGTAAGTGGAAATCCAGTAAAAGTTTCATTTGGCTACTTTGCACTCTCGAGATAATCGTCACCATGTGCCAAATGCAATATAAAAGGAATCTGAACACATTCGCGCAAAAATGAAATGACCACAATTTTCTCCAAAACTATAACAGATGCAAACTTGTCCTGTGTGGTGGAGATGAGATTTGATAAAGTAAGTGGAAATCCAGTAAAAGTTTCATTTGGCTACTTTGCCCTCTCGAGATAATCGTCACCATGTGCAAAATACAATATAAAAGGAATCTGAACACATTCGCGCAAAAATGAAATGACCACAATTTTCTCCAAAACTATAACAGATGCAAACTTGTCCTGTGTGGTGGAGATGAGATTTGATAAAGTAAGTGGAAATCCAGTAAAAGTTTCATTTGGCTACTTTGCACTCTCGAGATAATCGTCACCATGTGCCAAATGCAATATAAAAGGGATCTGAACACATTCGCGCAAAAATGAAATGACCACAATTTTCTCCAAAACTATAACAGATGCAAACTTGTCCTGTGTGGTGGAGATGAGATTTGATAAAGTAAGTGGAAATCCAGTAAAAGTTTCGTTTGGCTACTTTGCACTCTCGAGATAATCGTCACCATGTGCCAAATGCAATATAAAAGGAATCTGAACACATTCGCGCAAAAATGAAATGACCACAATTTTCTCCAAAACTATAACAGATGCAAACTTGTCCTGTGTGGAGGAGATGAGCTTTGATAAAGTAAGTGGAAATCCAGTAAAAGTTTCATTTGGCTACTTTGCACTCTCGAGATAATCGTCACCATGTGCCAAATGCAATATAAAAGGAATCTGAACACATTCGCGCAAAATTGAAATGACCACAATTTTCTCCAAAACTATAACAGATGCAAACTTGTCCTGTGTGGTGGAGATGAGATTTGATAAAGTAAGTGGAAATCCAGTAAAAGTTTCATTTGGCTACTTTGCCCTCTCGAGATAATCGTCACCATGTGCCAAATACAATATAAAAGGAATCTGAACACATTCGCGCAAAAATGAAATGACCACAATTTTCTCTAAAACTATAACAGATGCAAACTTGTCCTGTGTGGTGGAGATGAGATTTGATAAAGTAAGTGGAAATCCAGTAAAAGTTTCATTTGGCTACTTTGCACTCTCGAGATAATCGTCACCATGTGCCAAATGCAATATAAAAGGGATCTGAACACATTCGCACAAAAATGAAATGACCACAATTTTCTCCAAAACTATAACAGATGCAAACTTGTCCTGTGTGGTGGAGATGAGATTTGATAAAGTAAGTGGAAATCCAGTAAAAGTTTCGTTTGGCTACTTTGCACTCTCGAGATAATCGTCACCATGTGCCAAATGCAATATAAAAGGAATCTGAACACATTCGCGCAAAAATGAAATGACCACAATTTTCTCCAAAACTATAACAGATGCAAACTTGTCCTGTGTGGAGGAGATGAGCTTTGATAAAGTAAGTGGAAATCCAGTAAAAGTTTCATTTGGCTACTTTGCACTCTCGAGATAATCGTCACCATGTGCCAAATGCAATATAAAAGGAATCTGAACACATTCGCGCAAAATTGAAATGACCACAATTTTCTCCAAAACTATAACAGATGCAAACTTGTCCTGTGTGGTGGAGATGAGATTTGATAAAGTGGAAATCCAGTAAAAGTTTCATTTGGCTACTTTGCACTCTCGAGATAATCGTCACCATGTGCCAAATGCAATATAAAAGGAATCTGAACACATTCGCGCAAAAATGAAATGACCACAATTTTCTCCAAAACTATAACAGATGCAAACTTGTCCTGTGTGGTGGAGATGAGATTTGATAAAGTAAGTGGAAATCCAGTAAAAGTTTCATTTGGCTACTTTGCATTCTCGAGATAATCGTCACCATGTGCCAAATGCAATATAAAAGGGATCTGAACACATTCGCGCAAAAATGAAATGACCACAACTTTCTCCAAAACTATAACAGATGCAAACTTGTCCTGTGTGGTGGAGATGAGATTTGATAAAGTAAGTGGAAATCCAGTAAAAGTTTCGTTTGGCTACTTTGCACTCTCGAGATAATCGTCACCATGTGCCAAATGCAATATAAAAGGAATCTGAACACATTCGCGCAAAAATGAAATGACCACAATTTTCTCCAAAACTATAACAGATGCAAACTTGTCCTGTGTGGAGGAGATGAGCTTTGATAAAGTAAGTGGAAATCCAGTAAAAGTTTCATTTGGCTACTTTGCACTCTCGAGATAATCGTCACCATGTGCCAAATGCAATATAAAAGGAATCTGAACACATTCGCGCAAAATTGAAATGACCACAATTTTCTCCAAAACTATAACAGATGCAAACTTGTCCTGTGTGGTGGAGATGAGATTTGATAAAGTAAGTGGAAATCCAGTAAAAGTTTCATTTGGCTACTTTGCCCTCTCGAGATAATCGTCACCATGTGCCAAATACAATATAAAAGGAATCTGAACACATTCGCGCAAAAATGAAATGACCACAATTTTCTCCAAAACTATAACAGATGCAAACTTGTCCTGTGTGGTGGAGATGAGATTTGATAAAGTAAGTGGAAATCCAGTAAAAGTTTCATTTGACTACTTTGCACTCTCGAGATAATCGTCACCATGTGCCAAATGCAATATAAAAGGGATCTGAACACATTCGCGCAAAAATGAAATGACCACAATTTTCTCCAAAACTATAACAGATGCAAACTTGTCCTGTGTGGTGGAGATGAGATTTGATAAAGTAAGTGGAAATCCAGTAAAAGTTTCGTTTGGCTACTTTGCACTCTCGAGATAATCGTCACCATGTGCCAAATGCAATATAAAAGGAATCTGAACACATTCGCGCAAAAATGAAATGACCACAATTTTCTCCAAAACTATAACAGATGCAAACTTGTCCTGTGTGGAGGAGATGAGCTTTGATAAAGTAAGTGGAAATCCAGTAAAAGTTTCATTTGGCTACTTTGCACTCTCGAGATAATCGTCACCATGTGCCAAATGCAATATAAAAGGAATCTGAACACATTCGCGCAAAATTGAAATGACCACAATTTTCTCCAAAACTATAACAGATGCAAACTTGTCCTGTGTGGTGGAGATGAGATTTGATAAAGTGGAAATCCAGTAAAAGTTTCATTTGGCTACTTTGCACTCTCGAGATAATCGTCACCATGTGCCAAATGCAATATAAAAGGAATCTGAACACATTCGCGCAAAAATGAAATGACCACAATTTTCTCCAAAACTATAACAGATGCAAACTTGTCCTGTGTGGTGGAGATGAGATTTGATAAAGTAAGTGGAAATCCAGTAAAAGTTTCATTTGGCTACTTTGCACTCTCGAGATAATCGTCACCATGTGCCAAATGCAATATAAAAGGAATCTGAACACATTCGCGCAAAAATGAAATGACCACAATTTTCTCCAAAACTATAACAGGTGCAAACTGGTCCTGTGTGGTGGAGATGAGATTTGATAAAGTAAGTGGAAATCCAGTAAAAGTTTCATTTGGCTACTTTGCACTCTCGAGATAATCGTCACCATGTGCCAAATGCAATATAAAAGGAATCTGAACACATTCGCGCAAAAATGAAATGACCACAATTTTCTCCAAAACTATAACAGATGCAAACTTGTCCTGTGTGGTGGAGATGAGATTTGATAAAGTAAGTGGAAATCCAGTAAAAGTTTCATTTGGCTACTTTGCACTCTCGAGATAATCGTCACCATGTGCCAAATGCAATATAAAAGGAATCTGAACACATTCGCGCAAAAATGAAATGACCACAATTTTCTCCAAAACTATAACAGATGCAAACTTGTCCTGTGTGGTGGAGATGAGATTTGATAAAGTAAGTGGAAATCCAGTAAAAGTTTCATTTGGCTACTTTGCACTCTCGAGATAATCGTCACCATGTGCCAAATGCAATATAAAAGGAATCTGAACACATTCGCGCAAAAATGAAATGACCACAATTTTCTCCAAAACTATAACAGATGCAAACTTGTCCTGTGTGGTGGAGATGAGATTTGATAAAGTAAGTGGAAATCCAGTAAAAGTTTAATTTGGCTACTTTGCACTCTCGAGATAATCGTCACCATGTGCCAAATGCAATATAAAAGGAATCTGAACACATTCGCGCAAAAATGAAATGACCACAATTTTCTCCAAAACTATAACAGATGCAAACTTGTCCTGTGTGGTGGAGATGAGATTTGATAAAGTAAGTGGAAATTTAGTAAAAGTTTCATTTGGCTACTTTGCACTCTCGAGATAATCGTCACCATGTGCCATATGCAATATAAAAGGAATCTGAACACATTCGCGCAAAAATGAAATGACCACAATTTTCTCCAAAACTATAACAGATGCAAACTTGTCCTGTGTGGTGGAGATGAGATTTGATAAAGTAAGTGGAAATCCAGTAAAAGTTTCATTTGGCTACTTTGCACTCTCGAGATAATCGTCACCATGTGCCAAATGCAATATAAAAGGAATCTGAACACATTCGCGCAAAAATGAAATGACCACAATTTTCTCCAAAACTATAACAGGTGCAAACTGGTCCTGTGTGGTGGAGATGAGATTTGATAAAGTAAGTGGAAATCCAGTAAAAGTTTCATTTGGCTACTTTGCACTCTCGAGATAATCGTCACCATGTGCCAAATGCAATATAAAAGGAATCTGAACACATTCGCGCAAAAATGAAATGACCACAATTTTCTCCAAAACTATAACAGATGCAAACTTGTCCTGTGTGGTGGAGATGAGATTTGATAAAGTAAGTGGAAATCCAGTAAAAGTTTCATTTGGCTACTTTGCACTCTCGAGATAATCGTCACCATGTGCCAAATGCAATATAAAAGGAATCTGAACACATTCGCGCAAAAATGAAATGACCACAATTTTCTCCAAAACTAACAGATGCAAACTTGTCCTGTGTGGTGGAGATGAGATTTGATAAAGTAAGTGGAAATCCAGTAAAAGTTTAATTTGGCTACTTTGCACTCTCGAGATAATCATCACCATGTGCCAAATGCAATATAAAAGGAATCTGAACACATTCGCGCAAAAATGAAATGACCACAATTTTCTCCAAAACTATAACAGATGCAAACTTGTCCTGTGTGGTGGAGATGAGATTTGATAAAGTAAGTGGAAATTTAGTAAAAGTTTCATTTGGCTACTTTGCACTCTCGAGATAATCGTCACCATGTGCCATATGCAATATAAAAGGAATCTGAACACATTCGCGCAAAAATGAAATGACCACAATTTTCTCCAAAACTATAACAGATGCAAACTTGTCCTGTGTGGTGGAGATGAGATTTGATAAAGTAAGTGGAAATCCAGTAAAAGTTTCATTTGGCTACTTTGCACTCTCGAGATAATCGTCACCATGTGCCAAATGCAATATAAAAGGAATCTGAACACATTCGCGCAAAAATGAAATGACCACAATTTTCTCCAAAACTATAACAGGTGCAAACTGGTCCTGTGTGGTGGAGATGAGATTTGATAAAGTAAGTGGAAATCCAGTAAAAGTTTCATTTGGCTACTTTGCACTCTCGAGATAATCGTCACCATGTGCCAAATGCAATATAAAAGGAATCTGAACACATTCGCGCAAAAATGAAATGACCACAATTTTCTCCAAAACTATAACAGATGCAAACTTGTCCTGTGTGGTGGAGATGAGATTTGATAAAGTAAGTGGAAATCCAGTAAAAGTTTCATTTGGCTACTTTGCACTCTCGAGATAATCGTCACCATGTGCCAAATGCAATATAAAAGGAATCTGAACACATTCGCGCAAAAATGAAATGACCACAATTTTCTCCAAAACTATAACAGATGCAAACTTGTCCTGTGTGGTGGAGATGAGATTTGATAAAGTAAGTGGAAATCCAGTAAAAGTTTCATTTGGCTACTTTGCACTCTCGAGATAATCGTCACCATGTGCCAAATGCAATATAAAAGGAATCTGAACACATTCGCGCAAAAATGAAATGACCACAATTTTCTCCAAAACTATAACAGATGCAAACTTGTCCTGTGTGGTGGAGATGAGATTTGATAAAGTAAGTGGAAATCCAGTAAAAGTTTAATTTGGCTACTTTGCACTCTCGAGATAATCGTCACCATGTGGCAAATGCAATATAAAAGGAATCTGAACACATTCGCGCAAAAATGAAATGACCACAATTTTCTCCAAAACTATAACAGATGCAAACTTGTCCTGTGTGGTGGAGATGAGATTTGATAAAGTAAGTGGAAATTTAGTAAAAGTTTCATTTGGCTACTTTGCACTCTCGAGATAATCGTCACCATGTGCCATATGCAATATAAAAGGAATCTGAACACATTCGCGCAAAAATGAAATGACCACAATTTTCTCCAAAACTATAACAGATGCAAACTTGTCCTGTGTGGTGGAGATGAGATTTGATAAAGTAAGTGGAAATCCAGTAAAAGTTTCATTTGGCTACTTTGCACTCTCGAGATAATCGTCACCATGTGCCAAATGCAATATAAAAGGAATCTGAACACATTCGCGCAAAAATGAAATGACCACAATTTTCTCCAAAACTATAACAGGTGCAAACTGGTCCTGTGTGGTGGAGATGAGATTTGATAAAGTAAGTGGAAATCCAGTAAAAGTTTCATTTGGCTACTTTGCACTCTCGAGATAATCGTCACCATGTGCCAAATGCAATATAAAAGGAATCTGAACACATTCGCGCAAAAATGAAATGACCACAATTTTCTCCAAAACTATAACAGATGCAAACTTGTCCTGTGTGGTGGAGATGAGATTTGATAAAGTAAGTGGAAATCCAGTAAAAGTTTCATTTGGCTACTTTGCACTCTCGAGATAATCGTCACCATGTGCCAAATGCAATATAAAAGGAATCTGAACACATTCGCGCAAAAATGAAATGACCACAATTTTCTCCAAAACTATAACAGATGCAAACTTGTCCTGTGTGGTGGAGATGAGATTTGATAAAGTAAGTGGAAATCCAGTAAAAGTTTCATTTGGCTACTTTGCACTCTCGAGATAATCGTCACCATGTGCCAAATGCAATATAAAAGGAATCTGAACACATTCGCGCAAAAATGAAATGACCACAATTTTCTCCAAAACTATAACAGATGCAAACTTGTCCTGTGTGGAGGAGATGAGCTTTGATAAAGTAAGTGAAAATCCAGTAAAAGTTTCATTTGGCTACTTTGCACTCTCGAGATAATCGTCACCATGTGCCAAATGCAATATAAAAGGAATCTGAACACATTCGCGCAAAAATGAAATGACCAAAATTTTCTCCAAAACTAACAGATGCAAACTTGTCCTGTGTGGTGGAGATGAGAT
Organism: Anomaloglossus baeobatrachus; assembly: GCF_048569485.1. NCBI lineage: Eukaryota > Metazoa > Chordata > Amphibia > Anura > Aromobatidae > Anomaloglossus > Anomaloglossus baeobatrachus. Next base: position 247,198 of record NW_027442692.1, on the reverse strand, counting down.
TTGATAAAGTAAGTGGAAATCCAGTAAAAGTTTCATTTGGCTACTTTGCACTCTCGAGATAATCGTCACCATGTGCCAAATGCAATATAAAAGGAATCTGAACACATTCGCGCAAAAATGAAATGACCACAATTTTCTCCAAAACTATAACAGATGCAAACTTGTCCTGTGTGGTGGAGATGAGATTTGATAAAGTAAGTGGAAATCCAGTAAAAGTTTCATTTGGCTACTTTGCACTCTCGAGATAATCGTCACCATGTGCCAAATGCAATATAAAAGGAATCTGAACACATTCGCGCAAAAATGAAATGACCACAATTTTCTTTAAAACTATAACAGATGCAAACTTGTCCTGTGTGGTGCAGATGAGATTTGATAAAGTAAGTGGAAATCCAGTAAAAGTTTCATTTGGCTACTTTGCACTCTCGAGATAATTGTCACCATGTGCCAAATGCAATATAAAAGGAATCTGAACACATTCACGCAAAAATGAAATGACCACAATTTTCTCCAAAACTATAACAGATGCAAACTTGTCCTGTGTGGTGGAGATGAGATTTGATAAAGTAAGTGGAAATCCAGTAAAAGTTTCATTTGGCTACTTTGCACTCTCGAGATAATCGTCACCATGTGCCAAATGCAATATAAAAGGGATCTGAACACATTCGCGCAAAAATGAAATGACCACAATTTTCTCCAAAACTATAACAGATGCAAACTTGTCCTGTGTGGTGGAGATGAGATTTGATAAAGTAAGTGGAAATCCAGTAAAAGTTTCGTTTGGCTACTTTGCACTCTCGAGATAATCGTCACCATGTGCCAAATGCAATATAAAAGGAATCTGAACACATTCGCGCAAAAATGAAATGACCACAATTTTCTCCAAAACTATAACAGATGCAAACTTGTCCTGTGTGGTGGAGATGAGATTTGATAAAGTAAGTGGAAATCCAGTAAAAGTTTCATTTGGCTACTTTGCACTCTCGAGATAATCGTCACCATGTGCCAAATGCAATATAAAAGGAATCTGAACACATTCGCGCAAAAATGAAATGACCACAATTTTCTCCAAAACTATAACAGATGCAAACTTGTCCTGTGTGGAGGAGATGAGATTTGATAAAGTAAGTGGAAATCCAGTAAAAGTTTCATTTGGCTACTTTGCACTCTCGAGATAATCGTCACCATGTGCCAAATGCAATATAAAAGGAATCTGAACACATTCGCGCAAAAATGAAATGACCACAATTTTCTCCAAAACTATAACAGATGCAAACTTGTCCTGTGTGGTGGAGATGAGATTTGATAAAGTAAATGGAAATCCAGTAAAAGTTTCATTTGGCTACTTTGCCCTCTCGAGATAATCGTCACCATGTGCCAAATACAATATAAAAGGAATCTGAACACATTCGCGCAAAAATGAAATGACCACAATTTTCTCCAAAACTATAACAGATGCAAACTTGTCCTGTGTGGTGGAGATGAGATTTGATAAAGTAAGTGGAAATCCAGTAAAGTTTTCATTTGGCTACTTTGCACTCTCAAGATAATCGTCACCATGTGCCAAATGCAATATAAAAGGGATCTGAACACATTCGCGCAAAAATGAAATGACCACAATTTTCTCCAAAACTATAACAGATGCAAACTTGTCCTGTGTGGTGGAGATGAGATTTGATAAAGTAAGTGGAAATCCAGTAAAAGTTTCATTTGGCTACTTTGCACTCGAGATAATCGTCACCATGTGCCAAATGCAATATAAAAGGAATCTGAACACATTCGCGCAAAAATGAAATGACCACAATTTTCTCCAAAACTATAACAGATGCAAACTTGTCCTGTGTGGTGGAGATGAGATTTGATAAAGTAAGTGGAAATCCAGTAAAAGTTTCATTTTGCTACTTTGCACTCTCGAGATAATCGTCACCATGTGCCAAATGCAATATAAAAGGAATCTGAACACATTCGCGCAAAAATGAAATGACCACAATTTTCTCCAAAACTATAACAGATGCAAACTTGTCCTGTGTGGTGGAGATGAGATTTGATAAAGTAAGTGGAAATCCAGTAAAAGTTTCATTTGGCTACTTTGCACTCTCGAGATAATCGTCACCATGTGCCAAATTCAATATAAAAAGAATCTGAACACATTCGCGCAAAAATGAAATGACCACAATTTTCTCCAAAACTATAACAGATGCAAACTTGTCCTGTGTGGTGGAGATGAGATTTGATAAAGTAAGTGGAAATTTAGTAAAAGTTTCATTTGGCTACTTTGCACTCTCGAGATAATCGTCACCATGTGCCATATGCAATATAAAAGGAATCTGAACACATTCGCGCAAAAATGAAATGACCACAATTTTCTCCAAAACTATAACAGATGCAAACTTGTCCTGTGTGGTGGAGATGAGATTTGATAAAGTAAGTGGAAATCCAGTAAAAGTTTCATTTGGCTACTTTGCACTCTCGAGATAATCGTCACCATGTGCCAAATGCAATATAAAAGGGATCTGAACACATTCGAGCAAAAATGAAATGACCACAATTTTCTCCAAAACTATAACAGATGCAAACTTGTCCTGTGTGGTGGAGATGAGATTTGATAAAGTAAGTGGAAATCCAGTAAAAGTTTCATTTGGCTACTTTGCACTCTCGAGATAATCGTCACCATGTGCCAAATGCAATATAAAAGGGATCTGAACACATTCGCGCAAAAATGAAATGACCACAATTTTCTTTAAAACTATAAGAGATGCAAACTTGTCCTGTGTGGTGGAGATGAGATTTGATAAAGTAAGTGGAAATCCAGTAAAAGTTTCATTTGGCTACTTTGCACTCTCGAGATAATCGTCACCATGTGCCAAATGCAATATAAAAGGAATCTGAACACATTCGCGCAAAAATGAAATGACCACAATTTTCTCCAAAACTATAACAGATGCAAACTTGTCCTGTGTGGTGGAGATGAGATTTGATAAAGTAAGTGGAAATCTAGTAAAAGTTTCATTTGGCTACTTTGCACTCTCGAGATAATCGTCACCATGTGCCAAATGCAATATATAAGGAATCTGAACACATTCGCGCAAAAATGAAATGACCACAATTTTCTCCAAAACTATAACAGATGCAAACTTGTCCTGTGTGGTGGAGATGAGATTTGATAAAGTAAGTGGAAATCCAGTAAAAGTTTCATTTGGCTACTTTGCACTCTCGAGATAATCGTCACCATGTGCCAAATGCAATATAAAAGGGATCTGAACACATTCGCGCAAAAATGAAATGACCACAATTTTCTCCAAAACTATAACAGATGCAAACTTGTCCTGTGTGGTGGAGATGAGATTTGATAAAGTAAGTGGAAATCCAGTAAAAGTTTCATTTGGCTACTTTGCACTCTCGAGATAATCGTCACCATGTGCCAAATGCAATATAAAAGGAATCTGAACACATTCGCGCAAAAATGAAATGACCACAATTTTCTCCAAAACTATAACAGATGCAAACTTGTCCTGTGTGGTGGAGATGAGATTTGATAAAGTAAGTGGAAATCCAGTAAAAGTTTCATTTGGCTACTTTGCACTCTCGAGATAATCGTCACAATGTGCCAAATGCAATATAAAAGGAATCTGAACACATTCGCGCAAAAATGAAATGACCACAATTTTCTCCAAAACTATAACAGATGCAAACTTGTCCTGTGTGGTGGAGATGAGATTTGATAAAGTAAGTGGAAATCCAGTAAAAGTTTCATTTGGCTACTTTGCACTCTCGAGATAATCGTCACCATGTGCCAAATGCAATATAAAAGGGATCTGAACACATTTGCGCAAAAATGAAATGACCACAATTTTCTCCAAAACTATAACAGATGCAAACTTGTCCTGTGTGGTGGAGTTGAGATTTGATAAAGTAAGTGGAAATCCAGTAAAAGTTTCGTTTGGCTACTTTGCACTCTCGAGATAATCGTCACCATGTGCCAAATGCAATATAAAAGGAATCTGAACACATTCGCGCAAAAATGAAATGACCACAATTTTCTCCAAAACTATAACAGATGCAAACTTGTCCTGTGTGGAGGAGATGAGCTTTGATAAAGTAAGTGGAAATCCAGTAAAAGTTTCATTTGGCTACTTTGCACTCTCGAGATAATCGTCACCATGTGCCAAATGCAATATAAAAGGAATCTGAACACATTCGCGCAAAATTGAAATGACCACAATTTTCTCCAAAACTATAACAGATGCAAACTTGTCCTGTGTGGTGGAGATGAGATTTGATAAAGTAAGTGGAAATCCAGTAAAAGTTTCATTTGGCTACTTTGCCCTCTCGAGATAATCGTCACCATGTGCCAAATACAATATAAAAGGAATCTGAACACATTCGCGCAAAAATGAAATGACCACAATTTTCTCCAAAACTATAACAGATGCAAACTTGTCCTGTGTGGTGGAGATGAGATTTGATAAAGTAAGTGGAAATCCAGTAAAAGTTTCATTTGACTACTTTGCACTCTCGAGATAATCGTCACCATGTGCCAAATGCAATATAAAAGGGATCTGAACACATTCGCGCAAAAATGAAATGACCACAATTTTCTCCAAAACTATAACAGATGCAAACTTGTCCTGTGTGGTGGAGATGAGATTTGATAAAGTAAGTGGAAATCCAGTAAAAGTTTCGTTTGGCTACTTTGCACTCTCGAGATAATCGTCACCATGTGCCAAATGCAATATAAAAGGAATCTGAACACATTCGCGCAAAAATGAAATGACCACAATTTTCTCCAAAACTATAACAGATGCAAACTTGTCCTGTGTGGAGGAGATGAGCTTTGATAAAGTAAGTGGAAATCCAGTAAAAGTTTCATTTGGCTACTTTGCACTCTCGAGATAATCGTCACCATGTGCCAAATGCAATATAAAAGGAATCTGAACACATTCGCGCAAAATTGAAATGACCACAATTTTCTCCAAAACTATAACAGATGCAAACTTGTCCTGTGTGGTGGAGATGAGATTTGATAAAGTGGAAATCCAGTAAAAGTTTCATTTGGCTACTTTGCACTCTCGAGATAATCGTCACCATGTGCCAAATGCAATATAAAAGGAATCTGAACACATTCGCGCAAAAATGAAATGACCACAATTTTCTCCAAAACTATAACAGATGCAAACTTGTCCTGTGTGGTGGAGATGAGATTTGATAAAGTAAGTGGAAATCCAGTAAAAGTTTCATTTGGCTACTTTGCACTCTCGAGATAATCGTCACCATGTGCCAAATGCAATATAAAAGGAATCTGAACACATTCGCGCAAAAATGAAATGACCACAATTTTCTCCAAAACTATAACAGATGCAAACTTGTCCTGTGTGGTGGAGATGAGATTTGATAAAGTAAGTGGAAATCCAGTAAAAGTTTAATTTGGCTATTTTGCACTCTCGAGATAATCGTCACCATGTGCCAAATGCAATATAAAAGGAATCTGAACACATTCGCGCAAAAATGAAATGACCACAATTTTCTCCAAAACTATAACAGATGCAAACTTGTCCTGTGTGGTGGAGATGAGATTTGATAAAGTAAGTGGAAATTTAGTAAAAGTTTCATTTGGCTACTTTGCACTCTCGAGATAATCGTCACCATGTGCCATATGCAATATAAAAGGAATCTGAACACATTCGCGCAAAAATGAAATGACCACAATTTTTTCCAAAACTATAACAGATGCAAACTTGTCCTGTGTGGTGGAGATGAGATTTGATAAAGTAAGTGGAAATCCAGTAAAAGTTTCATTTGGCTACTTTGCACTCTCGAGATAATCGTCACCATGTGCCAAATGCAATATAAAAGGAATCTGAACACATTCGCGCAAAAATGAAATGACCACAATTTTCTCCAAAACTATAACAGGTGCAAACTGGTCCTGTGTGGTGGAGATGAGATTTGATAAAGTAAGTGGAAATCCAGTAAAAGTTTCATTTGGCTACTTTGCACTCTCGAGATAATCGTCACCATGTGCCAAATGCAATATAAAAGGAATCTGAACACATTCGCGCAAAAATGAAATGACCACAATTTTCTCCAAAACTATAACAGATGCAAACTTGTCCTGTGTGGTGGAGATGAGATTTGATAAAGTAAGTGGAAATCCAGTAAAAGTTTCATTTGGCTACTTTGCACTCTCGAGATAATCGTCACCATGTGCCAAATGCAATATAAAAGGAATCTGAACACATTCGCGCAAAAATGAAATGACCACAATTTTCTCCAAAACTATAACAGATGCAAACTTGTCCTGTGTGGTGGAGGTGAGATTTGATAAAGTAAGTGGAAATCCAGTAAAAGTTTCATTTGGCTACTTTGCACTCTCGAGATAATCGTCACCATGTGCCAAATGCAATATAAAAGGAATCTGAACACATTCGCGCAAAAATGAAATGACCACAATTTTCTCCAAAACTATAACAGATGCAAACTTGTCCTGTGTGGTGGAGATGAGATTTGATAAAGTAAGTGGAAATCCAGTAAAAGTTTCATTTGGCTACTTTGCACTCTCGAGATAATCGTCACCATGTGCCAAATGCAATATAAAAGGAATCTGAACACATTCGCGCAAAAATGAAATGACCAAAATTTTCTCCAAAACTAACAGATGCAAACTTGTCCTGTGTGGTGGAGATGAGATTTGATAAAGTAAGTGGAAATCCAGTAAAAGTTTTATTTGGCTACTTTGCACTCTCGAGATAATCGTCACCATGTGCCAAATGCAATATAAAAGGAATCTGAACACATTCGCGCAAAAATGAAATGACCACAATTTTCTCCAAAACTATAACAGATGCAAACTTGTCCTGTGTGGTGGAGATGAGATTTGATAAAGTAAGTGGAAATCCAGTAAAAGTTTCATTTGGCTACTTTGCACTCTCGAGATAATCGTCACCATGTGCCAAATGCAATATAAAAGGAATCTGAACACATTCGCGCAAAAATGAAATGACCACAATTTTCTCCAAAACTATAACAGATGCAAACTTGTCCTGTGTGGTGGAGATGAGATTTGATAAAGTAAGTGGAAATCCAGTAAAAGTTTAATTTGGCTACTTTGCACTCTCGAGATAATCATCACCATGTGCCAAATGCAATATAAAAGGAATCTGAACACATTCGCGCAAAAATGAAATGACCACAATTTTCTCCAAAACTATAACAGATGCAAACTTGTCCTGTGTGGTGGAGATGAGATTTGATAAAGTAAGTGGAAATTTAGTAAAAGTTTCAATTGGCTACTTTGCACTCTCGAGATAATCGTCACCATGTGCCATATGCAATATAAAAGGAATCTGAACACATTCGCGCAAAAATGAAATGACCACAATTTTCTCCAAAACTATAACAGATGCAAACTTGTCCTGTGTGGTGGAGATGAGATTTGATAAAGTAAGTGGAAATCCAGTAAAAGTTTCATTTGGCTACTTTGCACTCTCGAGATAATCGTCACCATGTGCCAAATGCAATATAAAAGGAATCTGAACACATTCGCGCAAAAATGAAATGACCACAATTATCTCCAAAACTATAACAGGTGCAAACTGGTCCTGTGTGGTGGAGATGAGATTTGATAAAGTAAGTGGAAATCCAGTAAAAGTTTCATTTGGCTACTTTGCACTCTCGAGATAATCGTCACCATGTGCCAAATGCAATATAAAAGGAATCTGAACACATTCGCGCAAAAATGAAATGACCACAATTTTCTCCAAAACTATAACAGATGCAAACTTGTCCTGTGTGGTGGAGATGAGATTTGATAAAGTAAGTGGAAATCCAGTAAAAGTTTCATTTGGCTACTTTGCACTCTCGAGATAATCGTCACCATGTGCCAAATGCAATATAAAAGGAATCTGAACACATTCGCGCAAAAATGAAATGACCACAATTTTCTCCAAAACTATAACAGATGCAAACTTGTCCTGTGTGGTGGAGATGAGATTTGATAAAGTAAGTGGAAATCCAGTAAAAGTTTCATTTGGCTACTTTGCACTCTCGAGATAATCGTCACCATGTGCCAAATGCAATATAAAAGGAATCTGAACACATTCGCGCAAAAATGAAATGACCACAATTTTCTCCAAAACTATAACAGATGCAAACTTGTCCTGTGTGGTGGAGATGAGATTTGATAAAGTAAGTGGAAATCCAGTAAAAGTTTAATTTGGCTACTTTGCACTCTCGAGATAATCGTCACCATGTGCCAAATGCAATATAAAAGGAATCTGAACACATTCGCGCAAAAATGAAATGACCACAATTTTCTCCAAAACTATAACAGATGCAAACTTGTCCTGTGTGGTGGAGATGAGATTTGATAAAGTAAGTGGAAATTTAGTAAAAGTTTCATTTGGCTACTTTGCACTCTCGAGATAATCGTCACCATGTGCCATATGCAATATAAAAGGAATCTGAACACATTCGCGCAAAAATGAAATGACCACAATTTTCTCCAAAACTATAACAGATGCAAACTTGTCCTGTGTGGTGGAGATGAGATTTGATAAAGTAAGTGGAAATCCAGTAAAAGTTTCATTTGGCTACTTTGCACTCTCGAGATAATCGTCACCATGTGCCAAATGCAATATAAAAGGAATCTGAACACATTCGCGCAAAAATGAAATGACCACAATTTTCTCCAAAACTATAACAGGTGCAAACTGGTCCTGTGTGGTGGAGATGAGATTTGATAAAGTAAGTGGAAATCCAGTAAAAGTTTCATTTGGCTACTTTGCACTCTCGAGATAATCGTCACCATGTGCCAAATGCAATATAAAAGGAATCTGAACACATTCGCGCAAAAATGAAATGACCACAATTTTCTCCAAAACTATAACAGATGCAAACTTGTCCTGTGTGGTGGAGATGAGATTTGATAAAGTAAGTGGAAATCCAGTAAAAGTTTCATTTGGCTACTTTGCACTCTCGAGATAATCGTCACCATGTGCCAAATGCAATATAAAAGGAATCTGAACACATTCGCGCAAAAATGAAATGACCACAATTTTCTCCAAAACTAACAGATGCAAACTTGTCCTGTGTGGTGGAGATGAGATTTGATAAAGTAAGTGGAAATCCAGTAAAAGTTTCATTTGGCTACTTTGCACTCTCGAGATAATCGTCACCATGTGCCAAATGCAATATAAAAGGAATCTGAACACATTCGCGCAAAAATGAAATGACCACAATTTTCTCCAAAACTATAACAGATGCAAACTTGTCCTGTGTGGTGGAGATGAGATTTGATAAAGTAAGTGGAAATCCAGTAAAAGTTTCATTTGGCTACTTTGCACTCTCGAGATAATCGTCACCATGTGCCAAATGCAATATAAAAGGAATCTGAACACATTCGCGCAAAAATGAAATGACCACAATTTTCTCCAAAACTATAACAGATGCAAACTTGTCCTGTGTGGTGGAGATGAGATTTGATAAAGTAAGTGGAAATCCAGTAAAAGTTTAATTTGGCTACTTTGCACTCTCGAGATAATCATCACCATGTGCCAAATGCAATATAAAAGGAATCTGAACACATTCGCGCAAAAATGAAATGACCACAATTTTCTCCAAAACTATAACAGATGCAAACTTGTCCTGTGTGGTGGAGATGAGATTTGATAAAGTAAGTGGAAATTTAGTAAAAGTTTCATTTGGCTACTTTGCACTCTCGAGATAATCGTCACCATGTGCCATATGCAATATAAAAGGAATCTGAACACATTCGCGCAAAAATGAAATGACCACAATTTTCTCCAAAACTATAACAGATGCAAACTTGTCCTGTGTGGTGGAGATGAGATTTGATAAAGTAAGTGGAAATCCAGTAAAAGTTTCATTTGGCTACTTTGCACTCTCGAGATAATCGTCACCATGTGCCAAATGCAATATAAAAGGAATCTGAACACATTCGCGCAAAAATGAAATGACCACAATTTTCTCCAAAACTATAACAGGTGCAAACTGGTCCTGTGTGGTGGAGATGAGATTTGATAAAGTAAGTGGAAATCCAGTAAAAGTTTCATTTGGCTACTTTGCACTCTCGAGATAATCGTCACCATGTGCCAAATGCAATATAAAAGGAATCTGAACACATTCGCGCAAAAATGAAATGACCACAATTTTCTCCAAAACTATAACAGATGCAAACTTGTCCTGTGTGGTGGAGATGAGATTTGATAAAGTAAGTGGAAATCCAGTAAAAGTTTCATTTGGCTACTTTGCACTCTCGAGATAATCGTCACCATGTGCCAAATGCAATATAAAAGGAATCTGAACACATTCGCGCAAAAATGAAATGACCACAATTTTCTCCAAAACTATAACAGATGCAAACTTGTCCTGTGTGGTGGAGATGAGATTTGATAAAGTAAGTGGAAATCCAGTAAAAGTTTCATTTGGCTACTTTGCACTCTCGAGATAATCGTCACCATGTGCCAAATGCAATATAAAAGGAATCTGAACACATTCGCGCAAAAATGAAATGACCACAATTTTCTCCAAAACTATAACAGATGCAAACTTGTCCTGTGTGGTGGAGATGAGATTTGATAAAGTAAGTGGAAATCCAGTAAAAGTTTAATTTGGCTACTTTGCACTCTCGAGATAATCGTCACCATGTGCCAAATGCAATATAAAAGGAATCTGAACACATTCGCGCAAAAATGAAATGACCACAATTTTCTCCAAAACTATAACAGATGCAAACTTGTCCTGTGTGGTGGAGATGAGATTTGATAAAGTAAGTGGAAATTTAGTAAAAGTTTCATTTGGCTACTTTGCACTCTCGAGATAATCGTCACCATGTGCCATATGCAATATAAAAGGAATCTGAACACATTCGCGCAAAAATGAAATGACCACAATTTTCTCCAAAACTATAACAGATGCAAACTTGTCCTGTGTGGTGGAGATGAGATTTGATAAAGTAAGTGGAAATCCAGTAAAAGTTTCATTTGGCTACTTTGCACTCTCGAGATAATCGTCACCATGTGCCAAATGCAATATAAAAGGAATCTGAACACATTCGCGCAAAAATGAAATTACCACAATTTTCTCCAAAACTATAACAGGTGCAAACTGGTCCTGTGTGGTGGAGATGAGATTTGATAAAGTAAGTGGAAATCCAGTAAAAGTTTCATTTGGCTACTTTGCACTCTCGAGATAATCGTCACCATGTGCCAAATGCAATATAAAAGGAATCTGAACACATTCGCGCAAAAATGAAATGACCACAATTTTCTCCAAAACTATAACAGATGCAAACTTGTCCTGTGTGGTGGAGATGAGATTTGATAAAGTAAGTGGAAATCCAGTAAAAGTTTCATTTGGCTACTTTGCACTCTCGAGATAATCGTCACCATGTGCCAAATGCAATATAAAAGGAATCTGAACACATTCGCGCAAAAATGAAATGACCACAATTTTCTCCAAAACTATAACAGATGCAAACTTGTCCTGTGTGGTGGAGATGAGATTTGATAAAGTAAGTGGAAATCCAGTAAAAGTTTCATTTGGCTACTTTGCACTCTCGAGATAATCGTCACCATGTGCCAAATGCAATATAAAAGGAATCTGAACACATTCGCGCAAAAATGAAATGACCACAATTTTCTCCAAAACTATAACAGATGCAAACTTGTCCTGTGTGGAGGAGATGAGCTTTGATAAAGTAAGTGAAAATCCAGTAAAAGTTTCATTTGGCTACTTTGCACTCTCGAGATAATCGTCACCATGTGCCAAATGCAATATAAAAGGAATCTGAACACATTCGCGCAAAAATGAAATGACCAAAATTTTCTCCAAAACTAACAGATGCAAACTTGTCCTGTGTGGTGGAGATGAGATTTGATAAAGTAAGTGGAAATCCAGTAAAAGTTTCATTTGGCTACTTTGCACTCTCGAGATAATCGTCACCATGTGCCAAATGCAATATAAAAGGAATCTGAACACATTCGCGCAAAAATGAAATGACCACAATTTTCTCCAAAACTATAACAGATGCAAACTTGTCCTGTGTGGTGGAGATGAGATTTGATAAAGTAAGTGGAAATCCAGTAAAAGTTTCATTTGGCTACTTTGCACTCTCGAGATAATCGTCACCATGTGCCAAATGCAATATAAAAGGAATCTGAACACATTCGCGCAAAAATGAAATGACCACAATTTTCTTTAAAACTATAACAGATGCAAACTTGTCCTGTGTGGTGGAGATGAGATTTGATAAAGTAAGTGGAAATCCAGTAAAAGTTTCGTTTGGCTACTTTGCACTCTCGAGATAATCGTCACCATGTGCCAAATGCAATATAAAAGGAATCTGAACACATTCGCGCAAAAATGAAATGACCACAATTTTCTCCAAAACTATAACAGATGCAAACTTGTGTGGTGGAGATGAGATTTGATAAAGTAAGTGGAAATCCAGTAAAAGTTTCATTTGGCTACTTTGCACTCTCGAGATAATCGTCACCATGTGCCAAATGCAATATAAAAGGAATCTGAACACATTCGCGCAAAAATGAAATGACCACAATTTTCTCCAAAACTATAACAGATGCAAACTTGTCCTGTGTGGAGGAGATGAGATTTGATAAAGTAAGTGGAAATCCAGTAAAAGTTTCATTTGGCTACTTTGCACTCTCGAGATAATCGTCACCATGTGCCAAATGCAATATAAAAGGAATCTGAACACATTCGCGCAAAAATGAAATGACCACAATTTTCTCCAAAACTATAACAGATGCAAACTTGTCCTGTGTGGTGGAGATGAGATTTGATAAAGTAAATGGAAATCCAGTAAAAGTTTCATTTGGCTACTTTGCACTCTCGAGATAATCGTCACCATGTGCCAAATGCAATATAAAAGGAATCTGAACACATTCGCGCAAAAATGAAATGACCACAATTTTCTTTAAAACTATAACAGATGCAAACTTGTCCTGTGTGGTGGAGATGAGATTTGATAAAGTAAGTGGAAATCCAGTAAAAGTTTCGTTTGGCTACTTTGCACTCTCGAGATAATCGTCACCATGTGCCAAATGCAATATAAAAGGAATCTGAACACATTCGCGCAAAAATGAAATGACCACAATTTTCTCCAAAACTATAACAGATGCAAACTTGTGTGGTGGAGATGAGATTTGATAAAGTAAGTGGAAATCCAGTAAAAGTTTCATTTGGCTACTTTGCACTCTCGAGATAATCGTCACCATGTGCCAAATGCAATATAAAAGGAATCTGAACACATTCGCGCAAAAATGAAATGACCACAATTTTCTCCAAAACTATAACAGATGCAAACTTGTCCTGTGTGGAGGAGATGAGATTTGATAAAGTAAGTGGAAATCCAGTAAAAGTTTCATTTGGCTACTTTGCACTCTCGAGATAATCGTCACCATGTGCCAAATGCAATATAAAAGGAATCTGAACACATTCGCGCAAAAATGAAATGACCACAATTTTCTCCAAAACTATAACAGATGCAAACTTGTCCTGTGTGGTGGAGATGAGATTTGATAAAGTAAATGGAAATCCAGTAAAAGTTTCATTTGGCTACTTTGCCCTCTCGAGATAATCGTCACCATGTGCCAAATACAATATAAAAGGAATCTGAACACATTCGCGCAAAAATGAAATGACCACAATTTTCTCCAAAACTATAACAGATGCAAACTTGTCCTGTGTGGTGGAGATGAGATTTGATAAAGTAAGTGGAAATCCAGTAAAGTTTTCATTTGGCTACTTTGCACTCTCAAGATAATCGTCACCATGTGCCAAATGCAATATAAAAGGGATCTGAACACATTCGCGCAAAAATGAAATGACCACAATTTTCTCCAAAACTATAACAGATGCAAACTTGTCCTGTGTGGTGGAGATGAGATTTGATAAAGTAAATGGAAATCCAGTAAAAGTTTCATTTGGCTACTTTGCCCTCTCGAGATAATCGTCACCATGTGCCAAATACAATATAAAAGGAATCTGAACACATTCGCGCAAAAATGAAATGACCACAATTTTCTCCAAAACTATAACAGATGCAAACTTGTCCTGTGTGGTGGAGATGAGATTTGATAAAGTAAGTGGAAATCCAGTAAAAGTTTCATTTGGCTACTTTGCACTCTCGAGATAATCGTCACCATGTGCCAAATGCAATATAAAAGGAATCTGAACACATTCGCGCAAAAATGAAATGACCACAATTTTCTCCAAAACTATAACAGATGCAAACTTGTCCTGTGTGGTGGAGATGAGATTTGATAAAGTAAGTGGAAATCCAGTAAAAGTTTCATTTGGCTACTTTACACTCTCGAGATAATCGTCACCATGTGCCAAATTCAATATAAAAAGAATCTGAACACATTCGCGCAAAAATGAAATGACCACAATTTTCTCCAAAACTATAACAGATGCAAACTTGTCCTGTGTTGTGGAGATGAGATTTGATAAAGTAAGTGGAAATTCAGTAAAAGTTTCATTTGGCTACTTTGCACTCTCGAGATAATCGTCACCATGTGCCATATGCAATATAAAAGGAATCTGAACACATTCGCGCAAAAATGAAATGACCACAATTTTCTCCAAAACTATAACAGATGCAAACTTGTCCTGTGTGGTGGAGATGAGATTTGATAAAGTAAGTGGAAATCCAGTAAAAGTTTCATTTGGCTACTTTGCACTCTCGAGATAATCGTCACCATGTGCCAAATGCAATATAAAAGGGATCTGAACACATTCGCGCAAAAATGAAATGACCACAATTTTCTCCAAAACTATAACAGATGCAAACTTGTCCTGTGTGGTGGAGATGAGATTTGATAAAGTAAGTGGAAATCCAGTAAAAGTTTCATTTGGCTACTTTGCACTCTCGAGATAATCGTCACCATGTGCCAAATGCAATATAAAAGGAATCTGAACACATTCGCGCAAAAATGAAATGACCACAATTTTCTCCAAAACTATAACAGATGCAAACTTGTCCTGTGTGGTGGAGATGAGATTTGATAAAGTAAGTGGAAATCCAGTAAAAGTTTAATTTGGCTACTTTGCACTCTCGAGATAATCGTCACCATGTGCCAAATGCAATATAAAAGGAATCTGAACACATTCGCGCAAAAATGAAATGACCACAATTTTCTCCAAAACTATAACAGATGCAAACTTGTCCTGTGTGGTGGAGATGAGATTTGATAAAGTAAGTGGAAATTTAGTAAAAGTTTCATTTGGCTACTTTGCACTCTCGAGATAATCGTCAGCATGTGCCATATGCAATATAAAAGGAATCTGAACACATTCGCGCAAAAATGAAATGACCACAATTTTCTCCAAAACTATAACAGATGCAAACTTGTCCTGTGTGGTGGAGATGAGATTTGATAAAGTAAGTGGAAATCCAGTAAAAGTTTCATTTGGCTACTTTGCACTCTCGAGATAATCGTCACCATGTGCCAAATGCAATATAAAAGGAATCTGAACACATTCGCGCAAAAATGAAATGACCACAATTTTCTCCAAAACTATAACAGGTGCAAACTGGTCCTGTGTGGTGGAGATGAGATTTGATAAAGTAAGTGGAAATCCAGTAAAAGTTTCATTTGGCTACTTTGCACTCTCGAGATAATCGTCACCATGTGCCAAATGCAATATAAAAGGAATCTGAACACATTCGCGCAAAAATGAAATGACCACAATTTTCTCCAAAACTATAACAGATGCAAACTTGTCCTGTGTGGTGGAGATGAGATTTGATAAAGTAAGTGGAAATCCAGTAAAAGTTTCATTTGGCTACTTTGCACTCTCGAGATAATCGTCACCATGTGCCAAATGCAATATAAAAGGAATCTGAACACATTCGCGCAAAAATGAAATGACCACAATTTTCTCCAAAACTAACAGATGCAAACTTGTCCTGTGTGGTGGAGATGAGATTTGATAAAGTAAGTGGAAATCCAGTAAAAGTTTCATTTGGCTACTTTGCACTCTCGAGATAATCGTCACCATGTGCCAAATGCAATATAAAAGGAATCTGAACACATTCGCGCAAAAATGAAATGACCACAATTTTCTCCAAAACTATAACAGATGCAAACTTGTCCTGTGTGGTGGAGATGAGATTTGATAAAGTAAGTGGAAATCCAGTAAAAGTTTCATTTGGCTACTTTGCACTCTCGAGATAATCGTCACCATGTGCCAAATGCAATATAAAAGGAATCTGAACACATTCGCGCAAAAATGAAATGACCACAATTTTCTCCAAAACTATAACAGATGCAAACTTGTCCTGTGTGGTGGAGATGAGATTTGATAAAGTAAGTGGAAATCCAGTAAAAGTTTAATTTGGCTACTTTGCACTCTCGAGATAATCATCACCATGTGCCAAATGCAATATAAAAGGAATCTGAACACATTCGCGCAAAAATGAAATGACCACAATTTTCTCCAAAACTATAACAGATGCAAACTTGTCCTGTGTGGTGGAGATGAGATTTGATAAAGTAAGTGGAAATTTAGTAAAAGTTTCATTTGGCTACTTTGCACTCTCGAGATAATCGTCACCATGTGCCATATGCAATATAAAAGGAATCTGAACACATTCGCGCAAAAATGAAATGACCACAATTTTCTCCAAAACTATAACAGATGCAAACTTGTCCTGTGTGGTGGAGATGAGATTTGATAAAGTAAGTGGAAATCCAGTAAAAGTTTCATTTGGCTACTTTGCACTCTCGAGATAATGTCACCATGTGCCAAATGCAATATAAAAGGAATCTGAACACATTCGCGCAAAAATGAAATGACCACAATTTTCTCCAAAACTATAACAGGTGCAAACTGGTCCTGTGTGGTGGAGATGAGATTTGATAAAGTAAGTGGAAATCCAGTAAAAGTTTCATTTGGCTACTTTGCACTCTCGAGATAATCGTCACCATGTGCCAAATGCAATATAAAAGGAATCTGAACACATTCGCGCAAAAATGAAATGACCACAATTTTCTCCAAAACTATAACAGATGCAAACTTGTCCTGTGTGGTGGAGATGAGATTTGATAAAGTAAGTGGAAATCCAGTAAAAGTTTCATTTGGCTACTTTGCACTCTCGAGATAATCGTCACCATGTGCCAAATGCAATATAAAAGGAATCTGAACACATTCGCGCAAAAATGAAATGACCACAATTTTCTCCAAAACTATAACAGATGCAAACTTGTCCTGTGTGGTGGAGATGAGATTTGATAAAGTAAAAGGAAATCCAGTAAAAGTTTCATTTGGCTACTTTGCACTCTCGAGATAATCGTCACCATGTGCCAAATGCAATATAAAAGGAATCTGAACACATTCGCGCAAAAATGAAATGACCACAATTTTCTCCAAAACTATAACAGATGCAAACTTGTCCTGTGTGGTGGAGATGAGATTTGATAAAGTAAGTGGAAATCCAGTAAAAGTTTAATTTGGCTACTTTGCACTCTCGAGATAATCGTCACCATGTGCCAAATGCAATATAAAAGGAATCTGAACACATTCGCGCAAAAATGAAATGACCACAATTTTCTCCAAAACTATAACAGATGCAAACTTGTCCTGTGTGGTGGAGATGAGATTTGATAAAGTAAGTGGAAATTTAGTAAAAGTTTCATTTGGCTACTTTGCACTCTCGAGATAATCGTCACCATGTGCCATATGCAATATAAAAGGAATCTGAACACATTCGCGCAAAAATGAAATGACCACAATTTTCTCCAAAACTATAACAGATGCAAACTTGTCCTGTGTGGTGGAGATGAGATTTGATAAAGTAAGTGGAAATCCAGTAAAAGTTTCATTTGGCTACTTTGCACTCTCGAGATAATCGTCACCATGTGCCAAATGCAATATAAAAGGAATCTGAACACATTCGCGCAAAAATGAAATGACCACAATTTTCTCCAAAACTATAACAGGTGCAAACTGGTCCTGTGTGGTGGAGATGAGATTTGATAAAGTAAGTGGAAATCCAGTAAAAGTTTCATTTGGCTACTTTGCACTCTCGAGATAATCGTCACCATGTGCCAAATGCAATATAAAAGGAATCTGAACACATTCGCGCAAAAATGAAATGACCACAATTTTCTCCAAAACTATAACAGATGCAAACTTGTCCTGTGTGGTGGAGATGAGATTTGATAAAGTAAGTGGAAATCCAGTAAAAGTTTCATTTGGCTACTTTGCACTCTCGAGATAATCGTCACCATGTGCCAAATGCAATATAAAAGGAATCTGAACACATTCGCGCAAAAATGAAATGACCACAATTTTCTCCAAAACTATAACAGATGCAAACTTGTCCTGTGTGGTGGAGATGAGATTTGATAAAGTAAGTGGAAATCCAGTAAAAGTTTCATTTGGCTACTTTGCACTCTCGAGATAATCGTCACCATGTGCCAAATGCAATATAAAAGGAATCTGAACACATTCGCGCAAAAATGAAATGACCACAATTTTCTCCAAAACTATAACAGATGCAAACTTGTCCTGTGTGGAGGAGATGAGCTTTGATAAAGTAAGTGAAAATCCAGTAAAAGTTTCATTTGGCTACTTTGCACTCTCGAGATAATCGTCACCATGTGCCAAATGCAATATAAAAGGAATCTGAACACATTCGCGCAAAAATGAAATGACCAAAATTTTCTCCAAAACTAACAGATGCAAACTTGTCCTGTGTGGTGGAGATGAGATTTGATAAAGTAAGTGGAAATCCAGTAAAAGTTTCATTTGGCTACTTTGCACTCTCGAGATAATCGTTACCATGTGCCAAATGCAATATAAAAGGAATCTGAACACATTCGCGCAAAAATGAAATGACCACAATTTTCTCCAAAACTATAACAGATGCAAACTTGTCCTGTGTGGTGGAGATGAGATTTGATAAAGTAAGTGGAAATCCAGTAAAAGTTTCATTTGGCTACTTTGCACTCTCGAGATAATCGTCACCATGTGCCAAATGCAATATAAAAGGAATCTGAACACATTCGCGCAAAAATGAAATGACCACAATTTTCTTTAAAACTATAACAGATGCAAACTTGTCCTGTGTGGTGGAGATGAGATTTGATAAAGTAAGTGGAAATCCAGTAAAAGTTTCGTTTGGCTACTTTGCACTCTCGAGATAATCGTCACCATGTGCCAAATGCAATATAAAAGGAATCTGAACACATTCGCGCAAAAATGAAATGACCACAATTTTCTCCAAAACTATAACAGATGCAAACTTGTCCTGTGTGGTGGAGATGAGATTTGATAAAGTAAGTGGAAATCCAGTAAAAGTTTCATTTGGCTACTTTGCACTCTCGAGATAATCGTCACCATGTGCCAAATGCAATATAAAAGGAATCTGAACACATTCGCGCAAAAATGAAATGACCACAATTTTCTCCAAAACTATAACAGATGCAAACTTGTCCTGTGTGGAGGAGATGAGATTTGATAAAGTAAGTGGAAATCCAGTAAAAGTTTCATTTGGCTACTTTGCACTCGAGATAATCGTCACCATGTGCCAAATGCAATATAAAAGGAATCTGAACACATTCGCGCAAAAATGAAATGACCACAATTTTCTCCAAAACTATAACAGATGCAAACTTGTCCTGTGTGGTGGAGATGAGATTTGATAAAGTAAATGGAAATCCAGTAAAAGTTTCATTTGGCTACTTTGCCCTCTCGAGATAATCGTCACCATGTGCCAAATACAATATAAAAGGAATCTGAACACATTCGCGCAAAAATGAAATGACCACAATTTTCTCCAAAACTATAACAGATGCAAACTTGTCCTGTGTGGTGGAGATGAGATTTGATAAAGTAAGTGGAAATCCAGTAAAGTTTTCATTTGGCTACTTTGCACTCTCAAGATAATCGTCACCATGTGCCAAATGCAATATAAAAGGGATCTGAACACATTCGCGCAAAAATGAAATGACCACAATTTTCTCCAAAACTATAACAGATGCAAACTTGTCCTGTGTGGTGGAGATGAGATTTGATAAAGTAAGTGGAAATCCAGTAAAAGTTTCATTTGGCTACTTTGCACTCGAGATAATCGTCACCATGTGCCAAATGCAATATAAAAGGAATCTGAACACATTCGCGCAAAAATGAAATGACCACAATTTTCTCCAAAACTATAACAGATGCAAACTTGTCCTGTGTGGTGGAGATGAGATTTGATAAAGTAAGTGGAAATCCAGTAAAAGTTTCATTTGGCTACTTTGCACTCTCGAGATAATCGTCACCATGTGCCAAATGCAATATAAAAGGAATCTGAACACATTCGCGCAAAAATGAAATGACCACAATTTTCTCCAAAACTATAACAGATGCAAACTTGTCCTGTGTGGTGGAGATGAGATTTGATAAAGTAAGTGGAAATCCAGTAAAAGTTTCATTTGGCTACTTTGCACTCTCGAGATAAT
This sequence comes from Anomaloglossus baeobatrachus, assembly GCF_048569485.1. Classification (NCBI taxonomy): domain Eukaryota; kingdom Metazoa; phylum Chordata; class Amphibia; order Anura; family Aromobatidae; genus Anomaloglossus; species Anomaloglossus baeobatrachus. Next base: position 226,706 of record NW_027442692.1, on the reverse strand, counting down.
CGTCACCATGTGCCAAATTCAATATAAAAAGAATCTGAACACATTCGCGCAAAAATGAAATGACCACAATTTTCTCCAAAACTATAACAGATGCAAACTTGTCCTGTGTTGTGGAGATGAGATTTGATAAATTAAGTGGAAATTTAGTAAAAGTTTCATTTGGCTACTTTGCACTCTCGAGATAATCGTCACCATGTGCCATATGCAATATAAAAGGAATCTGAACACATTCGCGCAAAAATGAAATGACCACAATTTTCTCCAAAACTATAACAGATGCAAACTTGTCCTGTGTGGTGGAGATGAGATTTGATAAAGTAAGTGGAAATCCAGTAAAAGTTTCATTTGGCTACTTTGCACTCTCGAGATAATCGTCACCATGTGCCAAATGCAATATAAAAGGGATCTGAACACATTCGCGCAAAAATGAAATGACCACAATTTTCTCCAAAACTATAACAGATGCAAACTTGTCCTGTGTGGTGGAGATGAGATTTGATAAAGTAAGTGGAAATCCAGTAAAAGTTTCATTTGGCTACTTTGCACTCTCGAGATAATCGTCACCATGTGCCAAATGCAATATAAAAGGGATCTGAACACATTCGCGCAAAAATGAAATGACCACAATTTTCTTTAAAACTATAAGAGATGCAAACTTGTCCTGTGTGGTGGAGATGAGATTTGATAAAGTAAGTGGAAATCCAGTAAAAGTTTCATTTGGCTACTTTGCACTCTCGAGATAATCGTCACCATGTGCCAAATGCAATATAAAAGGAATCTGAACACATTCGCGCAAAAATGAAATGACCACAATTTTCTCCAAAACTATAACAGATGCAAACTTGTCCTGTGTGGTGGAGATGAGATTTGATAAAGTAAGTGGAAATCTAGTAAAAGTTTCATTTGGCTACTTTGCACTCTCGAGATAATCGTCACCATGTGCCAAATGCAATATATAAGGAATCTGAACACATTCGCGCAAAAATGAAATGACCACAATTTTCTCCAAAACTATAACAGATGCAAACTTGTCCTGTGTGGTGGAGATGAGATTTGATAAAGTAAGTGGAAATCCAGTAAAAGTTTCATTTGGCTACTTTGCACTCTCGAGATAATCGTCACCATGTGCCAAATGCAATATAAAAGGGATCTGAACACATTCGCGCAAAAATGAAATGACCACAATTTTCTCCAAAACTATAACAGATGCAAACTTGTCCTGTGTGGTGGAGATGAGATTTGATAAAGTAAGTGGAAATCCAGTAAAAGTTTCATTTGGCTACTTTGCACTCTCGAGATAATCGTCACCATGTGCCAAATGCAATATAAAAGGAATCTGAACACATTCGCGCAAAAATGAAATGACCACAATTTTCTCCAAAACTATAACAGATGCAAACTTGTCCTGTGTGGTGGAGATGAGATTTGATAAAGTAAGTGGAAATCCAGTAAAAGTTTCATTTGGCTACTTTGCACTCTCGAGATAATCGTCACAATGTGCCAAATGCAATATAAAAGGAATCTGAACACATTCGCGCAAAAATGAAATGACCACAATTTTCTCCAAAACTATAACAGATGCAAACTTGTCCTGTGTGGTGGAGATGAGATTTGATAAAGTAAGTGGAAATCCAGTAAAAGTTTCATTTGGCTACTTTGCACTCTCGAGATAATCGTCACCATGTGCCAAATGCAATATAAAAGGAATCTGAACACATTCGCGCAAAAATGAAATGACCACAATTTTCTCCAAAACTATAACAGATGCAAACTTGTCCTGTGTGGAGGAGATGAGCTTTGATAAAGTAAGTGAAAATCCAGTAAAAGTTTCATTTGGCTACTTTGCACTCTCGAGATAATCGTCACCATGTGCCAAATGCAATATAAAAGGAATCTGAACACATTGGCGCAAAAATGAAATGACCAAAATTTTCTCCAAAACTAACAGATGCAAACTTGTCCTGTGTGGTGGAGATGAGATTTGATAAAGTAAGTGGAAATCCAGTAAAAGTTTCATTTGGCTACTTTGCACTCTCGAGATAATCGTCACCATGTGCCAAATGCAATATAAAAGGAATCTGAACACATTCGCGCAAAAATGAAATGACCACAATTTTCTCCAAAACTATAACAGATGCAAACTTGTCCTGTGTGGTGGAGATGAGATTTGATAAAGTAAGTGGAAATCCAGTAAAAGTTTCATTTGGCTACTTTGCACTCTCGAGATAATCGTCACCATGTGCCAAATGCAATATAAAAGGAATCTGAACACATTCGCGCAAAAATGAAATGACCACAATTTTCTTTAAAACTATAACAGATGCAAACTTGTCCTGTGTGGTGCAGATGAGATTTGATAAAGTAAGTGGAAATCCAGTAAAAGTTTCATTTGGCTACTTTGCACTCTCGAGATAATTGTCACCATGTGCCAAATGCAATATAAAAGGAATCTGAACACATTCACGCAAAAATGAAATGACCACAATTTTCTCCAAAACTATAACAGATGCAAACTTGTCCTGTGTGGTGGAGATGAGATTTGATAAAGTAAGTGGAAATCCAGTAAAAGTTTCATTTGGCTACTTTGCACTCTCGAGATAATCGTCACCATGTGCCAAATGCAATATAAAAGGGATCTGAACACATTCGCGCAAAAATGAAATGACCACAATTTTCTCCAAAACTATAACAGATGCAAACTTGTCCTGTGTGGTGGAGATGAGATTTGATAAAGTAAGTGGAAATCCAGTAAAAGTTTCGTTTGGCTACTTTGCACTCTCGAGATAATCGTCACCATGTGCCAAATGCAATATAAAAGGAATCTGAACACATTCGCGCAAAAATGAAATGACCACAATTTTCTCCAAAACTATAACAGATGCAAACTTGTCCTGTGTGGTGGAGATGAGATTTGATAAAGTAAGTGGAAATCCAGTAAAAGTTTCATTTGGCTACTTTGCACTCTCGAGATAATCGTCACCATGTGCCAAATGCAATATAAAAGGGATCTGAACACATTCGCGCAAAAATGAAATGACCACAATTTTCTCCAAAACTATAACAGATGCAAACTTGTCCTGTGTGGTGGAGATGAGATTTGATAAAGTAAGTGGAAATCCAGTAAAAGTTTCATTTGGCTACTTTGCACTCTCGAGATAATCGTCACCATGTGCCAAATGCAATATAAAAGGAATCTGAACACATTCGCGCAAAAATGAAATGACCACAATTTTCTCCAAAACTATAACAGATGCAAACTTGTCCTGTGTGGAGGAGATGAGATTTGATAAAGTAAGTGGAAATCCAGTAAAAGTTTCATTTGGCTACTTTGCACTCTCGAGATAATCGTCACCATGTGCCAAATGCAATATAAAAGGAATCTGAACACATTCGCGCAAAAATGAAATGACCACAATTTTCTCCAAAACTATAACAGATGCAAACTTGTCCTGTGTGGTGGAGATGAGATTTGATAAAGTAAATGGAAATCCAGTAAAAGTTTCATTTGGCTACTTTGCCCTCTCGAGATAATCGTCACCATGTGCCAAATACAATATAAAAGGAATCTGAACACATTCGCGCAAAAATGAAATGACCACAATTTTCTCCAAAACTATAACAGATGCAAACTTGTCCTGTGTGGTGGAGATGAGATTTGATAAAGTAAGTGGAAATCCAGTAAAGTTTTCATTTGGCTACTTTGCACTCTCAAGATAATCGTCACCATGTGCCAAATGCAATATAAAAGGGATCTGAACACATTCGCGCAAAAATGAAATGACCACAATTTTCTCCAAAACTATAACAGATGCAAACTTGTCCTGTGTGGTGGAGATGAGATTTGATAAAGTAAGTGGAAATCCAGTAAAAGTTTCATTTGGCTACTTTGCACTCGAGATAATCGTCACCATGTGCCAAATGCAATATAAAAGGAATCTGAACACATTCGCGCAAAAATGAAATGACCACAATTTTCTCCAAAACTATAACAGATGCAAACTTGTCCTGTGTGGTGGAGATGAGATTTGATAAAGTAAGTAAAAATCCAGTAAAAGTTTCATTTGGCTACTTTGCACTCTCGAGATAATCGTCACCATGTGCCAAATGCAATATAAAAGGAATCTGAACACATTCGCGCAAAAATGAAATGACCACAATTTTCTCCAAAACTATAACAGATGCAAACTTGTCCTGTGTGGTGGAGATGAGATTTGATAAAGTAAGTGGAAATCCAGTAAAAGTTTCATTTGGCTACTTTGCACTCTCGAGATAATCGTCACCATGTGCAAAATTCAATATAAAAAGAATCTGAACACATTCGCGCAAAAATGAAATGACCACAATTTTCTCCAAAACTATAACAGATGCAAACTTGTCCTGTGTGGTGGAGATGAGATTTGATAAAGTAAGTGGAAATTTAGTAAAAGTTTCATTTGGCTACTTTGCACTCTCGAGATAATCGTCACCATGTGCCAAATGCAATATAAAAGGGATCTGAACACATTCGCGCAAAAATGAAATGACCACAATTTTCTCCAAAACTATAACAGATGCAAACTTGTCCTGTGTGGTGGAGATGAGATTTGATAAAGTAAGTGGAAATCCAGTAAAAGTTTCATTTGGCTACTTTGCACTCTCGAGATAATCGTCACCATGTGCCAAATGCAATATAAAAGGGATCTGAACACATTCGCGCAAAAATGAAATGACCACAATTTTCTTTAAAACTATAAGAGATGCAAACTTGTCCTGTGTGGTGGAGATGAGATTTGATAAAGTAAGTGGAAATCCAGTAAAAGTTTCATTTGGCTACTTTGCACTCTCGAGATAATCGTCACCATGTGCCAAATGCAATATAAAAGGAATCTGAACACATTCGCGCAAAAATGAAATGACCACAATTTTCTCCAAAACTATAACAGATGCAAACTTGTCCTGTGTGGTGGAGATGAGATTTGATAAAGTAAGTGGAAATCTAGTAAAAGTTTCATTTGGCTACTTTGCACTCTCGAGATAATCGTCACCATGTGCCAAATGCAATATAAAAGGGATCTGAACACATTCGCGCAAAAATGAAATGACCACAATTTTCTCCAAAACTATAACAGATGCAAACTTGTCCTGTGTGGTGGAGATGAGATTTGATAAAGTAAGTGGAAATCCAGTAAAAGTTTCATTTGGCTACTTTGCACTCTCGAGATAATCGTCACCATGTGCCAAATGCAATATAAAAGGAATCTGAACACATTCGCGCAAAAATGAAATGACCACAATTTTCTCCAAAACTATAACAGATGCAAACTTGTCCTGTGTGGTGGAGATGAGATTTGATAAAGTAAGTGGAAATCCAGTAAAAGTTTCATTTGGCTACTTTGCACTCTCGAGATAATCGTCACAATGTGCCAAATGCAATATAAAAGGAATCTGAACACATTCGCGCAAAAATGAAATGACCACAATTTTCTCCAAAACTATAACAGATGCAAACTTGTCCTGTGTGGTGGAGATGAGATTTGATAAAGTAAGTGGAAATCTAGTAAAAGTTTCATTTGGCTACTTTGCACTCTCGAGATAATCGTCACCATGTGCCAAATGCAATATATAAGGAATCTGAACACATTCGCGCAAAAATGAAATGACCACAATTTTCTCCAAAACTATATTAGATGCAAACTTGTCCTGTGTGGTGGAGATGAGATTTGATAAAGTAAGTGGAAATCCAGTAAAAGTTTCATTTGGCTACTTTGCACTCTCGAGATAATCGTCACCATGTGCCAAATGCAATATAAAAGGGATCTGAACACATTCGCGCAAAAATGAAATGACCACAATTTTCTCCAAAACTATAACAGATGCAAACTTGTCCTGTGTGGTGGAGATGAGATTTGATAAAGTAAGTGGAAATCCAGTAAAAGTTTCATTTGGCTACTTTGCACTCTCGAGATAATCGTCACAATGTGCCAAATGCAATATAAAAGCAATCTGAACACATTCACGCAAAAATGAAATGACCACAATTTTCTCCAAAACTATAACAGATGCAAACTTGTCCTGTGTGGTGGAGATAAGATTTGATAAAGTAAGTGGAAATCCAGTAAAAGTTTCATTTGGCTACTTTGCACTCTCGAGATAATCTTCACCAAGTGCCAAATACAATATAAAAGGAATCTGAACACATTCGCGCAAAAATGAAATGACCACAATTTTCTCCAAAACTATAACAGATGCAAACTTGTCCTGTGTGGTGGAGATGAGATTTGATAAAGTAAGTGGAAATCCAGTAAAAGTTTCATTTGGCTACTTTGCACTCTCGAGATAATCGTCACCATGTGCCAAATGCAATATAAAAGGAATCTGAACACATTCGCGCAAAAATGAAATGACCACAATTTTCTCCAAAACTATAACAGATGCAAACTTGTCCTGTGTGGTGGAGATGAGATTTGATAAAGTAAGTGGAAATTTAGTAAAAGTTTCATTTGGCTACTTTGCACTCTCGAGATAATCGTCACCATGTGCCATATGCAATATAAAAGGAATCTGAACACATTCGCGCAAAAATGAAATGACTACAATTTTCTCCAAAACTATAACAGATGCAAACTTGTCCTGTGTGGTGGAGATGAGATTTGATAAAGTAAGTGGAAATCCAGTAAAAGTTTCATTTGGCTACTTTGCACTCTCGAGATAATCGTCACCATGTGCCAAATGCAATATAAAAGGGATCTGAACACATTCGCGCAAAAATGAAATGACCACAATTTTCTAAAAAACTATAACATATGCAAACTTGTCCTGTGTGGTGGAGATGAGATTTGATAAAGTAAGTGGAAATCCAGTAAAAGTTTCATTTGGCTACTTTGCACTCTCGAGATAATCGTCACCATGTGCCAAATGCAATATAAAAGGAATCTGAACACATTCGCGCAAAAATGAAATGACCACAATTTTCTTTAAAACTATAAGAGATGCAAACTTGTCCTGTGTGGTGGAGATGAGATTTGATAAAGTAAGTGGAAATCCAGTAAAAGTTTCATTTGGCTACTTTGCACTCTCGAGATAATCGTCACCATGTGCCAAATGCAATATAAAAGGAATCTGAACACATTCGCGCAAAAATGAAATGACCACAATTTTCTCCAAAACTATAACAGATGCAAACTTGTCCTGTGTGGTGGAGATGAGATTTGATAAAGTAAGTGGAAATCTAGTAAAAGTTTCATTTGGCTACTTTGCACTCTCGAGATAATCGTCACCATGTGCCAAATGCAATATATAAGGAATCTGAACACATTCGCGCAAAAATGAAATGACCACAATTTTCTCCAAAACTATAACAGATGCAAACTTGTCCTGTGTGGTGGAGATGAGATTTGATAAAGTAAGTGGAAATCCAGTAAAAGTTTCATTTGGCTACTTTGCACTCTCGAGATAATCGTCACCATGTGCCAAATGCAATATAAAAGGGATCTGAACACATTCGCGCAAAAATGAAATGACCACAATTTTCTCCAAAACTATAACAGATGCAAACTTGTCCTGTGTGGTGGAGATGAGATTTGATAAAGTAAGTGGAAATCCAGTAAAAGTTTCATTTGGCTACTTTGCACTCTCGAGATAATCGTCACCATGTGCCAAATGCAATATAAAAGGAATCTGAACACATTCGCGCAAAAATGAAATGACCACAATTTTCTCCAAAACTATAACAGATGCAAACTTGTCATGTGTGGTGGAGATGAGATTTGATAAAGTAAGTGGAAATCCAGTAAAAGTTTCATTTGGCTACTTTGCACTCTCGAGATAATTGTCACAATGTGCCAAATGCAATATAAAAGGAATCTGAACACATTCGCGCAAAAATGAAATGACCACAATTTTCTCCAAAACTATAACAGATGCAAACTTGTCCTGTGTGGTGGAGATGAGATTTGATAAAGTAAGTGGAAATCTAGTAAAAGTTTCATTTGGCTACTTTGCACTCTCGAGATAATCGTCACCATGTGCCAAATGCAATATATAAGGAATCTGAACACATTCGCGCAAAAATGAAATGACCACAATTTTCTCCAAAACTATATTAGATGCAAACTTGTCCTGTGTGGTGGAGATGAGATTTGATAAAGTAAGTGGAAATCCAGTAAAAGTTTCATTTGGCTACTTTGCACTCTCGAGATAATCGTCACCATGTGCCAAATGCAATATAAAAGGGATCTGAACACATTCGCGCAAAAATGAAATGACCACAATTTTCTCCAAAACTATAACAGATGCAAACTTGTCCTGTGTGGTGGAGATGAGATTTGATAAAGTAAGTGGAAATCCAGTAAAAGTTTCATTTGGCTACTTTGCACTCTCGAGATAATCGTCACCATGTGCCAAATGCAATATAAAAGGAATCTGAACACATTCGCGCAAAAATGAAATGACCACAATTTTCTCCAAAACTAACAGATGCAAACTTGTCCTGTGTGGTGGAGATGAGATTTGATAAAGTAAGTGGAAATTTAGTAAAAGTTTCATTTGGCTACTTTGCACTCTCGAGATAATCGTCACCATGTGCCAAATGCAATATAAAAGGAATCTGAACACATTCGCGCAAAAATGAAATGACCACAATTTTCTCCAAAACTATAACAGATGCAAACTTGTCCTGTGTGGTGGAGATGAGATTTGATAAAGTAAGTGGAAATCCAGTAAAAGTTTCATTTGGCTACTTTGTACTCTCGAGATAATCGTCACCATGTGCCAAATGCAATATAAAAGGAATCTGAACACATTCGCGCAAAAATGAAATGACCACAATTTTCTCCAAAACTATAACAGATGCAAACGTGTCCTGTGTGGTGCAGATGAGATTTGATAAAGTAAGTGGAAATCCAGTAAAAGTTTCATTTGGCTACTTTGCACTCTCGAGATAATCGTCACCATGTGCCAAATGCAATATAAAAGGAATCTGAACACATTCGCGCAAAAATGAAATGACCACAATTTTCTCCAAAACTATAACAGATGCAAACTTGTCCTGTGTGGTGGAGATGAGATTTGATAAAGTAAGTGGAAATCCAGTAAAAGTTTCATTGGGCTACTTTGCCCTCTCGAGATAATCGTCACCATGTGCCAAATACAATATAAAAGGAATCTGAACACATTCGCGCAAAAATGAAATGACCACAATTTTCTCCAAAACTATAACAGATGCAAACTTGTCCTGTGTGGTGGAGATGAGATTTGATAAAGTAAGTGGAAATCCAGTAAAAGTTTCATTTGGCTACTTTGCACTCTCGAGATAATCGTCACCATGTGCCAAATGCAATATAAAAGGGATCTGAACACATTCGCTCAAAAATGAAATGACCACAATTTTCTCCAAAACTATAACAGATGCAAACTTGTCCTGTGTGGTGGAGATGAGATTTGATAAAGTAAGTGGAAATCCAGTAAAAGTTTCATTTGGCTACTTTGCACTCTCGAGATAATCGTCACCATGTGCCAAATGCAATATAAAAGGAATCTGAACACATTCGCGCAAAAATGAAATGACCACAATTTTCTCCAAAACTATAACAGATGCAAACTTGTCCTGTGTGGTGGAGATGAGATTTGATAAAGTAAGTGGAAATCCAGTAAAAGTTTCATTTGGCTACTTTGCACTCTCGAGATAATCGTCACCATGTGCCAAATGCAATATAAAAGGAATCTTAACACATTCGCGCAAAAATGAAATGACCATAATTTTCTCCAAAACTATAACAGATGCAAACTTGTCCTGTGTGGTGGAGATGAGATTTGATAAAGTAAGTGGAAATCCAGTAAAAGTTTCATTTGGCTTCTTTGCACTCTCGAGATAATCGTACCATGTGCCAAATGCAATATAAAAGGAATCTGAACACATTCGCGCAAAAATGAAATGACCACAATTTTCTTTAAAACTATAAGAGATGCAAACTTGTCCTGTGTGGTGGAGATGAGATTTGATAAAGTAAGTGGAAATCCAGTAAAAGTTTCATTTGGCTACTTTGCACTCTCGAGATAATCGTCACCATGTGCCAAATGCAATATAAAAGGAATCTGAACACATTCGCGCAAAAATGAAATGACCACAATTTTCTCCAAAACTATAACAGATGCAAACTTGTCCTGTGTGGTGGAGATGAGATTTGATAAAGTAAGTGGAAATCTAGTAAAAGTTTCATTTGGCTACTTTGCACTCTCGAGATAATCGTCACCATGTGCCAAATGCAATATATAAGGAATCTGAACACATTCGCGCAAAAATGAAATGACCACAATTTTCTCCAAAACTATAACAGATGCAAACTTGTCCTGTGTGGTGGAGATGAGATTTGATAAAGTAAGTGGAAATCCAGTAAAAGTTTCATTTGGCTACTTTGCACTCTCGAGATAATCGTCACCATGTGCCAAATGCAATATAAAAGGGATCTGAACACATTCGCGCAAAAATGAAATGACCACAATTTTCTCCAAAACTATAACAGATGCAAACTTGTCCTGTGTGGTGGAGATGAGATTTGATAAAGTAAGTGGAAATCCAGTAAAAGTTTCATTTGGCTACTTTGCACTCTCGAGATAATCGTCACCATGTGCCAAATGCAATATAAAAGGAATCTGAACACATTCGCGCAAAAATGAAATGACCACAATTTTCTCCAAAACTATAACAGATGCAAACTTGTCCTGTGTGGTGGAGATGAGATTTGATAAAGTAAGTGGAAATCCAGTAAAAGTTTCATTTGGCTACTTTGCACTCTCGAGATAATCGTCACAATGTGCCAAATGCAATATAAAAGGAATCTGAACACATTCGCGCAAAAATGAAATGACCACAATTTTCTCCAAAACTATAACAGATGCAAACTTGTCCTGTGTGGTGGAGATGAGATTTGATAAAGTAAGTGGAAATCTAGTAAAAGTTTCATTTGGCTACTTTGCACTCTCGAGATAATCGTCACCATGTGCCAAATGCAATATATAAGGAATCTGAACACATTCGCGCAAAAATGAAATGACCACAATTTTCTCCAAAACTATATTAGATGCAAACTTGTCCTGTGTGGTGGAGATGAGATTTGATAAAGTAAGTGGAAATCCAGTAAAAGTTTCATTTGGCTACTTTGCACTCTCGAGATAATCGTCACCATGTGCCAAATGCAATATAAAAGGGATCTGAACACATTCGCGCAAAAATGAAATGACCACAATTTTCTCCAAAACTAACAGATGCAAACTTGTCCTGTGTGGTGGAGATGAGATTTGATAAAGTAAGTGGAAATTTAGTAAAAGTTTCATTTGGCTACTTTGCACTCTCGAGATAATCGTCACCATGTGCCAAATGCAATATAAAAGGAATCTGAACACATTCGCGCAAAAATGAAATGACCACAATTTTCTCCAAAACTATAACAGATGCAAACTTGTCCTGTGTGGTGGAGATGAGATTTGATAAAGTAAGTGGAAATCCAGTAAAAGTTTCATTGGGCTACTTTGCCCTCTCGAGATAATCGTCACCATGTGCCAAATACAATATAAAAGGAATCTGAACACATTCGCGCAAAAATGAAATGACCACAATTTTCTCCAAAACTATAACAGATGCAAACTTGTCCTGTGTGGTGGAGATGAGATTTGATAAAGTAAGTGGAAATCCAGTAAAAGTTTCATTTGGCTACTTTGCACTCTCGAGATAATCGTCACCATGTGCCAAATGCAATATAAAAGGGATCTGAACACATTCGCTCAAAAATGAAATGACCACAATTTTCTCCAAAACTATAACAGATGCAAACTTGTCCTGTGTGGTGGAGATGAGATTTGATAAAGTAAGTGGAAATCCAGTAAAAGTTTCATTTGGCTACTTTGCACTCTCGAGATAATCGTCACCATGTGCCAAATGCAATATAAAAGGAATCTGAACACATTCGCGCAAAAATGAAATGACCACAATTTTCTCCAAAACTATAACAGATGCAAACTTGTCCTGTGTGGTGGAGATGAGATTTGATAAAGTAAGTGGAAATCCAGTAAAAGTTTCATTTGGCTACTTTGCACTCTCGAGATAATCGTCACCATGTGCCAAATGCAATATAAAAGGAATCTTAACACATTCGCGCAAAAATGAAATGACCATAATTTTCTCCAAAACTATAACAGATGCAAACTTGTCCTGTGTGGTGGAGATGAGATTTGATAAAGTAAGTGGAAATCCAGTAAAAGTTTCATTTGGCTTCTTTGCACTCTCGAGATAATCGTCACCATGTGCCAAATGCAATATAAAAGGAATCTGAACACATTCGCGCAAAAATGAAATGACCACAATTTTCTTTAAAACTATAAGAGATGCAAACTTGTCCTGTGTGGTGGAGATGAGATTTGATAAAGTAAGTGGAAATCCAGTAAAAGTTTCATTTGGCTACTTTGCACTCTCGAGATAATCGTCACCATGTGCCAAATGCAATATAAAAGGAATCTGAACACATTCGCGCAAAAATGAAATGACCACAATTTTCTCCAAAACTATAACAGATGCAAACTTGTCCTGTGTGGTGGAGATGAGATTTGATAAAGTAAGTGGAAATCTAGTAAAAGTTTCATTTGGCTACTTTGCACTCTCGAGATAATCGTCACCATGTGCCAAATGCAATATATAAGGAATCTGAACACATTCGCGCAAAAATGAAATGACCACAATTTTCTCCAAAACTATAACAGATGCAAACTTGTCCTGTGTGGTGGAGATGAGATTTGATAAAGTAAGTGGAAATCCAGTAAAAGTTTCATTTGGCTACTTTGCACTCTCGAGATAATCGTCACCATGTGCCAAATGCAATATAAAAGGGATCTGAACACATTCGCGCAAAAATGAAATGACCACAATTTTCTCCAAAACTATAACAGATGCAAACTTGTCCTGTGTGGTGGAGATGAGATTTGATAAAGTAAGTGGAAATCCAGTAAAAGTTTCATTTGGCTACTTTGCACTCTCGAGATAATCGTCACCATGTGCCAAATGCAATATAAAAGGAATCTGAACACATTCGCGCAAAAATGAAATGACCACAATTTTCTCCAAAACTATAACAGATGCAAACTTGTCCTGTGTGGTGGAGATGAGATTTGATAAAGTAAGTGGAAATCCAGTAAAAGTTTCATTTGGCTACTTTGCACTCTCGAGATAATCGTCACAATGTGCCAAATGCAATATAAAAGGAATCTGAACACATTCGCGCAAAAATGAAATGACCACAATTTTCTCCAAAACTATAACAGATGCAAACTTGTCCTGTGTGGTGGAGATGAGATTTGATAAAGTAAGTGGAAATCTAGTAAAAGTTTCATTTGGCTACTTTGCACTCTCGAGATAATTGTCACCATGTGCCAAATGCAATATATAAGGAATCTGAACACATTCGCGCAAAAATGAAATGACCACAATTTTCTCCAAAACTATATTAGATGCAAACTTGTCCTGTGTGGTGGAGATGAGATTTGATAAAGTAAGTGGAAATCCAGTAAAAGTTTCATTGGGCTACTTTGCCCTCTCGAGATAATCGTCACCATGTGCCAAATACAATATAAAAGGAATCTGAACACATTCGCGCAAAAATGAAATGACCACAATTTTCTCCAAAACTATAACAGATGCAAACTTGTCCTGTGTGGTGGAGATGAGATTTGATAAAGTAAGTGGAAATCCAGTAAAAGTTTCATTTGGCTACTTTGCACTCTCGAGATAATCGTCACCATGTGCCAAATGCAATATAAAAGGGATCTGAACACATTCGCTCAAAAATGAAATGACCACAATTTTCTCCAAAACTATAACAGATGCAAACTTGTCCTGTGTGGTGGAGATGAGATTTGATAAAGTAAGTGGAAATCCAGTAAAAGTTTCATTTGGCTACTTTGCACTCTCGAGATAATCGTCACCATGTGCCAAATGCAATATAAAAGGAATCTGAACACATTCGCGCAAAAATGAAATGACCACAATTTTCTCCAAAACTATAACAGATGCAAACTTGTCCTGTGTGGTGGAGATGAGATTTGATAAAGTAAGTGGAAATCCAGTAAAAGTTTCATTTGGCTACTTTGCACTCTCGAGATAATCGTCACCATGTGCCAAATGCAATATAAAAGGAATCAACACATTCGCGCAAAAATGAAATGACCATAATTTTCTCCAAAACTATAACAGATGCAAACTTGTCCTGTGTGGTGGAGATGAGATTTGATAAAGTAAGTGGAAATCCAGTAAAAGTTTCATTTGGCTTCTTTGCACTCTCGAGATAATCGTCACCATGTGCCAAATGCAATATAAAAGGAATCTGAACACATTCGCGCAAAAATGAAATGACCACAATTTTCTTTAAAACTATAAGAGATGCAAACTTGTCCTGTGTGGTGGAGATGAGATTTGATAAAGTAAGTGGAAATCCAGTAAAAGTTTCATTTGGCTACTTTGCACTCTCGAGATAATCGTCACCATGTGCCAAATGCAATATAAAAGGAATCTGAACACATTCGCGCAAAAATGAAATGACCACAATTTTCTCCAAAACTATAACAGATGCAAACTTGTCCTGTGTGGTGGAGATGAGATTTGATAAAGTAAGTGGAAATCTAGTAAAAGTTTCATTTGGCTACTTTGCACTCTCGAGATAATCGTCACCATGTGCCAAATGCAATATATAAGGAATCTGAACACATTCGCGCAAAAATGAAATGACCACAATTTTCTCCAAAACTATAACAGATGCAAACTTGTCCTGTGTGGTGGAGATGAGATTTGATAAAGTAAGTGGAAATCCAGTAAAAGTTTCATTTGGCTACTTTGCACTCTCGAGATAATCGTCACCATGTGCCAAATGCAATATAAAAGGGATCTGAACACATTCGCGCAAAAATGAAATGACCACAATTTTCTCCAAAACTATAACAGATGCAAACTTGTCCTGTGTGGTGGAGATGAGATTTGATAAAGTAAGTGGAAATCCAGTAAAAGTTTCATTTGGCTACTTTGCACTCTCGAGATAATCGTCACCATGTGCCAAATGCAATATAAAAGGAATCTGAACACATTCGCGCAAAAATGAAATGACCACAATTTTCTCCAAAACTATAACAGATGCAAACTTGTCCTGTGTGGTGGAGATGAGATTTGATAAAGTAAGTGGAAATCCAGTAAAAGTTTCATTTGGCTACTTTGCACTCTCGAGATAATCGTCACAATGTGCCAAATGCAATATAAAAGGAATCTGAACACATTCGCGCAAAAATGAAATGACCACAATTTTCTCCAAAACTATAACAGATGCAAACTTGTCCTGTGTGGTGGAGATGAGATTTGATAAAGTAAGTGGAAATCTAGTAAAAGTTTCATTTGGCTACTTTGCACTCTCGAGATAATCGTCACCATGTGCCAAATGCAATATATAAGGAATCTGAACACATTCGCGCAAAAATGAAATGACCACAATTTTCTCCAAAACTATATTAGATGCAAACTTGTCCTGTGTGGTGGAGATGAGATTTGATAAAGTAAGTGGAAATCCAGTAAAAGTTTCATTTGGCTACTTTGCACTCTCGAGATAATCGTCACCATGTGCCAAATGCAATATAAAAGGGATCTGAACACATTCGCGCAAAAATGAAATGACCACAATTTTCTCCAAAACTATAACAGATGCAAACTTGTCCTGTGTGGTGGAGATGAGATTTGATAAAGTAAGTGGAAATCCAGTAAAAGTTTCATTTGGCTACTTTGCACTCTCGAGATAATCGTCACCATGTGCCAAATGCAATATAAAAGGAATCTGAACACATTCGCGCAAAAATGAAATGACCACAATTTTCTCCAAAACTAACAGATGCAAACTTGTCCTGTGTGGTGGAGATGAGATTTGATAAAGTAAGTAAAAATTTAGTAAAAGTTTCATTTGGCTACTTTGCACTCTCGAGATAATCGTCACCATGTGCCAAATGCAATATAAAAGGAATCTGAACACATTCGCGCAAAAATGAAATGACCACAATTTTCTCCAAAACTATAACAGATGCAAACTTGTCCTGTGTGGTGGAGATGAGATTTGATAAAGTAAGTGGAAATCCAGTAAAAGTTTCATTTGGCTACTTTGTACTCTCGAGATAATCGTCACCATGTGCCAAATGCAATATAAAAGGAATCTGAACACATTCGCGCAAAAATGAAATGACCACAATTTTCTCCAAAACTATAACAGATGCAAACGTGTCCTGTGTGGTGCAGATGAGATTTGATAAAGTAAGTGGAAATCCAGTAAAAGTTTCATTTGGCTACTTTGCACTCTCGAGATAATCGTCACCATGTGCCAAATGCAATATAAAAGGAATCTGAACACATTCGCGCAAAAATGAAATGACCACAATTTTCTCCAAAACTATAACAGATGCAAACTTGTCCTGTGTGGTGGAGATGAGATTTGATAAAGTAAGTGGAAATCCAGTAAAAGTTTCATTGGGCTACTTTGCCCTCTCGAGATAATCGTCACCATGTGCCAAATACAATATAAAAGGAATCTGAACACATTCGCGCAAAAATGAAATGACCACAATTTTCTCCAAAACTATAACAGATGCAAACTTGTCCTGTGTGGTGGAGATGAGATTTGATAAAGTAAGTGGAAATCCAGTAAAAGTTTCATTTGGCTACTTTGCACTCTCGAGATAATCGTCACCATGTGCCAAATGCAATATAAAAGGGATCTGAACACATTCGCTCAAAAATGAAATGACCACAATTTTCTCCAAAACTATAACAGATGCAAACTTGTCCTGTGTGGTGGAGATGAGATTTGATAAAGTAAGTAAAAATCCAGTAAAAGTTTCATTTGGCTACTTTGCACTCTCGAGATAATCGTCACCATGTGCCAAATGCAATATAAAAGGAATCTGAACACATTCGCGCAAAAATGAAATGACCACAATTTTCTCCAAAACTATAACAGATGCAAACTTGTCCTGTGTGGTGGAGATGAGATTTGATAAAGTAAGTGGAAATCCAGTAAAAGTTTCATTTGGCTACTTTGCACTCTCGAGATAATCGTCACCATGTGCCAAATGCAATATAAAAGGAATCTTAACACATTCGCGCAAAAATGAAATGACCATAATTTTCTCCAAAACTATAACAGATGCAAACTTGTCCTGTGTGGTGGAGATGAGATTTGATAAAGTAAGTGGAAATCCAGTAAAAGTTTCATTTGGCTTCTTTGCACTCTCGAGATAATCGTCACCATGTGCCAAATGCAATATAAAAGGAATCTGAACACATTCGCGCAAAAATGAAATAACCACAATTTTCTCCAAAACTATAACAGATGCAAACTTGTCCTGTGTGGTGGAGATGAGATTTGATAAAGTAAGTGGAAATCCAGTAAAAGTTTCATTTGGCTACTTTGCACTCTCGAGATAATCGTCACCATGTGCCAAATGCAATATAAAAGGGATCTGAACACATTCGCGCAAAAATGAAATGACCACAATTTTCTCCAAAACTATAACAGATGCAAACTTGTCCTGTGTGGTGGAGATGAGATTTAATAAAGTAAGTGGAAATCCAGTAAAAGTTTCATTTGGCTACTTTGCACTCTCGAGATAATCGTCACCATGTGTCAAATGCAATATAAAAGGAATCTGAACACATTCGCGCAAAAATGAAATGACCACAATTTTCTCCAAAACTATAACAGATGCAAACTTGTCCTGTGTGGTGGAGATGAGATTTGATAAAGTAAGTGGAAATCCAGTAAAAGTTTCATTTGGCTACTTTGCACTCTCGAGATAATCGTCACCATGTGCCAAATGCAATATAAAAGGAATCTGAACACATTCGCGCAAAAATGAAATGACCACAATTTTCCCCAGAACTATAACAGATGCAAACTTGTCCTGTGTGGTGGAGATAAGATTTGATAAAGTAAGTGGAAATCCTGTAAAAGTTTCAATTGGCTACTTTGCACTCTCGAGATAATCGTCACCATGTGCCAAATGCAATATAAAAGGAATCTGAACACATTCGCGCAAAAATGAAATGACCACAATTTTCTCCAAAACTATAACAGATGCAAACTTGTCCTGTGTGGTGGAGATGAGATTTGGTAAAGTAAGTGGAAATCCAGTAAAAGTTTCATTTGGCTACTTTGCACTCTCGAGATAATCGTCACCATGTCTCAAATGCAATATAAAAGGAATCTGAACACATTCGCGCAAAAATGAAATGACCACAATTTTCTCCAAAACCATAACAGATGCAAACTTGTCCTGTGTGGTGGAGATGAGATATGATAAAGTAAGTGGAAATCCAGTAAAAGTTTCATTTGGCTACTTTGCACTCTCGAGATAATCGTCACCATGTGCCAAATGCAATATAAAAGGAATCTGAACACATTCGCGCAAAAATGAAATGACCACAATTTTCTCCAAAACTATAACAGATGCAAACTTGTCCTGTGTGGTGGAGATGAGATTTAATAAAGTAAGTGGAAATCCAGTAAAAGTTTCATTTGGCTACTTTGCACTCTCGAGATAATCGTCACCATGTGCCAAATGCAATATAAAAGGAATCTGAACACATTCGCGCAAAAATGAAATGACCACAATTTTCTCCAAAACTATAACAGATGCAAACTTGTCCTGTGTGGTGGAGATGAGATTTGATAAAGTAAGTGGAAATCCAGTAAAAGTTTCAGTTGGCTACTTTGCACTCTCGAGATAATCGTCACCATGTGCCAAATGCAATATAAAAGGAATCTGAACACATTCGCGCAAAAATGAAATGACCACAATTTTCTCCAAAACTATAACAGATGCAAACTTGTCCTGTGTGGTGCAGATGAGATTTGATAAAGTAAGTGGAAATCCAGTAAAAGTTTCATTTGGCTACTTTGCACTCTCGAGATAATCGTCACCATGTGCCAAATGCAATATAAAAGGAATCTGAACACATTCGCGCAAAAATGAAATGACCACAATTTTCTCCAAAACTATAACAGATGCAAACTTGTCCTGTGTG
Organism: Anomaloglossus baeobatrachus; assembly: GCF_048569485.1. Lineage (NCBI taxonomy): Eukaryota > Metazoa > Chordata > Amphibia > Anura > Aromobatidae > Anomaloglossus > Anomaloglossus baeobatrachus. Next base: position 207,637 of record NW_027442692.1, on the reverse strand, counting down.
GTGGAGATGAGATTTGATAAAGTAAGTGGAAATCCAGTAAAAGTTTCATTTGGCTACTTTGCACTCTCGAGATAATCGTCACCATGTGCCAAATACAATATAAAAGAAATCTGAACACATTCGCGCAAAAATGAAATGACCACAATTTTCTCCAAAACTATAACAGATGCAAACTTGTCCTGTGTGGTGGAGATGAGATTTGATAAAGTAAGTGGAAATCCAGTAAAAGTTTCATTTGGCTACTTTGCACTCTCGAGATAATCGTCACCATGTGCCAAATGCAATATAAAAGGAATCTGAACACATTCGCGCAAAAATGAAATGACCACAATTTTCTCCAAAACTATAACAGATGCAAACTTGTCCTGTGTGGTGGAGATGAGATTTGATAAAGTAAGTGGAAATCCAGTAAAAGTTTCATTTGGCTACTTTGCACTCTCGAGATAATCGTCACCATGTGCCAAATTCAATATAAAAGGAATCTGAACATATTCGCGCAAAAATGAAATGACCACAATTTTCTCCAAAACTATAACAGATGCAAACTTGTCCTGTGTGGTGGAGATGAGATTTAATAAAGTAAGTGGAAATCCAGTAAAAGTTTCATTTGGCTACTTTGCACTCTCGAGATAATCGTCACCATGTGCCAAATGCAATATAAAAGGAATCTGAACACATTCGCGCAAAAATGAAATGACCACAATTTTCTCCAAAACTATAACAGATGCAAACTTGTCCTGTGTGGTGGAGATGAGATTTGATAAAGTAAGTGGAAATCCAGTGAAAGTTTAATTTGGCTACTTTGCACTCTCGAGATAATCGTCACCATGTGCCAAATACAATATAAAAGGAATCTGAACACATTCGCGCAAAAATGAAATGACCACAATTTTCTCCAAAACTATAACAGATGCAAACTTGTCCTGTGTGGTGGAGATGAGATTTGATAAAGTAAGTGGAAATCCAGTAAAAGTTTCATTTGGCTACTTTGCACTCTCGAGATAATCGTCACCATGTGCCAAATGCAATATAAAAGGAATCTGAACACATTCGCGCAAAAATGAAATGACCACAATTTTCTCCAAAACTATAACAGATGCAAACTTGTCCTGTGTGGTGGAGATGAGATTTGATAAAGTAAGTGGAAATCCAGAAAAAGTTTCATTTGGCTACTTTGCACTCTCGAGATAATCGTCACCATGTGCCAAATGCAATATAAAAGGAATCTGAACACATTCGTGCAAAAATGAAATGACCACAATTTTCTCCAAAACTATAACAGATGCAAACTTGTCCTGTGTGGTGGAGATGAGATTTGATAAAGTAAGTGGAAATCCAGTAAAAGTTTCATTTGGCTACTTTGCACTCTCGAGATAATCGTCACCATGTGCCAAATGCAATATAAAAGGAATCTGAACACATTCGCGCAAAAATGAAATGACCACAATTTTCTCCAAAACTATAACAGATGCAAACTTGTCCTGTGTGGTGGAGATGAGATTTGATAAAGTAAGTGGAAATCCAGTAAAAGTTTCATTTGGCTACTTTGCACTCTCGAGATAATCGTCACCATGTGCCAAATTCAATATAAAAGGAATTTGAACATATTTGCGCAAAAATGAAATGACCACAATTTTCTCCAAAACTATAACAGATGCAAACTTGTCCTGTGTGGTGGAGATGAGATTTGATAAAGTAAGTGGAAATCCAGTAAAAGTTTCATTTGGCTACTTTGCACTCTCGAGATAATCGTCACCATGTGCCAAATGCAATATAAAAGGAATCTGAACACATTCGCGCAAAAATGTAATGACCACAATTTTCTCCAAAACTATAACAGATGCAAACTTGTCCTGTGTGGTGGAGATGAGATTTGATAAAGTAAGTGGAAATCCAGTAAAAGTTTCATTTGGCTACTTTGCACTCTCGAGATAATCGTCACCATGTGCCAAATGCAATATAAAAGGAATCTGAACACATTCGCGCAAAAATGAAATGACCACAATTTTCTCCAAAACTATAACAGATGCAAACTTGTCCTGTGTGGTGGAGATGAGATTTGATAAAGTAAGTGGAAATCCAGTAAAAGTTTCATTTGGCTACTTTGCACTCTCGAGATAATCGTCACCATGTGCCAAATGCAATATAAAAGGAATCTGAACACATTCGCGCAAAAATGAAATGACCACAATTTTCTCCAAAACTATAACAGATGCAAACTTGTCCTGTGTGGTGGAGATGAGATTTGATAAAGTAAGTGGAAATCCAGTAAAAGTTTCATTTGGCTACTTTGCACTCTCGAGATAATCGTCACCATGTGCCAAATACAATATAAAAGGAATCTGAACACATTCGCGCAAAAATGAAATGACCACAATTTTTTCCAAAACTATAACAGATGCAAACTTGTCCTGTGTGGTGGAGATGAGATTTGATAAAGTAAGTGGAAATCCAGTAAAAGTTTCATTTGGCTACTTTGCACTCTCGAGATAATCGTCACCATGTGCCAAATGCAATATAAAAGGAATCTGAACACATTCGCGCAAAAATGAAATGACCACAATTTTTTCCAAAACTATAACAGATGCAAACTTGTCCTGTGTGGTGGAGATGAGATTTGATAAAGTAAGTGGAAATCCAGAAAAAGTTTCATTTGGCTACTTTGCACTCTCGAGATAATCGTCACCATGTGCCAAATGCAATATAAAAGGAATCTGAACACATTCGCGCAAAAATGAAATGACCACAATTTTCTCCAAAACTATAACAGATGCAAACTTGTCCTGTGTGGTGGAGATGAGATTTGATAAAGTAAGTGGAAATCCAGTAAAAGTTTCATTTGGCTACTTTGCACTCTCGAGATAATCGTCACCATGTGCCAAATGCAATATAAAAGGAATCTGAACACATTCGCGCAAAAATGAAATGACCACAATTTTCTCCAAAACTATAACAGATGCAAACTTGTCCTGTGTGGTGGAGATGAGATTTGATAAAGTAAGTGGAAATCCAGTAAAAGTTTCATTTGGCTACTTTGCACTCTCGAGATAATCGTCACCATGTGCCAAATGCAATATAAAAGGAATCTGAACACATTCGCGCAAAAATGAAATGACCACAATTTTCTCCAAAACTATAACAGATGCAAACTTGTCCTGTGTGGTGGAGATGAGATTTGATAAAGTAAGTGGAAATCCAGTAAAAGTTTCATTTGGCTACTTTGCACTCTCGAGATAATCGTCACCATGTGCCAAATGCAATATAAAAGGAATCTGAACACATTCGCGCAAAAATGAAATGACCACAATTTTCTCCAAAACTATAACAGATGCAAACTTGTCCTGTGTGGTGGAGATGAGATTTGATAAAGTAAGTGGAAATCCAGTAAAAGTTTCATTTGGCTACTTTGCACTCTCGAGATAATCGTCACAATGTGCCAAATGCAATATAAAAGCAATCTGAACACATTCACGCAAAAATGAAATGACCACAATTTTCTCCAAAACTATAACAGATGCAAACTTGTCCTGTGTGGTGGAGATAAGATTTGATAAAGTAAGTGGAAATCCAGTAAAAGTTTCATTTGGCTACTTTGCACTCTCGAGATAATCGTCACCAAGTGCCAAATACAATATAAAAGGAATCTGAACACATTCGCGCAAAAATGAAATGACCACAATTTTCTCCAAAACTAACAGATGCAAACTTGTCCTGTGTGGTGGAGATGAGATTTGATAAAGTAAGTGGAAATCCAGTAAAAGTTTCATTTGGCTACTTTGCACTCTCGAGATAATCGTCACCAAGTGCCAAATACAATATAAAAGGAATCTGAACACATTCGCGCAAAAATGAAATGACCACAATTTTCTCCAAAACTATAACAGATGCAAACTTGTCCTGTGTGGTGGAGATGAGATTTGATAAAGTAAGTGGAAATCCAGTAAAAGTTTCATTTGGCTACTTTGCACTCTCGAGATAATCGTCACCATGTGCCAAATTCAATATAAAAGGAATCTGAACATATTCGCGCAAAAATGAAATGACCACAATTTTCTCCAAAACTATAACAGATGCAAACTTGTCCTGTGTGGTGGAGATGAGATTTAATAAAGTAAGTGGAAATCCAGTAAAAGTTTCATTTGGCTACTTTGCACTCTCGAGATAATCGTCACCATGTGCCAAATGCAATATAAAAGGAATCTGAACACATTCGCGCAAAAATGAAATGACCACAATTTTCTCCAAAACTATAACAGATGCAAACTTGTCCTGTGTGGTGGAGATGAGATTTGATAAAGTAAGTGGAAATCCAGAAAAAGTTTCATTTGGCTACTTTGCACTCTCGAGATAATCGTCACCATGTGCCAAATGCAATATAAAAGGAATCTGAACACATTCGTGCAAAAATGAAATGACCACAATTTTCTCCAAAACTATAACAGATGCAAACTTGTCCTGTGTGGTGGAGATGAGATTTGATAAAGTAAGTGGAAATCCAGTAAAAGTTTCATTTGGCTACTTTGCACTCTCGAGATAATCGTCACCATGTGCCAAATGCAATATAAAAGGAATCTGAACACATTCGCGCAAAAATGAAATGACCACAATTTTCTCCAAAACTATAACAGATGCAAACTTGTCCTGTGTGGTGGAGATGAGATTTGATAAAGTAAGTGGAAATCCAGTAAAAGTTTCATTTGGCTACTTTGCACTCTCGAGATAATCGTCACCATGTGCCAAATTCAATATAAAAGGAATTTGAACATATTTGCGCAAAAATAAAATGACCACAATTTTCTCCAAAACTATAACAGATGCAAACTTGTCCTGTGTGGTGGAGATGAGATTTGATAAAGTAAGTTGAAATCCAGTAAAAGTTTCATTTGGCTACTTTGCACTCTCGAGATAATCGTCACCATGTGCCAAATGCAATATAAAAGGAATCTGAACACATTCGCGCAAAAATGAAATGACCACAATTTTCTCCAAAACTATAACAGATGCAAACTTGTCCTGTGTGGTGGAGATGAGATTTGATAAAGTAAGTGGAAATCCAGTAAAAGTTTCATTTGGCTACTTTGCACTCTCGAGATAATCGTCACCATGTGCCAAATGCAATATAAAAGGAATCTGAACACATTCGCGCAAAAATGAAATGACCACAATTTTCTCCAAAACTATAACAGATGCAAACTTGTCCTGTGTGGTGGAGATGAGATTTGATAAAGTAAGTGGAAATCCAGTAAAAGTTTCATTTGGCTACTTTGCACTCTCGAGATAATCGTCACCATGTGCCAAATACAATATAAAAGGAATCTGAACACATTCGCGCAAAAATGAAATGACCACAGTTTTTTCCAAAACTATAACAGATGCAAACTTGTCCTGTGTGGTGGAGATGAGATTTGATAAAGTAAGTGGAAATCCAGTAAAAGTTTCATTTGGCTACTTTGCACTCTCGAGATAATCGTCACCATGTGCCAAATACAATATAAAAGGAATCTGAACACATTCGCGCAAAAATGAAATGACCACAATTTTTTCCAAAACTATAACAGATGCAAACTTGTCCTGTGTGGTGGAGATGAGATTTGATAAAGTAAGTGGAAATCCAGTAAAAGTTTCATTTGGCTACTTTGCACTCTCGAGATAATCGTCACCATGTGCCAAATGCAATATAAAAGGAATCTGAACACATTCGCGCAAAAATGAAATGACCACAATTTTCTCCAAAACTATAACAGATGCAAACTTGTCCTGTGTGGTGGACATGAGATTTGATAAAGTAAGTGGAAATCCAGTAAAAGTTTCATTTGGCTACTTTGCACTCTCGAGATAATCGTCACCATGTGCCAAATGCAATATAAAAGGAATCTGAACACATTCGCGCAAAAATGAAATGACCACAATTTTCTCCAAAACTATAACAGATGCAAACTTGTCCTGTGTGGTGGAGATGAGATTTGATAAAGTAAGTGGAAATCCAGTAAAAGTTTCATTTGGCTACTTTGCACTCTCGAGATAATCGTCACCATGTGCCAAATGCAATATAAAAGGAATCTGAACACATTCGCGCAAAAATGAAATGACCACAATTTTCTCCAAAACTATAACAGATGCAAACTTGTCCTGTGTGGTGGAGATGAGATTTGATAAAGTAAGTGGAAATCCAGTAAAAGTTTCATTTGGCTACTTTGCACTCTCGAGATAATCGTCACCATGTGCCAAATACAATATAAAAGGAATCTGAACACATTCGCGCAAAAATGAAATGACCACAATTTTTTCCAAAACTATAACAGATGCAAACTTGTCCTGTGTGGTGGAGATGAGATTTGATAAAGTAAGTGGAAATCCAGTAAAAGTTTCATTTGGCTACTTTGCACTCTCGAGATAATCGTCACCATGTGCCAAATACAATATAAAAGGAATCTGAACACATTCGCGCAAAAATGAAATGACCACAATTTTTTCCAAAACTATAACAGATGCAAACTTGTCCTGTGTGGTGGAGATGAGATTTGATAAAGTAAGTGGAAATCCAGTAAAAGTTTCATTTGGCTACTTTGCACTCTCGAGATAATCGTCACCATGTGCCAAATGCAATATAAAAGGAATCTGAACACATTCGCGCAAAAATGAAATGACCACAATTTTCTCCAAAACTATAACAGATGCAAACTTGTCCTGTGTGGTGGAGATGAGATTTGATAAAGTAAGTGGAAATCCAGAAAAAGTTTCATTTGGCTACTTTGCACTCTCGAGATAATCGTCACCATGTGCCAAATGCAATATAAAAGGAATCTGAACACATTCGCGCAAAAATGAAATGACCACAATTTTCTCCAAAACTATAACAGATGCAAACTTGTCCTGTGTGGTGGAGATGAGATTTGATAAAGTAAGTGGAAATCCAGTAAAAGTTTCATTTGGCTACTTTGCACTCTCGAGATAATCGTCACCATGTGCCAAATGCAATATAAAAGGAATCTGAACACATTCGCGCAAAAATGAAATGACCACAATTTTCTCCAAAACTATAACAGATGCAAACTTGTCCTGTGTGGTGGAGATGAGATTTGATAAAGTAAGTGGAAATCCAGTAAAAGTTTCATTTGGCTACTTTGCACTCTCGAGATAATCGTCACCATGTGCCAAATTCAATATAAAAGGAATTTGAACATATTTGCGCAAAAATGAAATGACCACAATTTTCTCCAAAACTATAACAGATGCAAACTTGTCCTGTGTGGTGGAGATGAGATTTGATAAAGTAAGTGGAAATCCAGTAAAAGTTTCATTTGGCTACTTTGCACTCTCGAGATAATCGTCACCATGTGCCAAATGCAATATAAAAGGAATCTGAACACATTCGCGCAAAAATGAAATGACCACAATTTTCTCCAAAACTATAACAGATGCAAACTTGTCCTGTGTGGTGGAGATGAGATTTGATAAAGTAAGTGGAAATCCAGTAAAAGTTTCATTTGGCTACTTTGCACTCTCGAGATAATCGTCACCATGTGCCAAATGCAATATAAAAGGAATCTGAACACATTCGCGCAAAAATGAAATGACCACAATTTTCTCCAAAACTATAACAGATGCAAACTTGTCCTGTGTGGTGGAGATGAGATTTGATAAAGTAAGTGGAAATCCAGTAAAAGTTTCATTTGGCTACTTTGCACTCTCGAGATAATCGTCACCATGTGCCAAATGCAATATAAAAGGAATCTGAACACATTCGCGCAAAAATGAAATGACCACAATTTTCTCCAAAACTATAACAGATGCAAACTTGTCCTGTGTGGTGGAGATGAGATTTGATAAAGTAAGTGGAAATCCAGTAAAAGTTTCATTTGGCTACTTTGCATTCTCGAGATAATCGTCACCATGTGCCAAATGCAATATAAAAGGAATCTGAACACATTCGCGCAAAAATGAAATGACCACAATTTTCTCCAAAACTATAACAGATGTAAACTTGTCCTCTGTGGTGGAGATGAGATTTGATAAAGTAAGTGGAAATCCAGTAAAAGTTTCATTTGGCTACTTTGCACTCTCGAGATAATCGTCACCATGTGCCAAATACAATATAAAAGGAATCTGAACACATTCGCGCAAAAATGAAATGACCACAATTTTCTCTAAAACTATAACAGATGCAAACTTGTCCTGTGTGGTGGAGATGAGATTTGATAAAGTAAGTGGAAATCCAGAAAAAGTTTCATTTGGCTACTTTGCACTCTCGAGATAATCGTCACCATGTGCCAAATGCAATATAAAAGGAATCTGAACACATTCGCGCAAAAATGAAATGACCACAATTTTCTCCAAAACTATAACAGATGCAAACTTGTCCTGTGTGGTGGAGATGAGATTTGATAAAGTAAGTGGAAATCCAGTAAAAGTTTCATTTGGCTACTTTGCACTCTCGAGATAATCGTCACCATGTGCCAAATGCAATATAAAAGGAATCTGAACACATTCGCGCAAAAATGAAATGACCACAATTTTCTCCAAAACTATAACAGATGCAAACTTGTCCTGTGTGGTGGAGATGAGATTTGATAAAGTAAGTGGAAATCCAGTAAAAGTTTCATTTGGCTACTTTGCACTCTCGAGATAATCGTCACCATGTGGCAAATGCAATATAAAAGGAATCTGAACATATTCGCGCAAAAATGAAATGACCACAATTTTCTCCAAAACTATAACAGATGCAAACTTGTCCTGTGTGGTGGAGATGAGATTTGATAAAGTAAGTGGAAATCCAGTAAAAGTTTCATTTGGCTACTTTGCACTCTCGAGATAATCGTCACCATGTGCCAAATGCAATATAAAAGGAATCTGAACACATTCGCGCAAAAATGAAATGACCACAATTTTCTCCAAAACTATAACAGATGCAAACTTGTCCTGTGTGGTGGAGATGAGATTTAATAAAGTAAGTGGAAATCCAGTAAAAGTTTCATTTGGCTACTTTGCACTCTCGAGATAATCGTCACCATGTGCCAAATGCAATATAAAAGGAATCTGAACACATTCGCGCAAAAATGAAATGACCACAATTTTCTCCAAAACTATAACAGATGCAAACTTGTCCTGTGTGGTGGAGATGAGATTTGATAAAGTAAGTGGAAATCCAGTAAAAGTTTCATTTGGCTACTTTGCACTCTCGAGATAATCGTCACCATGTGCCAAATGCAATATAAAAGGAATCTGAACACATTCGCGCAAAAATGAAATGACCACAATTTTCTCCAAAACTTTAACAGATGCAAACTTGTCCTGTGTGGTGGAGATGAGATTTGATAAAGTAAGTGGAAATCCAGTAAAAGTTTCATTTGGCTACTTTGCACTCTCGAGATAATCGTCACCATGTGCCAAATGCAATATAAAAGGAATCTGAACACATTCGTGCAAAAATGAAATGACCACAATTTTCTCCAAAACTATAACAGATGCAAACTTGTCCTGTGTGATGGAGATGAGATTTGATAAAGTAAGTGGAAATCCAGTAAAAGTTTCATTTGGCTACTTTGCACTCTCGAGATAATCGTCACCATGTGCCAAATGCAATATAAAAGGAATCTGAACACATTCGCGCAAAAATGAAATGACCACAATTTTCTCCAAAACTATAACAGATGCAAACTTGTCCTGTGTGATGGAGATGAGATTTGATAAAGTAAGTGGAAATCCAGTAAAAGTTTCATTTGGCTACTTTGCACTCTCGAGATAATCGTCACCATGTGCCAAATGCAATATAAAAGGAATCTGAACACATTCGCGCAAAAATGAAATGACCACAATTTTCTCCAAAACTATAACAGATGCAAACTTGTCCTGTGTGGTGGAGATGAGATTTGATAAAGTAAGTGGAAATCCAGTAAGTTTCATTTGGCTACTTTGCACTCTCGAGATAATCGTCACCATGTGCCAAATGCAATATAAAAGAAATCTGAACACATTCGCGCAAAAATGAAATGACCACAATTTTCTCCAAAACTATAACAGATGCAAACTTGTCCTGTGTGGTGGAGATGAGATTTGATAAAGTAAGTGGAAATCCAGTAAAAGTTTCATTTGGCTACTTTGCACTCTCGAGATAATCGTCACCATGTGCCAAATGCAATATAAAAGGAATCTGAACACATTCGCGCAAAAATGAAATGACCACAATTTTCTCCAAAACTATAACAGATGCAAACTTGTCCTGTGTGGTGGAGATGAGATTTGATAAAGTAAGTGGAAATCCAGTAAAAGTTTCATTTGGCTACTTTGCACTCTCGAGATAATCGTCACCATGTGCCAAATGCAATATAAAAGGAATCTGAACACATTCGCGCAAAAATGAAATGACCACAATTTTCTCCAAAACTATAACAGATGCAAACTTGTCCTGTGTGGTGGAGATGAGATTTGATAAAGTAAGTGGAAATCCAGTAAAAGTTTCATTTGGCTACTTTGCACTCTCGAGATAATCGTCACCATGTGCCAAATGCAATATAAAAGGAATCTGAACACATTCGCGCAAAAATGAAATGACCACAATTTTCTCCAAAACTATAACAGATGCAAACTTGTCCTGTGTGGTGGAGATGAGATTTGATAAAGTAAGTGGAAATACAGTAAAAGTTTCATTTGGCTACTTTGCACTCTCGAGATAATCGTCACCATGTGCCAAATGCAATATAAAAGGAATCTGAACACATTCGCGCAAAAATGAAATGACCACAATTTTCTCCAAAACTATAACAGATGCAAACTTGTCCTGTGTGGTGGAGATGAGATTTGATAAAGTAAGTGGAAATCCAGTAAAAGTTTAATTTGGCTACTTTGCACTCTCGAGATAATCGTCACCATGTGCCAAATGCAATATAAAAGGAATCTGAACACATTCGCGCAAAAATGAAATGACCACAATTTTCTCCAAAACTATAACAGATGCAAACTTGTCCTGTGTGGTGGAGATGAGATTTGATAAAGTAAGTGGAAATCCAGTAAAAGTTTCATTTGGCTACTTTGCACTCTCGAGATAATCGTCACCATGTGGCAAATGCAATATAAAAAAAAATCTGAACATATTCGCGCAAAAATGAAATGACCACAATTTTCTCCAAAACTATAACAGATGCAAACTTGTCCTGTGTGGTGGAGATGAGATTTGATAAAGTAAGTGGAAATCCAGTAAAAGTTTCATTTGGCTACTTTGCACTCTCGAGATAATCGTCACCATGTGCCAAATGCAATATAAAAGGAATCTAAACACATTCGCGCAAAAATGAAATGACCACAATTTTCTCCAAAACTATAACAGATGCAAACTTGTCCTGTGTGGTGGAGATGAGATTTGATAAAGTAAGTGGAAATCCAGTAAAAGTTTCATTTGGCTACTTTGCACTCTCGAGATAATCGTCACCATGTGTCAAATGCAATATAAAAAGAATCTGAACACATTCGCGCAAAAATGAAATGACCACAATTTTCTCCAAAACTATAACAGATGCAAACTTGTCCTGTGTGGTGGAGATGAGATTTGATAAAGTAAGTGGAAATCCAGTAAAAGTTTCATTTGGCTACTTTGCACTCTCGAGATAATCGTCACCATGTGCCAAATGCAATATAAAAGGAATCTGAACACATTCGCGCAAAAATGAAATGACCACAATTTTCCCCAGAACTATAACAGATGCAAACTTGTCCTGTGTGGTGGAGATAAGATTTGATAAAGTAAGTGGAAATCCTGTAAAAGTTTCATTTGGCTACTTTGCACTCTCGAGATAATCGTCACCATGTGCCAAATGCAATATAAAAGGAATCTGAACACATTCGCGCAAAAATGAAATGACCACAATTTTCTCCAAAACTATAACAGATGCAAACTTGTCCTGTGTGGTGGAGATGAGATTTGATAAAGTAAGTGGAAATCCAGTAAAAGTTTCATTTGGCTACTTTGCACTCTCGAGATAATCGTCACCATGTGCCAAATGCAATATAAAAGGAATCTGAACACATTCGCGCAAAAATGAAATGACCACAATTTTCTCCAAAACCATAACAGATGCAAACTTGTCCTGTGTGGTGGAGATGAGATTTGATAAAGTAAGTGGAAATCCAGTAAAAGTTTCATTTGGCTACTTTGCACTCTCGAGATAATCGTCACCATGTGCCAAATGCAATATAAAAGGAATCTGAACACATTCGCGCAAAAATGAAATGACCACAATTTTCTCCAAAACTATAACAGATGCAAACTTGTCCTGTGTGGTGGAGATGAGATTTAATAAAGTAAGTGGAAATCCAGTAAAAGTTTCATTTGGCTACTTTGCACTCTCGAGATAATCGTCACCATGTGCCAAATGCAATATAAAAGGAATCTGAACACATTCGCGCAAAAATGAAATGACCACAATTTTCTCCAAAACTATAACAGATGCAAACTTGTCCTGTGTGGTGGAGATGAGATTTGATAAAGTAAGTGGAAATCCAGTAAAAGTTTCAGTTGGCTACTTTGCACTCTCGAGATAATCGTCACCATGTGCCAAATGCAATATAAAAGGAATCTGAACACATTCGCGCAAAAATGAAATGACCACAATTTTCTCCAAAACTATAACAGATGCAAACTTGTCCTGTGTGGTGGAGATGAGATTTAATAAAGTAAGTGGAAATCCAGTAAAAGTTTCATTTGGCTACTTTGCACTCTCGAGATAATCGTCACCATGTGCCAAATGCAATATAAAAGGAATCTGAACACATTCGCGCAAAAATGAAATGACCACAATTTTCTCCAAAACTATAACAGATGCAAACTTGTCCTGTGTGGTGGAGATGAGATTTAATAAAGTAAGTGGAAATCCAGTAAAAGTTTCATTTGGCTACTTTGCACTCTCGAGATAATCGTCACCATGTGCCAAATGCAATATAAAAGGAATCTGAACACATTCGCGCAAAAATGAAATGACCACAATTTTCTCCAAAACTATAACAGATGCAAACTTGTCCTGTGTGGTGGAGATGAGATTTGATAAAGTAAGTGGAAATCCAGTAAAAGTTTCATTTGGCTACTTTGCACTCTCGAGATAATCGTCACCATGTGCCAAATGCAATATAAAAGGAATCTGAACACATTCGCGCAAAAATGAAATGACCACAATTTTCTCCAAAACTATAACAGATGCAAACTTGTCCTGTGTGGTGGAGATGAGATTTGATAAAGTAAGTGGAAATCCAGTAAGTTTCATTTGGCTACTTTGCACTCTCGAGATAATCGTCACCATGTGCCAAATGCAATATAAAAGAAATCTGAACACATTCGCGCAAAAATGAAATGACCACAATTTTCTCCAAAACTATAACAGATGCAAACTTGTCCTGTGTGGTGGAGATGAGATTTGATAAAGTAAGTAGAAATCCAGTAAAAGTTTCATTTGGCTACTTTGCACTTTCGAGATAATCGTCACCATGTGCCAAATGCAATATAATAGGAATCTGAACACATTCGCGCAAAAATGAAATGACCACAATTTTCTCCAAAACTATAACAGATGCAAATGTCCTGTGTGGTGGAGATGAGATTTGATAAAGTAAGTAGAAATCCAGTAAAAGTTTCATTTGGCTACTTTGCACTCTCGAGATAATCGTCACCATGTGCCAAATGCAATATAATAGGAATCTGAACACATTCGCGCAAAAATGAAATGACCACAATTTTCTCCAAAACTATAACAGATGCAAACTTGTCCTGTGTGGTGGAGATGAGATTTGATAAAGTAAGTGGAAATCCAGTAAAAGTTTCATTTGGCTACTTTGCACTCTCGAGATAATCGTCACCATGTGCCAAATGCAATATAATAGGAATCTGAACATATTCGCGCAAAAATGAAATGACCACAATTTTTTCCAAAACTATAACAGATGCAAACTTGTCCTGTGTGGTGGAGATGAGATTTGATAAAGTAAGTGGAAATCCAGTAAAAGTTTCATTTGGCTACTTTGCACTCTCGAGATAATCGTCACCATGTGCCAAACGCAATATAAAAGGAATCTGAACACATTCGCGCAAAAATGAAATGACCACAATTTTCTCCAAAACTATAACAGATGCAAACTTGTCCTGTGTGGTGGAGATGAGATTTGATAAAGTAAGTGGAAATCCAGTAAAAGTTTCATTTGGCTACTTTGCACTCTCGAGATAATCGTCACCATGTGCCAAATGCAATATAATAGGAATCTGAACACATTCGCGCAAAAATGAAATGACCACAATTTTCTCCAAAACTATAACAGATGCAAACTTGTCCTGTGTGGTGGAGATGAGATTTGATAAAGTAAGTGGAAATCCAGTAAAAGTTTCATTTGGCTACTTTGCACTCTCGAGATAATCGTCACCATGTGCCAAATTCAATATAAAAGGAATCTGAACATATTCGCGCAAAAATGAAATGACCACAATTTTCTCCAAAACAATAACAGATGCAAACTTGTCCTGTGTGGTGGAGATGAGATTTGATAAAGTAAGTTGAAATCCAGTAAAAGTTTCATTTGGCTACTTTGCACTCTCGAGATAATCGTCACCATGTGCCAAATGCAATATAAAAGGAATCTGAACACATTCGTGCAAAAATGAAATGACCACAATTTTCTCCAAAACTATAACAGATGCAAACTTGTCCTGTGTGGTGGAGATGAGATTTGATAAAGTAAGTGGAAATCCAGTAAAAGTTTCATTTGGCTACTTTGCACTCTCGAGATAATCGTCACCATGTGCCAATTGCAATATAAAAGGAATCTGAACACATTCGCGCAAAAATGAAATGACCACAATTTTCTCCAAAACTATAACAGATGCAAACTTGTCCTGTGTGGTGGAGATGAGATTTGATAAAGTAAGTGGAAATCCAGTAAAAGTTTCATTTGGCTACTTTGCACTCTCGAGATAATCGTCACCATGTGCCAAATGCAATATAAAAGGAATCTGAACATATTCGCGCAAAAATGAAATGACCACAATTTTCTCCAAAACTATAACAGATGCAAACTTGTCCTGTGTGGTGGAGATGAGATTTGATAAAGTAAGTGGAAATCCAGTAAAAGTTTCATTTGGCTACTTTGCACTCTCGAGATAATCGTCACCATGTGCCAAATGCAATATAATAGGAATCTGAACACATTCGCGCAAAAATGAAATGACCACAATTTTCTCCAAAACTATAACAGATGCAAACTTGTCCTGTGTGGTGGAGATGAGATTTGATAAAGTAAGTGGAAATCCAGTAAAAGTTTCATTTGGCTACTTTGCACTCTCGAGATAATCGTCACCATGTGCCAAATGCAATATAAAAGGAATCTGAACACATTCGCGCAAAAATGAAATGACCACAATTTTCTCCAAAACTATAACAGATGCAAACTTGTCCTGTGTGGTGGAGATGAGATTTGATAAAGTAAGTGGAAATCCAGTAAAAGTTTCATTTGGCTACTTTGCACTCTCGAGATAATCGTCACCATGTGCCAAATGCAATATAAAAGGAATCTGAACATATTCGCGCAAAAATGAAATGACCACAATTTTCTCCAAAACTATAACAGATGCAAACTTGTCCTGTGTGGTGGAGATGAGATTTGATAAAGTAAGTGGAAATCCAGTAAAAGTTTCATTTGGCTACTTTGCACTCTCGAGATAATCGTCACCATGTGCCAAATGCAATATAATAGGAATCTGAACACATTCGCGCAAAAATGAAATGACCACAATTTTCTCCAAAACTATAACAGATGCAAACTTGTCCTGTGTGGTGGAGATGAGATTTGATAAAGTAAGTGGAAATCCAGTAAAAGTTTCATTTGGCTACTTTGCACTCTCGAGATAATCGTCACCATGTGCCAAATACAATATAAAAGGAATCTGAACACATTCGCGCAAAAATGAAATGACCACAATTTTCTCCAAAACTATAACAGATGCAAACTTGTCCTGTGTGGTGGAGATGAGATTTGATAAAGTAAGTGGAAATCCAGTAAAAGTTTCATTTGGCTACTTTGCACTCTCGAGATAATCGTCACCATGTGCCAAATGCAATATAAAAGGAATCTGAACACATTCGCGCAAAAATGAAATGACCACAATTTTCTCCAAAACTATAACAGATGCAAACTTGTCCTGTGTGGTGGAGATGAGATTTGATAAAGTAAGTGGAAATCCAGTAAAAGTTTCATTTGGCTACTTTGCACTCTCGAGATAATCGTCACCATGTGCCAAATGCAATAAAAAAGGAATCTGAACACATTCGCGCAAAAATGAAATGACCACAATTTTCTCCAAAACTATAACAGATGCAAACTTGTCCTGTGTGGTGGAAATGAGATTTGATAAAGTAAGTGGAAATCCAGTAAAAGTTTCATTTGGCTACTTTGCACTCTCGAGATAATCGTCACCATGTGCCAAATGCAATATAATAGGAATCTGAACACATTCGCGCAAAAATGAAATGACCACAATTTTCTCCAAAACTATAACAGATGCAAACTTGTCCTGTGTGGTGGAGATGAGATTTGATAAAGTAAGTGGAAATCCAGTAAAAGTTTCATTTGGCTACTTTGCACTCTCGAGATAATCGTCACCATGTGCCAAATACAATATAAAAGGAATCTGAACACATTCGCGCAAAAATGAAATGACCACAATTTTCTCCAAAACTATAACAGATGCAAACTTGTCCTGTGTGGTGGAGATGAGATTTGATAAAGTAAGTGGAAATCCAGTAAAAGTTTCATTTGGCTACTTTGCACTCTCGAGATAATCGTCACCATGTGCCAAATGCAATATAAAAGGAATCTGAACACATTCGCGCAAAAATGAAATGACCACAATTTTCTCCAAAACTATAACAGATGCAAACTTGTCCTGTGTGGTGGAGATGAGATTTGATAAACTAAGTGGAAATCCAGTAAAAGTTTCATTTGGCTACTTTGCACTCTCGAGATAATCGTCACCATGTGCCAAATGCAATATAAAAGGGATCTGAACACATTCGCGCAAAAATGAAATGACCACAATTTTCTCCAAAACTATAACAGATGCAAACTTGTCCTGTGTGGTGGAGATGAGATTTGATAAAGTAAGTGGAAATCCAGTAAAAGTTTCATTTGGCTACTTTGCACTCTCGAGATAATCGTCACCATGTGCCAAATGCAATATAAAAGGAATCTGAACACATTCGCGCAAAAATGAAATGACCACAATTTTCTCCAAAACTATAACAGATGCAAACTTGTCCTGTGTGGTGGAGATGAGATTTGATAAAGTAAGTGGAAATCCAGTAAAAGTTTCATTTGGCTACTTTGCACTCTCGAGATAATCGTCACCATGTGCCAAATGCAATATAAAAGGAATCTGAACACATTCGCGCAAAAATGAAATGACCACAATTTTCTCCAAAACTATAACAGATGCAAACTTGTCCTGTGTGGTGGAGATGAGATTTGATAAACTAAGTGGAAATCCAGTAAAAGTTTCATTTGGCTACTTTGCACTCTCGAGATAATCGTCACCATGTGCCAAATGCAATATAAAAGGAATCTGAACACATTCGCGCAAAAATGAAATGACCACAATTTTCTCCAAAACTATAACAGATGCAAACTTGTCCTGTGTGGTGGAGATGAGATTTAATAAAGTAAGTGGAAATCCAGTAAAAGTTTCATTTGGCTACTTTGCACTCTCGAGATAATCGTCACCATGTGCCAAATGCAATATAAAAGGAATCTGAACACATTCGCGCAAAAATGAAATGACCACAATTTTCTCCAAAACTATAACAGATGCAAACTTGTCCTGTGTGGTGGAGATGAGATTTAATAAAGTAAGTGGAAATCCAGTAAAAGTTTCATTTGGCTACTTTGCACTCTCGAGATAATCGTCACCATGTGCCAAATGCAATATAAAAGGAATCTGAACACATTCGCGCAAAAATGAAATGACCACAATTTTCTCCAAAACTATAACAGATGCAAGCTTGTCCTGTGTGGTGGAGATGAGATTTAATAAAGTAAGTGGAAATCCAGTAAAAGTTTCATTTGGCTACTTTGCACTCTCGAGATAATCGTCACCATGTGCCAAATGCAATATAAAAGGAATCTGAACACATTCGTGCAAAAATGAAATGACCACAATTTTCTCCAAAACTATAACAGATGCAAACTTGTCCTGTGTGGTGGAGATGAGATTTGATAAATTAAGTGGAAATCCAGTAGAAGTTTCATTTGGCTACTTTGCACTCTCGAGATAATCGTCACCATGTGCCAAATGCAATATAAAAGGAATCTGAACACATTCGCGCAAAAATGAAATGACCACAATTTTCTCCAAAACTATAACAGATGCAAACTTGTCCTGTGTGATGGAGATGAGATTTGATAAAGTAAGTGGAAATCCAGTAAAAGTTTCATTTGGCTACTTTGCACTCTCGAGATAATCGTCACCATGTGCCAAATGCAATATAAAAGGAATCTGAACACATTCGCGCAAAAATGAAATGACCACAATTTTCTCCAAAACTATAACAGATGCAAACTTGTCCTGTGTGGTGGAGATGAGATTTGATAAAGTAAGTGGAAATCCAGTAAGTTTCATTTGGCTACTTTGCACTCTCGAGATAATCGTCACCATGTGCCAAATGCAATATAAAAGGAATCTGAACACATTCGCGCAAAAATGAAATGACCACAATTTTCTCCAAAACTATAACAGATGCAAACTTGTCCTGTGTGGTGGAGATGAGATTTGATAAAGTAAGTAGAAATCCAGTAAAAGTTTCATTTGGCTACTTTGCACTCTCGAGATAATCGTCACCATGTGCCAAATGCAATATAATAGGAATCTGAACACATTCGCGCAAAAATGAAATGACCACAATTTTCTCCAAAACTATAACAGATGCAAACGTCCTGTGTGGTGGAGATGAGATTTGATAAAGTAAGTAGAAATCCAGTAAAAGTTTCATTTGGCTACTTTGCACTCTCGAGATAATCGTCACCATGTGCCAAATGCAATATAATAGGAATCTGAACACATTCGCGCAAAAATGAAATGACCACAATTTTCTCCAAAACTATAACAGATGCAAACTTGTCCTGTGTGGTGGAGATGAGATTTGATAAAGTAAGTAGAAATCCAGTAAAAGTTTCATTTGGCTACTTTGCACTCTCGAGATAATCGTCACCATGTGCCAAATGCAATATAATAGGAATCTGAACACATTCGCGCAAAAATGAAATGACCACAATTTTCTCCAAAACTATAACAGATGCAAACGTCCTGTGTGGTGGAGATGAGATTTGATAAAGTAAGTGGAAATCCAGTAAAAGTTTCATTTGGCTACTTTGCACTCTCGAGATAATCGTTACCATGTGCCAAATTCAATATAAAAGGAATCTGAACATATTCGCGCAAAAATGAAATGACCACAATTTTCTCCAAAACTATAACAGATGCAAACTTGTCCTGTGTGGTGGAGATGAGATTTGATAAAGTAAGTGGAAATCCAGTAAAAGTTTCATTTGGCTACTTTGCACTCTCGAGATAATCGTCACCATGTGCCAAATGCAATATAATAGGAATCTGAACACATTCGCGCAAAAATGAAATGACCACAATTTTCTCCAAAACTATAACAGATGCAAACTTGTCCTGTGTGGTGGAGATGAGATTTGATAAAGTAAGTGGAAATCCAGTAAAAGTTTCATTTGGCTACTTTGCACTCTCGAGATAATCGTCACCATGTGCCAAATTCAATATAAAAGGAATCTGAACATATTCGCGCAAAAATGAAATGACCACAATTTTCTCCAAAACAATAACAGATGCAAACTTGTCCTGTGTGGTGGAGATGAGATTTGATAAAGTAAGTGGAAATCCAGTAAAAGTTTCATTTGGCTACTTTGCACTCTCGAGATAATCGTCACCATGTGCCAAATGCAATATAAAAGGAATCTGAACACATTCGCGCAAAAATGAAATGACCACAATTTTCTCCAAAACTATAACAGATGCAAACTTGTCCTGTGTGGTGGAGATGAGATTTGATAAAGTAAGTGGAAATCCAGTAAAAGTTTCATTTGGCTACTTTGCACTCTCGAGATAATCGTCACCATGTGCCAAATGCAATATAAAAGGAATCTGAACACATTCGCGCAAAAATGAAATGACCACAATTTTCTCCAAAACTATAACAGATGCAAACTTGTCCTGTGTGGTGGAGATGAGATTTGATAAAGTAAGTGGAAATCCAGTAAAAGTCTCATTTGGCTACTTTGCACTCTCGAGATAATCGTCACCATGTGCCAAATGCAATATAAAAGGAATCTGAACACATTCGCGCAAAAATGAAATGACCACAATTTTCTCCAAAACTATACCAGATGCAAACTTGTCCTGTGTGGTGGAGATGAGATTTGATAAAGTAAGTGGAAATCCAGTAAAAGTTTCATTTGGCTACTTTGCACTCTCGAGATAATCGTCACCATGTGCCAAATGCAATATAAAAGGAATCTGAACACATTCGCGCAAAAATGAAATGACCACAATTTTCTCCAAAACTATAACAGATGCAAACTTGTCCTGTGTGGTGGAGATGAGATTTGATAAAGTAAGTGGAAATCCAGTAAAAGTTTCATTTGGCTACTTTGCACTCTCGAGATAATCGTCACCATGTGCCATATGCAATATAAAAGGAATCTGAACACATTCGCGCAAAAATGAAATGACCACAATTTTCTCCAAAACTATAACAGATGCAAACTTGTCCTGTGTGGTGGAGATGAGATTTGATAAAGTAAGTGGAAATCCAGTAAAAGTTTCATTTGGCTACTTTGCACTCACGAGATAATCGTCACCATGTGCCAAATGCAATATAAAAGGAATCTGAACACATTCGCGCAAAAATGAAATGACCATAATTTTCTCCAAAACTATAACAGATGCAAACTTGTCCTGTGTGGTGGAGATGAGATTTGATAAAGTAAGTGGAAATCCAGTAAAAGTTTCATTTGGCTACTTTGCACTCTCGAGATAATCATCACCATGTGCCAAATGCAATATAAAAGGAATCTGAACACATTCGCGCAAAATTGAAATGACCACAATTTTCTCCAAAACTATAACAGATGCAAACTTGTCCTGTGTGGTGGAGATGAGATTTGATAAAGTAAGTGGAAATCCAGTAAAAGTTTCATTTGGCTACTTTGCACTCTCGAGATAATCGTCACCATGTGCCAAATGCAATATAAAAGGAATCTGAACACATTCGCGCAAAAATGAAATGACCACAATTTTCTCCAAAACTATAACAGATGCAAACTTGTCCTGTGTGGTGGAGATGAGATTTGATAAAGTAAGTGGAAATCCAGTAAAAGTTTAATTTTTCTACTTTGCACTCTCGAGATAATCGTCACCAAGTGCCAAATACAATATAAAAGGAATCTGAACACATTCGCGCAAAAATGAAATGACCACAATTTTCTCCAAAACTATAACAGATGCAAACTTGTCCTGTGTGGTGGAGATGAGATTTGATAAAGTAAGTGGAAATCCAGTAAAAGTTTCATTTGGCTACTTTGCACTCTCGAGATAATCGTCACCAAGTGCCAAATACAATATAAAAGGAATCTGAACACATTCGCGCAAAAATGAAATGACCACAATTTTCTCCAAAACTATAACAGATGCAAACTTGTCCTGTGTGGTGGAGATGAGATTTGATAAAGTAAGTGGAAATCCAGTAAAAGTTTCATTTGGCTACTTTGCACTCTCGAGATAATCGTCACCATGTGCCAAATGCAATATAAAAGGAATCTGAACACATTCGCGCAAAAATGAAATGACCACAATTTTCTCCAAAACTATAACAGATGCAAACTTGTCCTGTGTGGTGGAGATGAGATTTGATAAAGTAAGTGAAAATCCAGTAAAAGTTTCATTTGGCTACTTTGCACTCTCGAGATAATCGTCACCATGTGCCATATGCAATATAAAAGGAATCTGAACACATTCGCGCAAAAATGAAATGACCACAATTTTCTCCAAAACTATAACAGATGCAAACTTGTCCTGTGTGGTGGAGATGAGATTTGATAAAGTAAGTGGAAATCCAGTAAAAGTTTCATTTGGCTACTTTGCACTCACGAGATAATCGTCACCATGTGCCAAATGCAATATAAAAGGAATCTGAACACATTCGCGCAAAAATAAAATGACCATAATTTTCTCCAAAACTATAACAGATGCAAACTTGTCCTGTGTGGTGGAGATGAGATTTGATAAAGTAAGTGGAAATCCAGTAAAAGTTTCATTTGGCTACTTTGCACTCTCGAGATAATCGTCACCAAGTGCCAAATACAATATAAAAGGAATCTGAACACATTCGCGCAAAAATGAAATGACCACAATTTTCTCCAAAACTATAACAGATTCAAACTTGTCCTGTGTGGTGGAGATGAGATTTGATAAAGTAAGTGGAAATCCAGTAAAAGTTTCATTTGGCTACTTTGCACTCTCGAGATAATCGTCACCATGTGCCAAATGCAATATAATAGCAATCTGAACACATTCGCGCAAAAATAAAATGACCACAATTTTCTCCAAAACTATAACAGATGCAAACTTGTCCTGTGTGGTGGAGATGAGATTTGATAAAGTAAGTGGAAATCCAGTAAATGTTTCATTTGGCTACTTTGCACTCTCGAGATAATCGTCACCATGTGCCAAATGCAATATAAATGGAATCTGAACACATTCGCGCAAAAATGAAATGACCACAATTTTCTCCAAAACTATAACAGATGCAAACTTGTCCTGTGTGGTGGAGATGAGATTTGATAAAGTAAGTGGAAATCCAGTAAAAGTTTAATTTGGCTACTTTGCACTCTCGAGATAATCGTCACCAAGTGCCAAATACAATATAAAAGGAATCTGAACACATTCGCGCAAAAATGAAATGACCACAATTTTCTCCAAAACTATAACAGATGCAAACTTGTCCTGTGTGGTGGAGATGAGATTTGATAAAGTAAGTGGAAATCCAGTAAAAGTTTCATTTGGCTACTTTGCACTCTCGAGATAATCGTCACCAAGTGCCAAATACAATATAAAAGGAATCTGAACACATTCGCGCAAAAATGAAATGACCACAATTTTCTCCAAAACTATAACAGATGCAAACTTGTCCTGTGTGGTGGAGATGAGATTTGATAAAGTAAGTGGAAATCCAGTAAAAGTTTCATTTGGCTACTTTGCACTCACGAGATAATCGTCACCATGTGCCAAATGCAATATAATAGCAATCTGAACACATTCGCGCAAAAATGAAATGACCACAATTTTCTCCAAAACTATAACAGATGCAAGCTTGTCCTGTGTGGTGGAGATGAGATTTGATAAAGTAAGTGGAAATCCAGTAAAAGTTTCATTTGGCTACTTTGCACTCTCGAGATAATCGTCACCATGTGCCAAATGCAATATAAAAGGAATCTGAACACATTCGCGCAAAAATGAAATGACCACAATTTTCTCCAAAACTATAACAGATGCAAACTTGTCCTGTGTGGTGGAGATGAGATTTGATAAAGTAAGTGGAAATCCAGTAAAAGTTTCATTTGGCTACTTTGCACTCTCAAAATAATCGTCACCATGTGCCAAATGCAATATAAAAGGAATCTGAACACATTCGCGCAAAAATGAAATGACCACAATTTTCTCCAAAACTATAACAGATGTAAACTTGTCCTGTGTGGTGGAGATGAGATTTGATAAAGTAAGTGGAAATCCAGTAAAAGTTTAATTTGGCTACTTTGCACTCTCGAGATAATCGTCACCATGTGCCAAATGCAATATAAAAGGAATCTGAACACATTCGCGCAAAAATGAAATGACCACAATTTTCTCCAAAACTATAACAGATGCAAACTTGTCCTGTGTGGTGGAGATGAGATTTGATAAAGTAAGTGGAAATTTAGTAAAAGTTTCATTTGGCTACTTTGCACTCTCGAGATAATCGTCACCATGTGCCATATGCAATATAAAAGGAATCTGAACACATTCGCGCAAAAATGAAATGACCACAATTTTCTCCAAAACTATAACAGATGCAAACTTGTCCTGTGTGGTGGAGATGAGATTTGATAAAGTAAGTGGAAATCCAGTAAAAGTTTCATTTGGCTACTTTGCACTCTCGAGATAATCGTCACCATGTGCCAAATGCAATATAAAAGGAATCTGAACACATTCGCGCAAAAATGAAATGACCACAATTTTCTCCAAAACTATAACAGATGCAAACTTGTCCTGTGTGGTGGAGATGAGATTTGATAAAGTAAGTGGAAATCCAGTAAAAGTTTCATTTGGCTACTTTGCACTCTCGAGATAATCGTCACCATGTGCCAAATGCAATATAAAAGGAATCTGAACACATTCGCGCAAAAATGAAATGACCACAATTTTCTCCAAAACTATAACAGATGCAAACTTGTCCTGTGTGGTGGAGATTAGATTTGATAAAGTAAGTAGAAATCCAGTAAAAGTTTCATTTGGCTACTTTGCACTCTCGAGATAATCGTCACAATGTGCCAAATGCAATATAAAAGCAATCTGAACACATTCGCGCAAAAATGAAATGACCACAATTTTCTCCAAAACTATAACAGATGCAAACTTGTCCTGTGTGGTGGAGATGAGATTTGATAAAGTAAGTGGAAATCCAGTAAAAGTTTTGTTTGGCTACTTTGCACTCTCGAGATAATCGTCACCATGTGCCAAATGCAATATAAAAGGAATCTGAACACATTCGCGCAAAAATGAAATGACCACAATTTTCTCCAAAACTATAACAGATGCAAACTTGTCCTGTGTGGTGGAGATGAGATTTGATAAAGTAAGTGGAAATCCAGTAAAAGTTTCATTTGGCTACTTTGCACTCTCGAGATAATGGTCACCATGTGCCAAATGCAATATAAAAGGAATCTGAACACATTCGCGCAAAAATGAAATGACCACAATTTTCTCCAAAACTATAACAGATGCAAACTTGTCCTGTGTGGAGGAGATGAGCTTTGATAAAGTAAGTGGAAATCCAGTAAAAGTTTCATTTGGCTACTTTGCACTCTCGAGATAATCGTCACCATGTGCCAAATGCAATATAAAAGGAATCTGAACACATTCGCGCAAAATTGAAATGACCACAATTTTCTCCAAAACTATAACAGATGCAAACTTGTCCTGTGTGGTGGAGATGAGATTTGATAAAGTGGAAATCCAGTAAAAGTTTCATTTGGCTACTTTGCACTCTCGAGATAATCGTCACCATGTGCCAAATGCAATATTAAAGGAATCTGAACACATTCGCGCAAAAATGAAATGACCACAATTTTCTCCAAAACTATAACAGATGCAAACTTGTCCTGTGTGGTGGAGATGAGATTTGATAAAGTAAGTGGAAATCCAGTAAAAGTTTCATTTGGCTACTTTGCACTCTCGAGATAATCGTCACCATGTGCCAAATGCAATATAAAAGGAATCTGAACACATTCGCGCAAAAATGAAATGACCACAATTTTCTCCAAAACTATAACAGATGCAAACTTGTCCTGTGTGGTGGGGATGAGATTTGATAAAGTAAGTGGAAATCCAGTAAAAGTTTAATTTGGCTACTTTGCACTCTCGAGATAATCGTCACCATGTGCCAAATGCAATATAAAAGGAATCTGAACACATTCGCGCAAAAATGAAATGACCACAATTTTCTCCAAAACTATAACAGATGCAAACTTGTCCTGTGTGGTGGAGATGAGATTTGATAAAGTAAGTGGAAATTTAATAAAAGTTTCCTTTGGCTACTTTGCACTCTCGAGATAATCGTCACCATGTGCCATATGCAATATAAAAGGAATCTGAACACATTCGCGCAAAAATGAAATGACCACAATTTTCTCCAAAACTATAACAGATGCAAACTTGTCCTGTGTGGTGGAGATGAGATTTGATAAAGTAAGTGGAAATCCAGTAAAAGTTTCATTTGGCTACTTTGCACTCTCGAGATATTCGTCACCATGTGCCAAATGCAATATAAAAGGAATCTGAACACATTCGCGCAAAAATGAAATGACCACAATTTTCTCCAAAACTATAACAGATGCAAACTTGTCCTGTGTAGTGGAGATGAGATTTAATAAAGTAAGTGGAAATCCAGTAAAAGTTTCATTTGGCTACTTTGCACTCTCGAGATAATCGTCACCATGTGCCAAATGCAATATAAAAGGAATCTGAACACATTCGCGCAAAAATGAAATGACCACAATTTTCTCCAAAACTATAACAGATGCAAACTTGTCCTGTGTGGTGGAGATGAGATTTGATAAAGTAAGTGGAAATCCAGTAAAAGTTTCATTTGGCTACTTTGCACTCTCGAGATAATCGTCACCATGTGCCAAATGCAATATAAAAGGAATCTGAACACATTCGCGCAAAAATGAAATGACCACAATTTTCTCCAAAACTATAACAGATGCAAACTTGTCCTGTGTGGTGGAGATGAGATTTGATAAAGTAAGTGGAAATTTAGTAAAAGTTTCATTTGGCTACTTTGCACTCTCGAGATAATCGTCACCATGTGCCATATGCAATATAAAAGGAATCTGAACACATTCGCGCAAAAATGAAATGACCACAATTTTCTCCAAAACTATAACAGATGCAAACTTGTCCTGTGTGGTGGAGATGAGATTTGATAAAGTAAGTGGAAATCCAGTAAAAGTTTCATTTGGCTACTTTGCACTCTCGAGATAATCGTCACCATGTGCCAAATGCAATATAAAAGGAATCTGAACACATTCGCGCAAAAATGAAATGACCACAATTTTCTCCAAAACTATAACAGATGCAAACTTGTCCTGTGTGGTGGAGATGAGATTTGATAAAGTAAGTGGAAATCCAGTAAAAGTTTCATTTGGCTACTTTGCACTCTCGAGATAATCGTCACCATGTGCCAAATGCAATATAAAAGGAATCTGAACACATTCGCGCAAAAATGAAATGACCACAATTTTCTCCAAAACTATAACAGATGCAAACTTGTCCTGTGTGGTGGAGATTAGATTTGATAAAGTAAGTAGAAATCCAGTAAAAGTTTCATTTGGCTACTTTGCACTCTCGAGATAATCGTCACAATGTGCCAAATGCAATATAAAAGCAATCTGAACACATTCGCGCAAAAATGAAATGACCACAATTTTCTCCAAAACTATAACAGATGCAAACTTGTCCTGTGTGGTGGAGATGAGATTTGATAAAGTAAGTGGAAATCCAGTAAAAGTTTTGTTTGGCTACTTTGCACTCTCGAGATAATCGTCACCATGTGCCAAATGCAATATAAAAGGAATCTGAACACATTCGCGCAAAAATGAAATGACCACAATTTTCTCCAAAACTATAACAGATGCAAACTTGTCCTGTGTGGTGGAGATGAGATTTGATAAAGTAAGTGGAAATCCAGTAAAAGTTTCATTTGGCTACTTTGCACTCTCGAGATAATGGTCACCATGTGCCAAATGCAATATAAAAGGAATCTGAACACATTCGCGCAAAAATGAAATGACCACAATTTTCTCCAAAACTATAACAGATGCAAACTTGTCCTGTGTGGAGGAGATGAGCTTTGATAAAGTAAGTGGAAATCCAGTAAAAGTTTCATTTGGCTACTTTGCACTCTCGAGATAATCGTCACCATGTGCCAAATGCAATATAAAAGGAATCTGAACACATTCGCGCAAAATTGAAATGACCACAATTTTCTCCAAAACTATAACAGATGCAAACTTGTCCTGTGTGGTGGAGATGAGATTTGATAAAGTGGAAATCCAGTAAAAGTTTCATTTGGCTACTTTGCACTCTCGAGATAATCGTCACCATGTGCCAAATGCAATATTAAAGGAATCTGAACACATTCGCGCAAAAATGAAATGACCACAATTTTCTCCAAAACTATAACAGATGCAAACTTGTCCTGTGTGGTGGAGATGAGATTTGATAAAGTAAGTGGAAATCCAGTAAAAGTTTCATTTGGCTACTTTGCACTCTCGAGATAATCGTCACCATGTGCCAAATGCAATATAAAAGGAATCTGAACACATTCGCGCAAAAATGAAATGACCACAATTTTCTCCAAAACTATAACAGATGCAAACTTGTCCTGTGTGGTGGGGATGAGATTTGATAAAGTAAGTGGAAATCCAGTAAAAGTTTAATTTGGCTACTTTGCACTCTCGAGATAATCGTCACCATGTGCCAAATGCAATATAAAAGGAATCTGAACACATTCGCGCAAAAATGAAATGACCACAATTTTCTCCAAAACTATAACAGATGCAAACTTGTCCTGTGTGGTGGAGATGAGATTTGATAAAGTAAGTGGAAATTTAATAAAAGTTTCCTTTGGCTACTTTGCACTCTCGAGATAATCGTCACCATGTGCCATATGCAATATAAAAGGAATCTGAACACATTCGCGCAAAAATGAAATGACCACAATTTTCTCCAAAACTATAACAGATGCAAACTTGTCCTGTGTGGTGGAGATGAGATTTGATAAAGTAAGTGGAAATCCAGTAAAAGTTTCATTTGGCTACTTTGCACTCTCGAGATATTCGTCACCATGTGCCAAATGCAATATAAAAGGAATCTGAACACATTCGCGCAAAAATGAAATGACCACAATTTTCTCCAAAACTATAACAGATGCAAACTTGTCCTGTGTAGTGGAGATGAGATTTAATAAAGTAAGTGGAAATCCAGTAAAAGTTTCATTTGGCTACTTTGCACTCTCGAGATAATCGTCACCATGTGCCAAATGCAATATAAAAGGAATCTGAACACATTCGCGCAAAAATGAAATGACCACAATTTTCTCCAAAACTATAACAGATGCAAACTTGTCCTGTGTGGTGGAGATGAGATTTGATAAAGTAAGTGGAAATCCAGTAAAAGTTTCATTTGGCTACTTTGCACTCTCGAGATAATCGTCACCATGTGCCAAATGCAATATAAAAGGAATCTGAACACATTCGCGCAAAAATGAAATGACCACAATTTTCTCCAAAACTATAACAGATGCAAACTTGTCCTGTGTGGTGGAGATGAGATTTGATAAAGTAAGTGGAAATCCAGTAAAAGTTTCATTTGGCTACTTTGCACTCTCGAGATAATCGTCACCATGTGCCAAATGCAATATAAAAGGAATCTGAACACATTCGCGCAAAAATGAAATGACCACAATTTTCTCCAAAACTATAACAGATGCAAACTTGTCCTGTGTGGAGGAGATGAGCTTTGATAAAGTAAGTGGAAATCCAGTAAAAGTTTCATTTGGCTACTTTGCACTCTCGAGATAATCGTCACCATGTGCCAAATGCAATATAAAAGGAATCTGAACACATTCGCGCAAAAATGAAATGACCACAATTTTCTCCAAAACTAACAGATGCAAACTTGTCCTGTGTGGTGGAGATGAGATTTGATAAAGTAAGTGGAAATCCAGTAAAAGTTTCATTTGGCTACTTTGCACTCTCGAGATAATCGTCACCATGTGCCAAATGCAATATAAAAGGAATCTGAACACATTCGCGCAAAAATGAAATGACCACAATTTTCTCCAAAACTATAACAGATGCAAACTTGTCCTGTGTGGTGCAGATGAGATTTGATAAAGTAAGTGGAAATCCAGTAAAAGTTTCATTTGGCTACTTTGCACTCTCGAGATAATCGTCACCATGTGCCAAATGCAATATAAAAGGAATCTGAACACATTCGCGCAAAAATGAAATGACCACAATTTTCTCCAAAACTATAACAGATGCAAACTTGTCCTGTGTGGTGGAGATGAGATTTGATAAAGTAAGTGGAAATCCAGTAAAAGTTTCATTTGGCTACTTTGCCCTCTCGAGATAATCGTCACCATGTGCCAAATACAATATAAAAGGAATCTGAACACATTCGCGCAAAAATGAAATGACCACAATTTTCTCCAAAACTATAACAGATGCAAACTTGTCCTGTGTGGTGGAGATGAGATTTGATAAAGTAAGTAGAAATCCAGTAGAAGTTTCATTTGGCTACTTTGCACTCTCGAGATAATCGTCACCATGTGCCAAATGCAATATAAAAGGGATCTGAACACATTCGCGCAAAAATGAAATGACCACAATTTTCTCCAAAACTATAACAGATGCAAACTTGTCCTGTGTGGTGGAGATGAGATTTGATAAAGTAAGTGGAAATCCAGTAAAAGTTTCGTTTGGCTACTTTGCACTCTCGAGATAATCGTCACCATGTGCCAAATGCAATATAAAAGGAATCTGAACACATTCGCGCAAAAATGAAATGACCACAATTTTCTCCAAAACTATAACAGATGCAAACTTGTCCTGTGTGGAGGAGATGAGCTTTGATAAAGTAAGTGGAAATCCAGTAAAAGTTTCATTTGGCTACTTTGCACTCTCGAGATAATCGTCACCATGTGCCAAATGCAATATAAAAGGAATCTGAACACATTCGCGCAAAATTGAAATGACCACAATTTTCTCCAAAACTATAACAGATGCAAACTTGTCCTGTGTGGTGGAGATGAGATTTGATAAAGTAAGTGGAAATCCAGTAAAAGTTTCATTTGGCTACTTTGCCCTCTCGAGATAATCGTCACCATGTGCCAAATACAATATAAAAGGAATCTGAACACATTCGCGCAAAAATGAAATGACCACAATTTTTTCCAAAACTATAACAGATGCAAACTTGTCCTGTGTGGTGGAGATGAGATTTGATAAAGTAAGTGGAAATCCAGTAAAAGTTTCGTTTGGCTACTTTGCACTCTCGAGATAATCGTCACCATGTGCCAAATGCAATATAAAAGGAATCTGAACACATTCGCGCAAAAATGAAATGACCACAATTTTCTCCAAAACTATAACAGATGCAAACTTGTCCTGTGTGGAGGAGATGAGCTTTGATAAAGTAAGTGGAAATCCAGTAAAAGTTTCATTTGGCTACTTTGCACTCTCGAGATAATCGTCACCATGTGCCAAATACAATATAAAAGGATTCTGAACACATTCGCGCAAAAATGAAATGACCACAATTTTCTCCAAAACTATAACAGATGCAAACTTGTCCTGTGTGGTGGAGATGAGATTTGATAAAGTAAGTGGAAATCCAGTAAAAGTTTCATTTGGCTACTTTGCACTCTCGAGATAATCGTCACCATGTGCCAAATGCAATATAAAAGGGATCTAAACACATTCGCGCAAAAATGAAATGACCACAATTTTCTCCAAAACTATAACAGATGCAAACTTGTCCTGTGTGGTGGAGATGAGATTTGATAAAGTAAGTGGAAATCCAGTAAAAGTTTCGTTTGGCTACTTTGCACTCTCGAGATAATCGTCACCATGTGCCAAATGCAATATAAAAGGAATCTGAACACATTCGCGCAAAAATGAAATGACCACAATTTTCTCCAAAACTATAACAGATGCAAACTTGTCCTGTGTGGAGGAGATGAGCTTTGATAAAGTAAGTGGAAATCCAGTAAAAGTTTCATTTGGCTACTTTGCACTCTCGAGATAATCGTCACCATGTGCCAAATGCAATATAAAAGGAATCTGAACACATTCGCGCAAAATTGAAATGACCACAATTTTCTCCAAAACTATAACAGATGCAAACTTGTCCTGTGTGGTGGAGATGAGATTTGATAAAGTAAGTGGAAATCCAGTAAATGTTTCGTTTGGCTACTTTGCACTCTCGAGATAATCGTCACCATGTGCCAAATACAATATAAAAGGATTCTGAACACATTCGCGCAAAAATGAAATGACCACAATTTTCTCCAAAACTATAACAGATGCAAACTTGTCCTGTGTGGTGGAGATGAGATTTGATAAAGTAAGTGGAAATCCAGTAAAAGTTTCATTTGGCTACTTTGCACTCTCGAGATAATCGTCACCATGTGCCAAATGCAATATAAAAGGGATCTGAACACATTCGCGCAAAAATGAAATGACCACAATTTTCTCCAAAACTATAACAGATGCAAACTTGTCCTGTGTGGTGGAGATGAGATTTGATAAAGTAAGTGGAAATCCAGTAAAAGTTTCGTTTGGCTACTTTGCACTCTCGAGATAATCGTCACCATGTGCCAAATGCAATATAAAAGGAATCTGAACACATTCGCGCAAAAATGAAATGACCACAATTTTCTCCAAAACTATAACAGATGCAAACTTGTCCTGTGTGGAGGAGATGAGCTTTGATAAAGTAAGTGGAAATCCAGTAAAAGTTTCATTTGGCTACTTTGCACTCTCGAGATAATCGTCACCATGTGCCAAATGCAATATAAAAGGAATCTGAACACATTCGCGCAAAATTGAAATGACCACAATTTTCTCCAAAACTATAACAGATGC
Organism: Anomaloglossus baeobatrachus; assembly: GCF_048569485.1. Lineage (NCBI taxonomy): Eukaryota > Metazoa > Chordata > Amphibia > Anura > Aromobatidae > Anomaloglossus > Anomaloglossus baeobatrachus. The sequence goes on along the minus strand of NW_027442692.1, from coordinate 175,126 downwards.
AAACTTGTCCTGTGTGGTGGAGATGAGATTTGATAAAGTAAGTGGAAATCCAGTAAATGTTTCGTTTGGCTACTTTGCACTCTCGAGATAATCGTCACCATGTGCCAAATGCAATATAAAAGGAATCTGAACACATTCGCGCAAAAATGAAATGACCACAATTTTCTCCAAAACTATAACAGATGCAAACTTGTCCTGTGTGGAGGAGATGAGCTTTGATAAAGTAAGTGGAAATCCAGTAAAAGTTTCATTTGGCTACTTTGCACTCTCGAGATAATCGTCACCATGTGCCAAATGCAATATAAAAGGAATCTGAACACATTCGCGCAAAATTGAAATGACCACAATTTTCTCCAAAACTATAACAGATGCAAACTTGTCCTGTGTGGTGGAGATGAGATTTGATAAAGTGGAAATCCAGTAAAAGTTTCATTTGGCTACTTTGCACTCTCGAGATAATCGTCACCATGTGCCAAATGCAATATAAAAGGAATCTGAACACATTCGCGCAAAAATGAAATGACCACAATTTTCTCCAAAACTATAACAGATGCAAACTTGTCCTGTGTGGTGGAGATGAGATTTGATAAAGTAAGTGGAAATCCAGTAAAAGTTTCATTTGGCTACTTTGCACTCTCGAGATAATCGTCACCATGTGCCAAATGCAATATAAAAGGAATCTGAACACATTCGCGCAAAAATGAAATGACCACAATTTTCTCCAAAACTATAACAGATGCAAACTTGTCCTGTGTGGTGGAGATGAGATTTGATAAAGTAAGTGGAAATCCAGTAAAAGTTTAATTTGGCTACTTTGCACTCTCGAGATAATCGTCACCATGTGCCAAATGCAATATAAAAGGAATCTGAACACATTCGCGCAAAAATGAAATGACCACAATTTTCTCCAAAACTATAACAGATGCAAACTTGTCCTGTGTGGTGGAGATGAGATTTGATAAAGTAAGTGGAAATTTAGTAAAAGTTTCATTTGGCTACTTTGCACTCTCGAGATAATCGTCACCATGTGCCATATGCAATATAAAAGGAATCTGAACACATTCGCGCAAAAATGAAATGACCACAATTTTCTCCAAAACTATAACAGATGCAAACTTGTCCTGTGTGGTGGAGATGAGATTTGATAAAGTAAGTGGAAATCCAGTAAAAGTTTCATTTGGCTACTTTGCACTCTCGAGATAATCGTCACCATGTGCCAAATGCAATATAAAAGGAATCTGAACACATTCGCGCAAAAATGAAATGACCACAATTTTCTCCAAAACTATAACAGATGCAAACTGGTCCTGTGTGGTGGAGATGAGATTTGATAAAGTAAGTGGAAATCCAGTAAAAGTTTCATTTGGCTACTTTGCACTCTCGAGATAATCGTCACCATGTGCCAAATGCAATATAAAAGGAATCTGAACACATTCGCGCAAAAATGAAATGACCACAATTTTCTCCAAAACTATAACAGATGCAAACTTGTCCTGTGTGGTGGAGATGAGATTTGATAAAGTAAGTGGAAATCCAGTAAAAGTTTCATTTGGCTACTTTGCACTCTCGAGATAATCGTCACCATGTGCCAAATGCAATATAAAAGGAATCTGAACACATTCGCGCAAAAATGAAATGACCACAATTTTCTCCAAAACTATAACAGATGCAAACTTGTCCTGTGTGGAGGAGATGAGCTTTGATAAAGTAAGTGGAAATCCAGTAAAAGTTTCATTTGGCTACTTTGCACTCTCGAGATAATTGTCACCATGTGCCAAATGCAATATAAAAGGAATCTGAACACATTCGCGCAAAAATGAAATGACCACAATTTTCTCCAAAACTAACAGATGCAAACTTGTCCTGTGTGGTGGAGATGAGATTTGATAAAGTAAGTGGAAATCCAGTAAAAGTTTCATTTGGCTACTTTGCACTCTCGAGATAATCGTCACCATGTGCCAAATGCAATATAAAAGGAATCTGAACACATTCGCGCAAAAATGAAATGACCACAATTTTCTCCAAAACTATAACAGATGCAAACTTGTCCTGTGTGGTGGAGATGAGATTTGATAAAGTAAGTGGAAATCCAGTAAAAGTTTCATTTGGCTACTTTGCACTCTCGAGATAATCGTCACCATGTGCCAAATGCAATATAAAAGGAATCTGAACACATTCGCGCAAAAATGAAATGACCACAATTTTCTCCAAAACTATAACAGATGCAAACTTGTCCTGTGTGGTGGAGATGAGATTTGATAAAGTAAGTGGAAATTTAGTAAAAGTTTCATTTGGCTACTTTGCACTCTCGAGATAATCGTCACCATGTGCCATATGCAATATAAAAGGAATCTGAACACATTCGCGCAAAAATGAAATGACCACAATTTTCTCCAAAACTATAACAGATGCAAACTTGTCCTGTGTGGTGGAGATGAGATTTGATAAAGTAAGTGGAAATCCAGTAAAAGTTTCATTTGGCTACTTTGCACTCTCGAGATAATCGTCACCATGTGCCAAATGCAATATAAAAGGAATCTGAACACATTCGCGCAAAAATGAAATGACCACAATTTTCTCCAAAACTATAACAGATGCAAACTTGTCCTGTGTGGTGGAGATGAGATTTGATAAAGTAAGTGGAAATCCAGTAAAAGTTTCATTTGGCTACTTTGCACTCTCGAGATAATCGTCACCATGTGCCAAATGCAATATAAAAGGAATCTGAACACATTCGCGCAAAAATGAAATGACCACAATTTTCTCCAAAACTATAACAGATGCAAACTTGTCCTGTGTGGTGGAGATTAGATTTGATAAAGTAAGTAGAAATCCAGTAAAAGTTTCATTTGGCTACTTTGCACTCTCGAGATAATCGTCACAATGTGCCAAATGCAATATAAAAGCAATCTGAACACATTCGCGCAAAAATGAAATGACCACAATTTTCTCCAAAACTATAACAGATGCAAACTTGTCCTGTGTGGTGGAGATGAGATTTGATAAAGTAAGTGGAAATCCAGTAAAAGTTTTGTTTGGCTACTTTGCACTCTCGAGATAATCGTCACCATGTGCCAAATGCAATATAAAAGGAATCTGAACACATTCGCGCAAAAATGAAATGACCACAATTTTCTCCAAAACTATAACAGATGCAAACTTGTCCTGTGTGGTGGAGATGAGATTTGATAAAGTAAGTGGAAATCCAGTAAAAGTTTCATTTGGCTACTTTGCACTCTCGAGATAATGGTCACCATGTGCCAAATGCAATATAAAAGGAATCTGAACACATTCGCGCAAAAATGAAATGACCACAATTTTCTCCAAAACTATAACAGATGCAAACTTGTCCTGTGTGGAGGAGATGAGCTTTGATAAAGTAAGTGGAAATCCAGTAAAAGTTTCATTTGGCTACTTTGCACTCTCGAGATAATCGTCACCATGTGCCAAATGCAATATAAAAGGAATCTGAACACATTCGCGCAAAATTGAAATGACCACAATTTTCTCCAAAACTATAACAGATGCAAACTTGTCCTGTGTGGTGGAGATGAGATTTGATAAAGTGGAAATCCAGTAAAAGTTTCATTTGGCTACTTTGCACTCTCGAGATAATCGTCACCATGTGCCAAATGCAATATTAAAGGAATCTGAACACATTCGCGCAAAAATGAAATGACCACAATTTTCTCCAAAACTATAACAGATGCAAACTTGTCCTGTGTGGTGGAGATGAGATTTGATAAAGTAAGTGGAAATCCAGTAAAAGTTTCATTTGGCTACTTTGCACTCTCGAGATAATCGTCACCATGTGCCAAATGCAATATAAAAGGAATCTGAACACATTCGCGCAAAAATGAAATGACCACAATTTTCTCCAAAACTATAACAGATGCAAACTTGTCCTGTGTGGTGGGGATGAGATTTGATAAAGTAAGTGGAAATCCAGTAAAAGTTTAATTTGGCTACTTTGCACTCTCGAGATAATCGTCACCATGTGCCAAATGCAATATAAAAGGAATCTGAACACATTCGCGCAAAAATGAAATGACCACAATTTTCTCCAAAACTATAACAGATGCAAACTTGTCCTGTGTGGTGGAGATGAGATTTGATAAAGTAAGTGGAAATTTAGTAAAAGTTTCATTTGGCTACTTTGCACTCTCGAGATAATCGTCACCATGTGCCATATGCAATATAAAAGGAATCTGAACACATTCGCGCAAAAATGAAATGACCACAATTTTCTCCAAAACTATAACAGATGCAAACTTGTCCTGTGTGGTGGAGATGAGATTTGATAAAGTAAGTGGAAATCCAGTAAAAGTTTCATTTGGCTACTTTGCACTCTCGAGATAATCGTCACCATGTGCCAAATGCAATATAAAAGGAATCTGAACACATTCGCGCAAAAATGAAATGACCACAATTTTCTCCAAAACTATAACAGATGCAAACTGGTCCTGTGTGGTGGAGATGAGATTTGATAAAGTAAGTGGAAATCCAGTAAAAGTTTCATTTGGCTACTTTGCACTCTCGAGATAATCGTCACCATGTGCCAAATGCAATATAAAAGGAATCTGAACACATTCGCGCAAAAATGAAATGACCACAATTTTCTCCAAAACTATAACAGATGCAAACTTGTCCTGTGTGGTGGAGATGAGATTTGATAAAGTAAGTGGAAATCCAGTAAAAGTTTCATTTGGCTACTTTGCACTCTCGAGATAATCGTCACCATGTGCCAAATGCAATATAAAAGGAATCTGAACACATTCGCGCAAAAATGAAATGACCACAATTTTCTCCAAAACTATAACAGATGCAAACTTGTCCTGTGTGGAGGAGATGAGCTTTGATAAAGTAAGTGGAAATCCAGTAAAAGTTTCATTTGGCTACTTTGCACTCTCGAGATAATTGTCACCATGTGCCAAATGCAATATAAAAGGAATCTGAACACATTCGCGCAAAAATGAAATGACCACAATTTTCTCCAAAACTAACAGATGCAAACTTGTCCTGTGTGGTGGAGATGAGATTTGATAAAGTAAGTGGAAATCCAGTAAAAGTTTCATTTGGCTACTTTGCACTCTCGAGATAATCGTCACCATGTGCCAAATGCAATATAAAAGGAATCTGAACACATTCGCGCAAAAATGAAATGACCACAATTTTCTCCAAAACTATAACAGATGCAAACTTGTCCTGTGTGGTGGAGATGAGATTTGATAAAGTAAGTGGAAATCCAGTAAAAGTTTCATTTGGCTACTTTGCACTCTCGAGATAATCGTCACCATGTGCCAAATGCAATATAAAAGGAATCTGAACACATTCGCGCAAAAATGAAATGACCACAATTTTCTCCAAAACTATAACAGATGCAAACTTGTCCTGTGTGGTGGAGATGAGATTTGATAAAGTAAGTGGAAATTTAGTAAAAGTTTCATTTGGCTACTTTGCACTCTCGAGATAATCGTCACCATGTGCCATATGCAATATAAAAGGAATCTGAACACATTCGCGCAAAAATGAAATGACCACAATTTTCTCCAAAACTATAACAGATGCAAACTTGTCCTGTGTGGTGGAGATGAGATTTGATAAAGTAAGTGGAAATCCAGTAAAAGTTTCATTTGGCTACTTTGCACTCTCGAGATAATCGTCACCATGTGCCAAATGCAATATAAAAGGAATCTGAACACATTCGCGCAAAAATGAAATGACCACAATTTTCTCCAAAACTATAACAGATGCAAACTTGTCCTGTGTGGTGGAGATGAGATTTGATAAAGTAAGTGGAAATCCAGTAAAAGTTTCATTTGGCTACTTTGCACTCTCGAGATAATCGTCACCATGTGCCAAATGCAATATAAAAGGAATCTGAACACATTCGCGCAAAAATGAAATGACCACAATTTTCTCCAAAACTATAACAGATGCAAACTTGTCCTGTGTGGTGGAGATTAGATTTGATAAAGTAAGTAGAAATCCAGTAAAAGTTTCATTTGGCTACTTTGCACTCTCGAGATAATCGTCACAATGTGCCAAATGCAATATAAAAGCAATCTGAACACATTCGCGCAAAAATGAAATGACCACAATTTTCTCCAAAACTATAACAGATGCAAACTTGTCCTGTGTGGTGGAGATGAGATTTGATAAAGTAAGTGGAAATCCAGTAAAAGTTTTGTTTGGCTACTTTGCACTCTCGAGATAATCGTCACCATGTGCCAAATGCAATATAAAAGGAATCTGAACACATTCGCGCAAAAATGAAATGACCACAATTTTCTCCAAAACTATAACAGATGCAAACTTGTCCTGTGTGGTGGAGATGAGATTTGATAAAGTAAGTGGAAATCCAGTAAAAGTTTCATTTGGCTACTTTGCACTCTCGAGATAATGGTCACCATGTGCCAAATGCAATATAAAAGGAATCTGAACACATTCGCGCAAAAATGAAATGACCACAATTTTCTCCAAAACTATAACAGATGCAAACTTGTCCTGTGTGGAGGAGATGAGCTTTGATAAAGTAAGTGGAAATCCAGTAAAAGTTTCATTTGGCTACTTTGCACTCTCGAGATAATCGTCACCATGTGCCAAATGCAATATAAAAGGAATCTGAACACATTCGCGCAAAATTGAAATGACCACAATTTTCTCCAAAACTATAACAGATGCAAACTTGTCCTGTGTGGTGGAGATGAGATTTGATAAAGTGGAAATCCAGTAAAAGTTTCATTTGGCTACTTTGCACTCTCGAGATAATCGTCACCATGTGCCAAATGCAATATTAAAGGAATCTGAACACATTCGCGCAAAAATGAAATGACCACAATTTTCTCCAAAACTATAACAGATGCAAACTTGTCCTGTGTGGTGGAGATGAGATTTGATAAAGTAAGTGGAAATCCAGTAAAAGTTTCATTTGGCTACTTTGCACTCTCGAGATAATCGTCACCATGTGCCAAATGCAATATAAAAGGAATCTGAACACATTCGCGCAAAAATGAAATGACCACAATTTTCTCCAAAACTATAACAGATGCAAACTTGTCCTGTGTGGTGGGGATGAGATTTGATAAAGTAAGTGGAAATCCAGTAAAAGTTTAATTTGGCTACTTTGCACTCTCGAGATAATCGTCACCATGTGCCAAATGCAATATAAAAGGAATCTGAACACATTCGCGCAAAAATGAAATGACCACAATTTTCTCCAAAACTATAACAGATGCAAACTTGTCCTGTGTGGTGGAGATGAGATTTGATAAAGTAAGTGGAAATTTAATAAAAGTTTCCTTTGGCTACTTTGCACTCTCGAGATAATCGTCACCATGTGCCATATGCAATATAAAAGGAATCTGAACACATTCGCGCAAAAATGAAATGACCACAATTTTCTCCAAAACTATAACAGATGCAAACTTGTCCTGTGTGGTGGAGATGAGATTTGATAAAGTAAGTGGAAATCCAGTAAAAGTTTCATTTGGCTACTTTGCACTCTCGAGATATTCGTCACCATGTGCCAAATGCAATATAAAAGGAATCTGAACACATTCGCGCAAAAATGAAATGACCACAATTTTCTCCAAAACTATAACAGATGCAAACTTGTCCTGTGTAGTGGAGATGAGATTTAATAAAGTAAGTGGAAATCCAGTAAAAGTTTCATTTGGCTACTTTGCACTCTCGAGATAATCGTCACCATGTGCCAAATGCAATATAAAAGGAATCTGAACACATTCGCGCAAAAATGAAATGACCACAATTTTCTCCAAAACTATAACAGATGCAAACTTGTCCTGTGTGGTGGAGATGAGATTTGATAAAGTAAGTGGAAATCCAGTAAAAGTTTCATTTGGCTACTTTGCACTCTCGAGATAATCGTCACCATGTGCCAAATGCAATATAAAAGGAATCTGAACACATTCGCGCAAAAATGAAATGACCACAATTTTCTCCAAAACTATAACAGATGCAAACTTGTCCTGTGTGGTGGAGATGAGATTTGATAAAGTAAGTGGAAATCCAGTAAAAGTTTCATTTGGCTACTTTGCACTCTCGAGATAATCGTCACCATGTGCCAAATGCAATATAAAAGGAATCTGAACACATTCGCGCAAAAATGAAATGACCACAATTTTCTCCAAAACTATAACAGATGCAAACTTGTCCTGTGTGGAGGAGATGAGCTTTGATAAAGTAAGTGGAAATCCAGTAAAAGTTTCATTTGGCTACTTTGCACTCTCGAGATAATCGTCACCATGTGCCAAATGCAATATAAAAGGAATCTGAACACATTCGCGCAAAAATGAAATGACCACAATTTTCTCCAAAACTAACAGATGCAAACTTGTCCTGTGTGGTGGAGATGAGATTTGATAAAGTAAGTGGAAATCCAGTAAAAGTTTCATTTGGCTACTTTGCACTCTCGAGATAATCGTCACCATGTGCCAAATGCAATATAAAAGGAATCTGAACACATTCGCGCAAAAATGAAATGACCACAATTTTCTCCAAAACTATAACAGATGCAAACTTGTCCTGTGTGGTGCAGATGAGATTTGATAAAGTAAGTGGAAATCCAGTAAAAGTTTCATTTGGCTACTTTGCACTCTCGAGATAATCGTCACCATGTGCCAAATGCAATATAAAAGGAATCTGAACACATTCGCGCAAAAATGAAATGACCACAATTTTCTCCAAAACTATAACAGATGCAAACTTGTCCTGTGTGGTGGAGATGAGATTTGATAAAGTAAGTGGAAATCCAGTAAAAGTTTCATTTGGCTACTTTGCCCTCTCGAGATAATCGTCACCATGTGCCAAATACAATATAAAAGGAATCTGAACACATTCGCGCAAAAATGAAATGACCACAATTTTCTCCAAAACTATAACAGATGCAAACTTGTCCTGTGTGGTGGAGATGAGATTTGATAAAGTAAGTAGAAATCCAGTAGAAGTTTCATTTGGCTACTTTGCACTCTCGAGATAATCGTCACCATGTGCCAAATGCAATATAAAAGGGATCTGAACACATTCGCGCAAAAATGAAATGACCACAATTTTCTCCAAAACTATAACAGATGCAAACTTGTCCTGTGTGGTGGAGATGGGATTTGATAAAGTAAGTGGAAATCCAGTAAAAGTTTCGTTTGGCTACTTTGCACTCTCGAGATAATCGTCACCATGTGCCAAATGCAATATAAAAGGAATCTGAACACATTCGCGCAAAAATGAAATGACCACAATTTTCTCCAAAACTATAACAGATGCAAACTTGTCCTGTGTGGAGGAGATGAGCTTTGATAAAGTAAGTGGAAATCCAGTAAAAGTTTCATTTGGCTACTTTGCACTCTCGAGATAATCGTCACCATGTGCCAAATGCAATATAAAAGGAATCTGAACACATTCGCGCAAAATTGAAATGACCACAATTTTCTCCAAAACTATAACAGATGCAAACTTGTCCTGTGTGGTGGAGATGAGATTTGATAAAGTAAGTGGAAATCCAGTAAAAGTTTCATTTGGCTACTTTGCCCTCTCGAGATAATCGTCACCATGTGCCAAATACAATATAAAAGGAATCTGAACACATTCGCGCAAAAATGAAATGACCACAATTTTTTCCAAAACTATAACAGATGCAAACTTGTCCTGTGTGGTGGAGATGAGATTTGATAAAGTAAGTGGAAATCCAGTAAAAGTTTCGTTTGGCTACTTTGCACTCTCGAGATAATCGTCACCATGTGCCAAATGCAATATAAAAGGAATCTGAACACATTCGCGCAAAAATGAAATGACCACAATTTTCTCCAAAACTATAACAGATGCAAACTTGTCCTGTGTGGAGGAGATGAGCTTTGATAAAGTAAGTGGAAATCCAGTAAAAGTTTCATTTGGCTACTTTGCACTCTCGAGATAATCGTCACCATGTGCCAAATACAATATAAAAGGATTCTGAACACATTCGCGCAAAAATGAAATGACCACAATTTTCTCCAAAACTATAACAGATGCAAACTTGTCCTGTGTGGTGGAGATGAGATTTGATAAAGTAAGTGGAAATCCAGTAAAAGTTTCATTTGGCTACTTTGCACTCTCGAGATAATCGTCACCATGTGCCAAATGCAATATAAAAGGGATCTGAACACATTCGCGCAAAAATGAAATGACCACAATTTTCTCCAAAACTATAACAGATGCAAACTTGTCCTGTGTGGTGGAGATGAGATTTGATAAAGTAAGTGGAAATCCAGTAAAAGTTTCGTTTGGCTACTTTGCACTCTCGAGATAATCGTCACCATGTGCCAAATGCAATATAAAAGGAATCTGAACACATTCGCGCAAAAATGAAATGACCACAATTTTCTCCAAAACTATAACAGATGCAAACTTGTCCTGTGTGGAGGAGATGAGCTTTGATAAAGTAAGTGGAAATCCAGTAAAAGTTTCATTTGGCTACTTTGCACTCTCGAGATAATCGTCACCATGTGCCAAATGCAATATAAAAGGAATCTGAACACATTCGCGCAAAATTGAAATGACCACAATTTTCTCCAAAACTATAACAGATGCAAACTTGTCCTGTGTGGTGGAGATGAGATTTGATAAAGTAAGTGGAAATCCAGTAAATGTTTCGTTTGGCTACTTTGCACTCTCGAGATAATCGTCACCATGTGCCAAATACAATATAAAAGGATTCTGAACACATTCGCGCAAAAATGAAATGACCACAATTTTCTCCAAAACTATAACAGATGCAAACTTGTCCTGTGTGGTGGAGATGAGATTTGATAAAGTAAGTGGAAATCCAGTAAAAGTTTCATTTGGCTACTTTGCACTCTCGAGATAATCGTCACCATGTGCCAAATGCAATATAAAAGGGATCTGAACACATTCGCGCAAAAATGAAATGACCACAATTTTCTCCAAAACTATAACAGATGCAAACTTGTCCTGTGTGGTGGAGATGAGATTTGATAAAGTAAGTGGAAATCCAGTAAAAGTTTCGTTTGGCTACTTTGCACTCTCGAGATAATCGTCACCATGTGCCAAATGCAATATAAAAGGAATCTGAACACATTCGCGCAAAAATGAAATGACCACAATTTTCTCCAAAACTATAACAGATGCAAACTTGTCCTGTGTGGAGGAGATGAGCTTTGATAAAGTAAGTGGAAATCCAGTAAAAGTTTCATTTGGCTACTTTGCACTCTCGAGATAATCGTCACCATGTGCCAAATGCAATATAAAAGGAATCTGAACACATTCGCGCAAAATTGAAATGACCACAATTTTCTCCAAAACTATAACAGATGCAAACTTGTCCTGTGTGGTGGAGATGAGATTTGATAAAGTAAGTGGAAATCCAGTAAATGTTTCGTTTGGCTACTTTGCACTCTCGAGATAATCGTCACCATGTGCCAAATGCAATATAAAAGGAATCTGAACACATTCGCGCAAAAATGAAATGACCACAATTTTCTCCAAAACTATAACAGATGCAAACTTGTCCTGTGTGGAGGAGATGAGCTTTGATAAAGTAAGTGGAAATCCAGTAAAAGTTTCATTTGGCTACTTTGCACTCTCGAGATAATCGTCACCATGTGCCAAATGCAATATAAAAGGAATCTGAACACATTCGCGCAAAATTGAAATGACCACAATTTTCTCCAAAACTATAACAGATGCAAACTTGTCCTGTGTGGTGGAGATGAGATTTGATAAAGTGGAAATCCAGTAAAAGTTTCATTTGGCTACTTTGCACTCTCGAGATAATCGTCACCATGTGCCAAATGCAATATAAAAGGAATCTGAACACATTCGCGCAAAAATGAAATGACCACAATTTTCTCCAAAACTATAACAGATGCAAACTTGTCCTGTGTGGTGGAGATGAGATTTGATAAAGTAAGTGGAAATCCAGTAAAAGTTTCATTTGGCTACTTTGCACTCTCGAGATAATCGTCACCATGTGCCAAATGCAATATAAAAGGAATCTGAACACATTCGCGCAAAAATGAAATGACCACAATTTTCTCCAAAACTATAACAGATGCAAACTTGTCCTGTGTGGTGGAGATGAGATTTGATAAAGTAAGTGGAAATCCAGTAAAAGTTTAATTTGGCTACTTTGCACTCTCGAGATAATCGTCACCATGTGCCAAATGCAATATAAAAGGAATCTGAACACATTCGCGCAAAAATGAAATGACCACAATTTTCTCCAAAACTATAACAGATGCAAACTTGTCCTGTGTGGTGGAGATGAGATTTGATAAAGTAAGTGGAAATTTAGTAAAAGTTTCATTTGGCTACTTTGCACTCTCGAGATAATCGTCACCATGTGCCATATGCAATATAAAAGGAATCTGAACACATTCGCGCAAAAATGAAATGACCACAATTTTCTCCAAAACTATAACAGATGCAAACTTGTCCTGTGTGGTGGAGATGAGATTTGATAAAGTAAGTGGAAATCCAGTAAAAGTTTCATTTGGCTACTTTGCACTCTCGAGATAATCGTCACCATGTGCCAAATGCAATATAAAAGGAATCTGAACACATTCGCGCAAAAATGAAATGACCACAATTTTCTCCAAAACTATAACAGATGCAAACTGGTCCTGTGTGGTGGAGATGAGATTTGATAAAGTAAGTGGAAATCCAGTAAAAGTTTCATTTGGCTACTTTGCACTCTCGAGATAATCGTCACCATGTGCCAAATGCAATATAAAAGGAATCTGAACACATTCGCGCAAAAATGAAATGACCACAATTTTCTCCAAAACTATAACAGATGCAAACTTGTCCTGTGTGGTGGAGATGAGATTTGATAAAGTAAGTGGAAATCCAGTAAAAGTTTCATTTGGCTACTTTGCACTCTCGAGATAATCGTCACCATGTGCCAAATGCAATATAAAAGGAATCTGAACACATTCGCGCAAAAATGAAATGACCACAATTTTCTCCAAAACTATAACAGATGCAAACTTGTCCTGTGTGGAGGAGATGAGCTTTGATAAAGTAAGTGGAAATCCAGTAAAAGTTTCATTTGGCTACTTTGCACTCTCGAGATAATTGTCACCATGTGCCAAATGCAATATAAAAGGAATCTGAACACATTCGCGCAAAAATGAAATGACCACAATTTTCTCCAAAACTATAACAGATGCAAACTTGTCCTGTGTGGTGGAGATGAGATTTGATAAAGTAAGTGGAAATCCAGTAAAAGTTTCATTTGGCTACTTTGCACTCTCGAGATAATCGTCACCATGTGCCAAATGCAATATAAAAGGAATCTGAACACATTCGCGCAAAAATGAAATGACCACAATTTTCTTTAAAACTATAACAGATGCAAACTTGTCCTGTGTGGTGCAGATGAGATTTGATAAAGTAAGTGGAAATCCAGTAAAAGTTTCATTTGGCTACTTTGCACTCTCGAGATAATCGTCACCATGTGCCAAATGCAATATAAAAGGAATCTGAACACATTCGCGCAAAAATGAAATGACCACAATTTTCTCCAAAACTATAACAGATGCAAACTTGTCCTGTGTGGTGGAGATGAGATTTGATAAAGTAAGTGGAAATCCAGTAAAAGTTTCATTTGGCTACTTTGCCCTCTCGAGATAATCGTCACCATGTGCCAAATACAATATAAAAGGAATCTGAACACATTCGCGCAAAAATGAAATGACCACAATTTTCTCCAAAACTATAACAGATGCAAACTGGTCCTGTGTGGTGGAGATGAGATTTGATAAAGTAAGTGGAAATCCAGTAAAAGTTTCATTTGGCTACTTTGCACTCTCGAGATAATCGTCACCATGTGCCAAATGCAATATAAAAGGAATCTGAACACATTCGCGCAAAAATGAAATGACCACAATTTTCTCCAAAACTATAACAGATGCAAACTTGTCCTGTGTGGTGGAGATGAGATTTGATAAAGTAAGTGGAAATCCAGTAAAAGTTTCATTTGGCTACTTTGCACTCTCGAGATAATCGTCACCATGTGCCAAATGCAATATAAAAGGAATCTGAACACATTCGCGCAAAAATGAAATGACCACAATTTTCTCCAAAACTATAACAGATGCAAACTTGTCCTGTGTGGAGGAGATGAGCTTTGATAAAGTAAGTGGAAATCCAGTAAAAGTTTCATTTGGCTACTTTGCACTCTCGAGATAATCGTCACCATGTGCCAAATGCAACATAAAAGGAATCTGAACACATTCGCGCAAAAATGAAATGACCACAATTTTCTCCAAAACTAACAGATGCAAACTTGCCCTGTGTGGTGGAGATGAGATTTGATAAAGTAAGTGGAAATCCAGTAAAAGTTTCATTTGGCTACTTTGCACTCTCGAGATAATCGTCACCATGTGCCAAATGCAATATAAAAGGAATCTGAACACATTCGCGCAAAAATGAAATGACCACAATTTTCTCCAAAACTATAACAGATGCAAACTTGTCCTGTGTGGTGGAGATGAGATTTGATAAAGTAAGTGGAAATCCAGTAAAAGTTTCATTTGGCTACTTTGCACTCTCGAGATAATCGTCACCATGTGCCAAATGCAATATAAAAGGAATCTGAACACATTCGCGCAAAAATGAAATGACCACAATTTTCTCCAAAACTATAACAGATGCAAACTTGTCCTGTGTGGAGGAGATGAGCTTTGATAAAGTAAGTGGAAATCCAGTAAAAGTTTCATTTGGCTACTTTGCACTCTCGAGATAATTGTCACCATGTGCCAAATGCAATATAAAAGGAATCTGAACACATTCGCGCAAAAATGAAATGACCACAATTTTCTCCAAAACTAACAGATGCAAACTTGTCCTGTGTGGTGGAGATGAGATTTGATAAAGTAAGTGGAAATCCAGTAAAAGTTTCATTTGGCTACTTTGCACTCTCGAGATAATCGTCACCATGTGCCAAATGCAATATAAAAGGAATCTGAACACATTCGCGCAAAAATGAAATGACCACAATTTTCTCCAAAACTATAACAGATGCAAACTTGTCCTGTGTGGTGGAGATGAGATTTGATAAAGTAAGTGGAAATCCAGTAAAAGTTTCATTTGGCTACTTTGCACTCTCGAGATAATCGTCACCATGTGCCAAATGCAATATAAAAGGAATCTGAACACATTCGCGCAAAAATGAAATGACCACAATTTTCTTTAAAACTATAACAGATGCAAACTTGTCCTGTGTGGTGCAGATGAGATTTGATAAAGTAAGTGGAAATCCAGTAAAAGTTTCATTTGGCTACTTTGCACTCTCGAGATAATCGTCACCATGTGCCAAATGCAATATAAAAGGAATCTGAACACATTCGCGCAAAAATGAAATGACCACAATTTTCTCCAAAACTATAACAGATGCAAACTTGTCCTGTGTGGTGGAGATGAGATTTGATAAAGTAAGTGGAAATCCAGTAAAAGTTTCATTTGGCTACTTTGCCCTCTCGAGATAATCGTCACCATGTGCCAAATACAATATAAAAGGAATCTGAACACATTCGCGCAAAAATGAAATGACCACAATTTTCTCCAAAACTATAACAGATGCAAACTGGTCCTGTGTGGTGGAGATGAGATTTGATAAAGTAAGTGGAAAGCCAGTAAAAGTTTCATTTGGCTACTTTGCACTCTCGAGATAATCGTCACCATGTGCCAAATGCAATATAAAAGGAATCTGAACACATTCGCGCAAAAATGAAATGACCACAATTTTCTCCAAAACTATAACAGATGCAAACTTGTCCTGTGTGGTGGAGATGAGATTTGATAAAGTAAGTGGAAATCCAGTAAAAGTTTCATTTGGCTACTTTGCACTCTCGAGATAATCGTCACCATGTGCCAAATGCAATATAAAAGGAATCTGAACACATTCGCGCAAAAATGAAATGACCACAATTTTCTCCAAAACTATAACAGATGCAAACTTGTCCTGTGTGGAGGAGATGAGCTTTGATAAAGTAAGTGGAAATCCAGTAAAAGTTTCATTTGGCTACTTTGCACTCTCGAGATAATCGTCACCATGTGCCAAATGCAACATAAAAGGAATCTGAACACATTCGCGCAAAAATGAAATGACCACAATTTTCTCCAAAACTAACAGATGCAAACTTGCCCTGTGTGGTGGAGATGAGATTTGATAAAGTAAGTGGAAATCCAGTAAAAGTTTCATTTGGCTACTTTGCACTCTCGAGATAATCGTCACCATGTGCCAAATGCAATATAAAAGGAATCTGAACACATTCGCGCAAAAATGAAATGACCACAATTTTCTCCAAAACTATAACAGATGCAAACTTGTCCTGTGTGGTGGAGATGAGATTTGATAAAGTAAGTGGAAATCCAGTAAAAGTTTCATTTGGCTACTTTGCACTCTCGAGATAATCGTCACCATGTGCCAAATGCAATATAAAAGGAATCTGAACACATTCGCGCAAAAATGAAATGACCACAATTTTCTTTAAAACTATAACAGATGCAAACTTGTCCTGTGTGGTGCAGATGAGATTTGATAAAGTAGGTGGAAATCCAGTAAAAGTTTCATTTGGCTACTTTGCACTCTCGAGATAATCGTCACCATGTGCCAAATGCAATATAAAAGGAATCTGAACACATTCGCGCAAAAATGAAATGACCACAATTTTCTCCAAAACTATAACAGATGCAAACTTGTCCTGTGTGGTGGAGATGAGATTTGATAAAGTAAGTGGAAATCCAGTAAAAGTTTCATTTGGCTACTTTGCCCTCTGAGATAATCGTCACCATGTGCCAAATACAATATAAAAGGAATCTGAACACATTCGCGCAAAAATGAAATGACCACAATTTTCTCCAAAACTATATCAGATGCAAACTTGTCCTGTGTGGTGGAGATGAGATTTGATAAAGTAAGTGGAAATCCAGTAAAAGTTTCATTTGGCTACTTTGCACTCTCGAGATAATCGTCACCATGTGCCAAATGCAATATAAAAGGGATCTGAACACATTCGCGCAAAAATGAAATGACCACAATTTTCTCCAAAACTATAACAGATGCAAACTTGTCCTGTGTGGTGGAGATGAGATTTGATAAAGTAAGTGGAAATCCAGTAAAAGTTTCGTTTGGCTACTTTGCACTCTCGAGATAATCGTCACCATGTGCCAAATGCAATATAAAAGGAATCTGAACACATTCGCGCAAAAATGAAATGACCACAATTTTCTCCAAAACTATAACAGATGCAAACTTGTCCTGTATGGAGGAGATGAGCTTTGATAAAGTAAGTGGAAATCCAGTAAAAGTTTCATTTGGCTACTTTGCACTCTCGAGATAATCGTCACCATGTGCCAAATGCAATATAAAAGGAATCTGAACACATTTGCGCAAAATTGAAATGACCACAATTTTCTCCAAAACTATAACAGATGCAAACTTGTCCTGTGTGGTGGAGATGAGATTTGATAAAGTAAGTGGAAATCCAGTAAAAGTTTCATTTGGCTACTTTGCAC
The DNA here is from genome assembly GCF_048569485.1 of Anomaloglossus baeobatrachus. Lineage (NCBI taxonomy): Eukaryota > Metazoa > Chordata > Amphibia > Anura > Aromobatidae > Anomaloglossus > Anomaloglossus baeobatrachus. Next base: position 157,591 of record NW_027442692.1, on the reverse strand, counting down.
TCTCGAGATAATCGTCACCATGTGCCAAATGCAATATAATAGCAATCTGAACACATTCGCGCAAAAATAAAATGACCACAATTTTCTCCAAAACTATAACAGATGCAAACTTGTCCTGTGTGGTGGAGATGAGATTTGATAAAGTAAGTGGAAATCCAGTAAAAGTTTCATTTGGCTACTTTGCACTCTCGAGATAATCGTCACCATGTGCCAAATGCAATATAAAAGGAATCTGAACACATTCGCGCAAAAATGAAATGACCACAATTTTCTCCAAAACTATAACAGATGCAAACTTGTCCTGTGTGGTGGAGATGAGATTTGATAAAGTAAGTGGAAATCCAGTAAAAGTTTAATTTGGCTACTTTGCACTCTCGAGATAATCGTCACAAAGTGCCAAATACAATATAAAAGGAATCTGAACACATTCGCGCAAAAATGAAATGACCACAATTTTCTCCAAAACTATAACAGATGCAAACTTGTCCTGTGTGGTGGAGATGAGATTTGATAAAGTAAGTGGAAATCCAGTAAAAGTTTCATTTGGCTACTTTGCACTCTCGAGATAATCGTCACCAAGTGCCAAATACAATATAAAAGGAATCTGAACATATTCGCGCAAAAATGAAATGACCACAATTTTCTCCAAAACTATAACAGATGCAAACTTGTCCTGTGTGGTGGAGATGAGATTTGATAAAGTAAGTGGAAATCCAGTAAAAGTTTCATTTGGCTACTTTGCACTCACGAGATAATCGTCACCATGTGCCAAATGCAATATAATAGCAATCTGAACACATTCGCGCAAAAATGAAATGACCACAATTTTCTCCAAAACTATAACAGATGCAAACTTGTCCTGTGTGGTGGAGATGAGATTTGATAAAGTAAGTGGAAATCCAGTAAAAGTTTCATTTGGCTACTTTGCACTCTCGAGATAATCGTCACCATGTGCCAAATGCAATATAAAAGGAATCTGAACACATTCGCGCAAAAATGAAATGACCACAATTTTCTCCAAAACTATAACAGATGCAAACTTGTCCTGTGTGGTGGAGATGAGATTTGATAAAGTAAGTGGAAATCCAGTAAAAGTTTCATTTGGCTACTTTGCACTCTCAAAATAATCGTCACCATGTGCCAAATGCAATATAAAAGGAATCTGAACACATTCGCGCAAAAATGAAATGACCACAATTTTCTCCAAAACTATAACAGATGCAAACTTGTCCTGTGTGGTGGAGATGAGATTTGATAAAGTAAGTGGAAATCCAGTAAAAGTTTCATTTGGCTACTTTGCACTCTCGAGATAATCGTCACCATGTGCCAAATGCAATATAAAAGGAATCTGAACACATTCGCGCAAAAATGAAATGACCACAATTTTCTCCAAAACTATAACAGATGCAAACTTGTCCTGTATGGAGGAGATGAGCTTTGATAAAGTAAGTGGAAATCCAGTAAAAGTTTCATTTGGCTACTTTGCACTCTCGAGATAATCGTCACCATGTGCCAAATGCAATATAAAAGGAATCTGAACACATTTGCGCAAAATTGAAATGACCACAATTTTCTCCAAAACTATAACAGATGCAAACTTGTCCTGTGTGGTGGAGATGAGATTTGATAAAGTAAGTGGAAATCCAGTAAAAGTTTCATTTGGCTACTTTGCACTCTCGAGATAATCGTCACCATGTGCCAAATGCAATATAATAGCAATCTGAACACATTCGCGCAAAAATAAAATGACCACAATTTTCTCCAAAACTATAACAGATGCAAACTTGTCCTGTGTGGTGGAGATGAGATTTGATAAAGTAAGTGGAAATCCAGTAAAAGTTTCATTTGGCTACTTTGCACTCTCGAGATAATCGTCACCATGTGCCAAATGCAATATAAAAGGAATCTGAACACATTCGCGCAAAAATGAAATGACCACAATTTTCTCCAAAACTATAACAGATGCAAACTTGTCCTGTGTGGTGGAGATGAGATTTGATAAAGTAAGTGGAAATCCAGTAAAAGTTTAATTTGGCTACTTTGCACTCTCGAGATAATCGTCACAAAGTGCCAAATACAATATAAAAGGAATCTGAACACATTCGCGCAAAAATGAAATGACCACAATTTTCTCCAAAACTATAACAGATGCAAACTTGTCCTGTGTGGTGGAGATGAGATTTGATAAAGTAAGTGGAAATCCAGTAAAAGTTTCATTTGGCTACTTTGCACTCTCGAGATAATCGTCACCAAGTGCCAAATACAATATAAAAGGAATCTGAACACATTCGCGCAAAAATGAAATGACCACAATTTTCTCCAAAACTATAACAGATGCAAACTTGTCCTGTGTGGTGGAGATGAGATTTGATAAAGTAAGTGGAAATCCAGTAAAAGTTTCATTTGGCTACTTTGCACTCACGAGATAATCGTCACCATGTGCCAAATGCAATATAATAGCAATCTGAACACATTCGCGCAAAAATGAAATGACCACAATTTTCTCCAAAACTATAACAGATGCAAACTTGTCCTGTGTGGTGGAGATGAGATTTGATAAAGTAAGTGGAAATCCAGTAAAAGTTTCATTTGGCTACTTTGCACTCTCGAGATAATCGTCACCATGTGCCAAATGCAATATAAAAGGAATCTGAACACATTCGCGCAAAAATGAAATGACCACAATTTTCTCCAAAACTATAACAGATGCAAACTTGTCCTGTGTGGTGGAGATGAGATTTGATAAAGTAAGTGGAAATCCAGTAAAAGTTTCATTTGGCTACTTTGCACTCTCAAAATAATCGTCACCATGTGCCAAATGCAATATAAAAGGAATCTGAACACATTCGCGCAAAAATGAAATGACCACAATTTTCTCCAAAACTATAACAGATGCAAACTTGTCCTGTGTGGTGGAGATGAGATTTGATAAAGTAAGTGGAAATCCAGTAAAAGTTTAATTTGGCTACTTTGCACTCTCGAGATAATCGTCACCATGTGCCAAATGCAATATAAAAGGAATCTGAACACATTCGCGCAAAAATGAAATGACCACAATTTTCTCCAAAACTATAACAGATGCAAACTTGTCCTGTGTGGTGGAGATGAGATTTGATAAAGTAAGTGGAAATTTAGTAAAAGTTTCATTTGGCTACTTTGCACTCTCGAGATAATCGTCACCATGTGCCATATGCAATATAAAAGGAATCTGAACACATTCGCGCAAAAATGAAATGACCACAATTTTCTCCAAAACTATAACAGATGCAAACTTGTCCTGTGTGGTGGAGATGAGATTTGATAAAGTAAGTGGAAATCCAGTAAAAGTTTCATTTGGCTACTTTGCACTCTCGAGATAATCGTCACCATGTGCCAAATGCAATATAAAAGGAATCTGAACACATTCGCGCAAAAATGAAATGACCACAATTTTCTCCAAAACTATAACAGATGCAAACTTGTCCTGTGTGGTGGAGATGAGATTTGATAAAGTAAGTGGAAATCCAGTAAAAGTTTCATTTGGCTACTTTGCACTCTCGAGATAATCGTCACCATGTGCCAAATGCAATATAAAAGGAATCTGAACACATTCGCGCAAAAATGAAATGACCACAATTTTCTCCAAAACTATAACAGATGCAAACTTGTCCTGTGTGGTGGAGATTAGATTTGATAAAGTAAGTAGAAATCCAGTAAAAGTTTCATTTGGCTACTTTGCACTCTCGAGATAATGGTCACCATGTGCCAAATGCAATATAAAAGGAATCTGAACACATTCGCGCAAAAATGAAATGACCACAATTTTCTCCAAAACTATAACAGATGCAAACTTGTCCTGTGTGGAGGAGATGAGCTTTGATAAAGTAAGTGGAAATCCAGTAAAAGTTTCATTTGGCTACTTTGCACTCTCGAGATAATCGTCACCATGTGCCAAATGCAATATAAAAGGAATCTGAACACATTCGCGCAAAATTGAAATGACCACAATTTTCTCCAAAACTATAACAGATGCAAACTTGTCCTGTGTGGTGGAGATGAGATTTGATAAAGTGGAAATCCAGTAAAAGTTTCATTTGGCTACTTTGCACTCTCGAGATAATCGTCACCATGTGCCAAATGCAATATTAAAGGAATCTGAACACATTCGCGCAAAAATGAAATGACCACAATTTTCTCCAAAACTATAACAGATGCAAACTTGTCCTGTGTGGTGGAGATGAGATTTGATAAAGTAAGTGGAAATCCAGTAAAAGTTTCATTTGGCTACTTTGCACTCTCGAGATAATCGTCACCATGTGCCAAATGCAATATAAAAGGAATCTGAACACATTCGCGCAAAAATGAAATGACCACAATTTTCTCCAAAACTATAACAGATGCAAACTTGTCCTGTGTGGTGGGGATGAGATTTGATAAAGTAAGTGGAAATCCAGTAAAAGTTTCATTTGGCTACTTTGCACTCTCGAGATAATCGTCACCATGTGCCAAATGCAATATAAAAGGAATCTGAACACATTCGCGCAAAAATGAAATGACCACAATTTTCTCCAAAACTATAACAGATGCAAACTTGTCCTGTTTGGTGGAGATGAGATTTGATAAAGTAAGTGGAAATTTAATAAAAGTTTCCTTTGGCTACTTTGCACTCTCGAGATAATCGTCACCATGTGCCATATGCAATATAAAAGGAATCTGAACACATTCGCGCAAAAATGAAATGACCACAATTTTCTCCAAAACTATAACAGATGCAAACTTGTCCTGTGTGGTGGAGATGAGATTTGATAAAGTAAGTGGAAATCCAGTAAAAGTTTCATTTGGCTACTTTGCACTCTCGAGATAATCGTCACCATGTGCCAAATGCAATATAAAAGGAATCTGAACACATTCGCGCAAAAATGAAATGACCACAATTTTCTCCAAAACTATAACAGATGCAAACTTGTCCTGTGTGGTGGAGATGAGATTTGATAAAGTAAGTGGAAATCCAGTAAAAGTTTCATTTGGCTACTTTGCACTCTCGAGATAATCGTCACCATGTGCCAAATGCAATATAAAAGGAATCTGAACACATTCGCGCAAAAATGAAATGACCACAATTTTCTCCAAAACTATAACAGATGCAAACTTGTCCTGTGTGGAGGAGATGAGCTTTGATAAAGTAAGTGGAAATCCAGTAAAAGTTTCATTTGGCTACTTTGCACTCTCGAGATAATCGTCACCATGTGCCAAATGCAATATAAAAGGGATCTGAACACATTCGCGCAAAAATGAAATGACCACAATTTTCTCCAAAACTATAACAGATGCAAACTTGTCCTGTGTGGTGGAGATGAGATTTGATAAAGTAAGTGGAAATCCAGTAAAAGTTTCGTTTGGCTACTTTGCACTCTCGAGATAATCGTCACCATGTGCCAAATGCAATATAAAAGGAATCTGAACACATTCGCGCAAAAATGAAATGACCACAATTTTCTCCAAAACTATAACAGATGCAAACTTGTCCTGTGTGGAGGAGATGAGCTTTGATAAAGTAAGTGGAAATCCAGTAAAAGTTTCATTTTGCTACTTTGCACTCTCGAGATAATCGTCACCATGTGCCAAATGCAATATAAAAGGAATCTGAACACATTCGCGCAAAATTGAAATGACCACAATTTTCTCCAAAACTATAACAGATGCAAACTTGTCCTGTGTGGTGGAGATGAGATTTGATAAAGTAAGTGGAAATCCAGTAAAAGTTTCATTTGGCTACTTTGCCCTCTCGAGATAATCGTCACCATGTGCCAAATACAATATAAAAGGAATCTGAACACATTCGCGCAAAAATGAAATGACCACAATTTTTTCCAAAACTATAACAGATGCAAACTTGTCCTGTGTGGTGGAGATGAGATTTGATAAAGTAAGTGGAAATCCAGTAAAAGTTTCGTTTGGCTACTTTGCACTCTCGAGATAATCGTCACCATGTGCCAAATGCAATATAAAAGGAATCTGAACACATTCGCGCAAAAATGAAATGACCACAATTTTCTCCAAAACTATAACAGATGCAAACTTGTCCTGTGTGGTGGAGATGAGATTTGATAAAGTAAGTGGAAATCCAGTAAAAGTTTCATTTGGCTACTTTGCACTCTCGAGATAATCGTCACCATGTGCCAAATGCAATATAAAAGGGATCTGAACACATTCGCGCAAAAATGAAATGACCACAATTTTCTCCAAAACTATAACAGATGCAAACTTGTCCTGTGTGGTGGAGATGAGATTTGATAAAGTAAGTGGAAATTAAGTAAAAGTTTCGTTTGGCTACTTTGCACTCTCGAGATAATCGTCACCATGTGCCAAATGCAATATAAAAGGAATCTGAACACATTCGCGCAAAAATGAAATGACCACAATTTTCTCCAAAACTATAACAGATGCAAACTTGTCCTGTGTGGAGGAGATGAGCTTTGATAAAGTAAGTGGAAATCCAGTAAAAGTTTCATTTGGCTACTTTGCACTCTCGAGATAATCGTCACCATGTGCCAAATGCAATATAAAAGGAATCTGAACACATTCGCGCAAAATTGAAATGACCACAATTTTCTCCAAAACTATAACAGATGCAAACTTGTCCTGTGTGGTGGAGATGAGATTTGATAAAGTAAGTGGAAATCCAGTAAAAGTTTCATTTGGCTACTTTGCCCTCTCGAGATAATCGTCACCATGTGCCAAATACAATATAAAAGGAATCTGAACACATTCGCGCAAAAATGAAATGACCACAATTTTCTCCAAAACTATAACAGATGCAAACTTGTCCTGTGTGGTGGAGATGAGATTTGATAAAGTAAGTGGAAATCCAGTAAAAGTTTCGTTTGGCTACTTTGCACTCTCGAGATAATCGTCACCATGTGCCAAATGCAATATAAAAGGAATCTGAACACATTCGCGCAAAAATGAAATGACCACAATTTTCTCCAAAACTATAACAGATGCAAACTTGTCCTGTGTGGAGGAGATGAGCTTTGATAAAGTAAGTGGAAATCCAGTAAAAGTTTCATTTGGCTACTTTGCACTCTCGAGATAATCGTCACCATGTGCCAAATGCAATATAAAAGGAATCTGAACACATTCGCGCAAAATTGAAATGACCACAATTTTCTCCAAAACTATAACAGATGCAAACTTGTCCTGTGTGGTGGAGATGAGATTTGATAAAGTGGAAATCCAGTAAAAGTTTCATTTGGCTACTTTGCACTCTCGAGATAATCGTCACCATGTGCCAAATGCAATATAAAAGGAATCTGAACACATTCGCGCAAAAATGAAATGACCACAATTTTCTCCAAAACTATAACAGATGCAAACTTGTCCTGTGTGGTGGAGATGAGATTTGATAAAGTAAGTGGAAATCCAGTAAAAGTTTCATTTGGCTACTTTGCACTCTCGAGATAATCGTCACCATGTGCCAAATGCAATATAAAAGGAATCTGAACACATTCGCGCAAAAATGAAATGACCACAATTTTCTCCAAAACTATAACAGATGCAAACTTGTCCTGTGTGGTGGAGATGAGATTTGATAAAGTAAGTGGAAATCCAGTAAAAGTTTAATTTGGCTACTTTGCACTCTCGAGATAATCGTCACCATGTGCCAAATGCAATATAAAAGGAATCTGAACACATTCGCGCAAAAATGAAATGACCACAATTTTCTCCAAAACTATAACAGATGCAAACTTGTCCTGTGTGGTGGAGATGAGATTTGATAAAGTAAGTGGAAATTTAGTAAAAGTTTCATTTGGCTACTTTGCACTCTCGAGATAATCGTCACCATGTGCCATATGCAATATAAAAGGAATCTGAACACATTCGCGCAAAAATGAAATGACCACAATTTTCTCCAAAACTATAACAGATGCAAACTTGTCCTGTGTGGTGGAGATGAGCTTTGATAAAGTAAGTGGAAATCCAGTAAAAGTTTCATTTGGCTACTTTGCACTCTCGAGATAATCGTCACCATGTGCCAAATGCAATTAAAAAGGAATCTGAACACATTCGCGCAAAAATGAAATGACCACAATTTTCTCCAAAACTATAACAGATGCAAACTTGTCCTGTGTGGTGGAGATGAGATTTGATAAAGTAAGTGGAAATCCAGTAAAAGTTTCATTTGGCTACTTTGCACTCTCGAGATAATCGTCACCATGTGCCAAATGCAATATAAAAGGAATCTGAACACATTCGCGCAAAAATGAAATGACCACAATTTTCTCCAAAACTATAACAGATGCAAACTTGTCCTGTGTGGAGGAGATGAGCTTTGATAAAGTAAGTGGAAATCCAGTAAAAGTTTCATTTCGCTACTTTGCACTCTCGAGATAATTGTCACCATGTGCCAAATGCAATATAAAAGGAATCTGAACACATTCGCGCAAAAATGAAATGACCACAATTTTATCCAAAACTAACAGATGCAAACTTGTCCTGTGTGGTGGAGATAAGATTTGATAAAGTAAGTGGAAATCCAGTAAAAGTTTCATTTGGCTACTTTGCACTCTCGAGATAATCGTCACCATGTGCCAAATGCAATATAAAAGGAATCTGAACACATTCGCGCAAAAATGAAATGACCACAATTTTCTCCAAAACTATAACAGATGCAAACTTGTCCTGTGTGGTGGAGATGAGATTTGATAAAGTAAGTGGAAATCCAGTAAAAGTTTCATTTGGCTACTTTGCACTCTCGAGATAATCGTCACCATGTGCCAAATGCAATATAAAAGGAATCTGAACACATTCGCGCAAAAATGAAATGACCACAATTTTCTTTAAAACTATAACAGATGCAAACTTGTCCTGTGTGGTGCAGATGAGATTTGATAAAGTAAGTGGAAATCCAGTAAAAGTTTCATTTGGCTACTTTGCACTCTCGAGATAATCGTCACCATGTGCCAAATGCAATATAAAAGGAATCTGAACACATTCGCGCAAAAATGAAATGACCACAATTTTCTCCAAAACTATAACAGATGCAAACTTGTCCTGTGTGGTGGAGATGAGATTTGATAAAGTAAGTGGAAATCCAGTAAAAGTTTCATTTGGCTACTTTGCCCTCTCGAGATAATCGTCACCATGTGCCAAATACAATATAAAAGGAATCTGAACACATTCGCGCAAAAATGAAATGACCACAATTTTCTCCAAAACTATAACAGATGCAAACTGGTCCTGTGTGGTGGAGATGAGATTTGATAAAGTAAGTGGAAATCCAGTAAAAGTTTCATTTGGCTACTTTGCACTCTCGAGATAATCGTCACCATGTGCCAAATGCAATATAAAAGGAATCTGAACACATTCGCGCAAAAATGAAATGACCACAATTTTCTCCAAAACTATAACAGATGCAAACTTGTCCTGTGTGGTGGAGATGAGATTTGATAAAGTAAGTGGAAATTCAGTAAAAGTTTCATTTGGCTACTTTGCACTCTCGAGATAATCGTCACCATGTGCCAAATGCAATATAAAAGGAATCTGAACACATTCGCGCAAAAATGAAATGACCACAATTTTCTCCAAAACTATAACAGATGCAAACTTGTCCTGTGTGGAGGAGATGAGCTTTGATAAAGTAAGTGGAAATCCAGTAAAAGTTTCATTTGGCTACTTTGCACTCTCGAGATAATCGTCACCATGTGCCAAATGCAACATAAAAGGAATCTGAACACATTCGCGCAAAAATGAAATGACCACAATTTTCTCCAAAACTAACAGATGCAAACTTGCCCTGTGTGGTGGAGATGAGATTTGATAAAGTAAGTGGAAATCCAGTAAAAGTTTCATTTGGCTACTTTGCACTCTCGAGATAATCGTCACCATGTGCCAAATGCAATATAAAAGGAATCTGAACACATTCGCGCAAAAATGAAATGACCACAATTTTCTCCAAAACTATAACAGATGCAAACTTGTCCTGTGTGGTGGAGATGAGATTTGATAAAGTAAGTGGAAATCCAGTAAAAGTTTCATTTGGCTACTTTGCACTCTCGAGATAATCGTCACCATGTGCCAAATGCAATATAAAAGGAATCTGAACACATTCGCGCAAAAATGAAATGACCACAATTTTCTTTAAAACTATAACAGATGCAAACTTGTCCTGTGTGGTGCAGATGAGATTTGATAAAGTAAGTGGAAATCCAGTAAAAGTTTCATTTGGCTACTTTGCACTCTCGAGATAATCGTCACCATGTGCCAAATGCAATATAAAAGGAATCTGAACACATTCGCGCAAAAATGAAATGACCACAATTTTCTCCAAAACTATAACAGATGCAAACTTGTCCTGTGTGGTGGAGATGAGATTTGATAAAGTAAGTGGAAATCCAGTAAAAGTTTCATTTGGCTACTTTGCCCTCTGAGATAATCGTCACCATGTGCCAAATACAATATAAAAGGAATCTGAACACATTCGCGCAAAAATGAAATGACCACAATTTTCTCCAAAACTATATCAGATGCAAACTTGTCCTGTGTGGTGGAGATGAGATTTGATAAAGTAAGTGGAAATCCAGTAAAAGTTTCATTTGGCTACTTTGCACTCTCGAGATAATCGTCACCATGTGCCAAATGCAATATAAAAGGGATCTGAACACATTCGCGCAAAAATGAAATGACCACAATTTTCTCCAAAACTATAACAGATGCAAACTTGTCCTGTGTGGTGGAGATGAGATTTGATAAAGTAAGTGGAAATCCAGTAAAAGTTTCGTTTGGCTACTTTGCACTCTCGAGATAATCGTCACCATGTGCCAAATGCAATATAAAAGGAATCTGAACACATTCGCGCAAAAATGAAATGACCACAATTTTCTCCAAAACTATAACAGATGCAAACTTGTCCTGTATGGAGGAGATGAGCTTTGATAAAGTAAGTGGAAATCCAGTAAAAGTTTCATTTGGCTACTTTGCACTCTCGAGATAATCGTCACCATGTGCCAAATGCAATATAAAAGGAATCTGAACACATTTGCGCAAAATTGAAATGACCACAATTTTCTCCAAAACTATAACAGATGCAAACTTGTCCTGTGTGGTGGAGATGAGATTTGATAAAGTAAGTGGAAATCCAGTAAAAGTTTCATTTGGCTACTTTGCCCTCTCGAGATAATCGTCACCATGTGGCAAATACAATATAAAAGGAATCTGAACACATTCGCGCAAAAATGAAATGACCACAATTTTCTCCAAAACTATAACAGATGCAAACTTGTCCTGTGTGGTGGAGATGAGATTTGATAAAGTAAGTGGAAATCCAGTAAAAGTTTCATTTGGCTACTTTGCACTCTCGAGATAATCGTCACCATGTGCCAAATGCAATATAAAAGGGATCTGAACACATTCGCGCAAAAATGAAATGACCACAATTTTCTCCAAAACTATAACAGATGCAAACTTGTCCTGTGTGGTGGAGATGAGATTTGATAAAGTAAGTGGAAATCCAGTAAAAGTTTCGTTTGGCTACTTTGCACTCTCGAGATAATCGTCACCATGTGCCAAATGCAATATAAAAGGAATCTGAACACATTCGCGCAAAAATGAAATGACCACAATTTTCTCCAAAACTATAACAGATGCAAACTTGTCCTGTGTGGAGGAGATGAGCTTTGATAAAGTAAGTGGAAATCCAGTAAAAGTTTCATTTGGCTACTTTGCACTCTCGAGATAATCGTCACCATGTGCCAAATGCAATATAAAAGGAATCTGAACACATTCGCGCAAAATTGAAATGACCACAATTTTCTCCAAAACTATAACAGATGCAAACTTGTCCTGTGTGGTGGAGATGAGATTTGATAAAGTGAAAATCCAGTAAAAGTTTCATTTGGCTACTTTGCACTCTCGATATAATCGTCACCATGTGCCAAATGCAATATAAAAGGAATCTGAACACATTCGCGCAAAAATGAAATGACCACAATTTTCTCCAAAACTATAACAGATGCAAACTTGTCCTGTGTGGTGGAGATGAGATTTGATAAAGTAAGTGGAAATCCAGTAAAAGTTTCATTTGGCTACTTTGCACTCTCGAGATAATCGTCACCATGTGCCAAATGCAATATAAAAGGAATCTGAACACATTCGCGCAAAAATGAAATGACCACAATTTTCTCCAAAACTATAACAGATGCAAACTTGTCCTGTGTGGTGGAGATGAGATTTGATAAAGTAAGTGGAAATCCAGTAAAAGTTTAATTTGGCTACTTTGCACTCTCGAGATAATCGTCACCATGTGCCAAATGCAATATAAAAGGAATCTGAACACATTCGCGCAAAAATGAAATGACCACAATTTTCTCCAAAACTATAACAGGTGCAAACTGGTCCTGTGTGGTGGAGATGAGATTTGATAAAGTAAGTGGAAATCCAGTAAAAGTTTCATTTGGCTACTTTGCACTCTCGAGATAATCGTCACCATGTGCCAAATGCAATATAAAAGGAATCTGAACACATTCGCGCAAAAATGAAATGACCACAATTTTCTCCAAAACTATAACAGATGCAAACTTGTCCTGTGTGGTGGAGATGAGATTTGATAAAGTAAGTGGAAATCCAGTAAAAGTTTCATTTGGCTACTTTGCACTCTCGAGATAATCGTCACCATGTGCCAAATGCAATATAAAAGGAATCTGAACACATTCGCGCAAAAATGAAATGACCACAATTTTCTCCAAAACTATAACAGATGCAAACTTGTCCTGTGTGGTGGAGATGAGATTTGATAAAGTAAGTGGAAATCCAGTAAAAGTTTAATTTGGCTACTTTGCACTCTCGAGATAATCGTCACCATGTGCCAAATGCAATATAAAAGGAATCTGAACACATTCGCGCAAAAATGAAATGACCACAATTTTCTCCAAAACTATAACAGATGCAAACTTGTCCTGTGTGGTGGAGATGAGATTTGATAAAGTAAGTGGAAATTTAGTAAAAGTTTCATTTGGCTACTTTGCACTCTCGAGATAATCGTCACCATGTGCCATATGCAATATAAAAGGAATCTGAACACATTCGCGCAAAAATGAAATGACCACAATTTTCTCCAAAACTATAACAGATGCAAACTTGTCCTGTGTGGTGGAGATGAGATTTGATAAAGTAAGTGGAAATCCAGTAAAAGTTTCATTTGGCTACTTTGCACTCTCGAGATAATCGTCACCATGTGCCAAATGCAATATAAAAGGAATCTGAACACATTCGCGCAAAAATGAAATGACCACAATTTTCTCCAAAACTATAACAGGTGCAAACTGGTCCTGTGTGGTGGAGATGAGATTTGATAAAGTAAGTGGAAATCCAGTAAAAGTTTCATTTGGCTACTTTGCACTCTCGAGATAATCGTCACCATGTGCCAAATGCAATATAAAAGGAATCTGAACACATTCGCGCAAAAATGAAATGACCACAATTTTCTCCAAAACTATAACAGATGCAAACTTGTCCTGTGTGGTGGAGATGAGATTTGATAAAGTAAGTGGAAATCCAGTAAAAGTTTCATTTGGCTACTTTGCACTCTCGAGATAATCGTCACCATGTGCCAAATGCAATATAAAAGGAATCTGAACACATTCGCGCAAAAATGAAATGACCACAATTTTCTCCAAAACTATAACAGATGCAAACTTGTCCTGTGTGGTGGAGATGAGATTTGATAAAGTAAGTGGAAATCCAGTAAAAGTTTCATTTGGCTACTTTGCACTCTCGAGATAATCGTCACCATGTGCCAAATGCAATATAAAAGGAATCTGAACACATTCGCGCAAAAATGAAATGACCACAATTTTCTCCAAAACTATAACAGATGCAAACTTGTCCTGTGTGGAGGAGATGAGCTTTGATAAAGTAAGTGAAAATCCAGTAAAAGTTTCATTTGGCTACTTTGCACTCTCGAGATAATCGCCACCATGTGCCAAATGCAATATAAAAGGAATCTGAACACATTCGCGCAAAAATGAAATGACCAAAATTTTCTCCAAAACTAACAGATGCAAACTTGTCCTGTGTGATGGAGATGAGATTTGATAAAGTAAGTGGAAATCCAGTAAAAGTTTCATTTGGCTACTTTGCACTCTCGAGATAATCGTCACCATGTGCCAAATGCAATATAAAAGGAATCTGAACACATTCGCGCAAAAATGAAATGACCACAATTTTCTCCAAAACTATAACAGATGCAAACTTGTCCTGTGTGGTGGAGATGAGATTTGATAAAGTAAGTGGAAATCCAGTAAAAGTTTCATTTGGCTACTTTGCACTCTCGAGATAATCGTCACCATGTGCCAAATGCAATATAAAAGGAATCTGAACACATTCGCGCAAAAATGAAATGACCACAATTTTCTTTAAAACTATAACAGATGCAAACTTGTCCTGTGTGGTGCAGATGAGATTTGATAAAGTAAGTGGAAATCCAGTAAAAGTTTCATTTGGCTACTTTGCACTCTCGAGATAATTGTCACCATGTGCCAAATGCAATATAAAAGGAATCTGAACACATTCACGCAAAAATGAAATGACCACAATTTTCTCCAAAACTATAACAGATGCAAACTTGTCCTGTGTGGTGGAGATGAGATTTGATAAAGTAAGTGGAAATCCAGTAAAAGTTTCATTTGGCTACTTTGCACTCTCGAGATAATCGTCACAATGTGCCAAATGCAATATAAAAGGGATCTGAACACATTCGCGCAAAAATGAAATGACCACAATTTTCTCCAAAACTATAACAGATGCAAACTTGTCCTGTGTGGTGGAGATGAGATTTGATAAAGTAAGTGGAAATCCAGTAAAAGTTTCGTTTGGCTACTTTGCACTCTCGAGATAATCGTCACCATGTGCCAAATGCAATATAAAAGGAATCTGAACACATTCGCGCAAAAATGAAATGACCACAATTTTCTCCAAAACTATAACAGATGCAAACTTGTCCTGTGTGGTGGAGATGAGATTTGATAAAGTAAGTGGAAATCCAGTAAAAGTTTCATTTGGCTACTTTGCACTCTCGAGATAATCGTCACCATGTGCCAAATGCAATATAAAAGGAATCTGAACACATTCGCGCAAAAATGAAATGACCACAATTTTCTCCAAAACTATAACAGATGCAAACTTGTCCTGTGTGGAGGAGATGAGATTTGATAAAGTAAGTGGAAATCCAGTAAAAGTTTCATTTGGCTACGTTGCACTCTCGAGATAATCGTCACCATGTGCCAAATTCAATATAAAAAGAATCTGAACACATTCGCGCAAAAATGAAATGACCACAATTTTCTCCAAAACTATAACAGATGCAAACTTGTCCTGTGTGGTGGAGATGAGATTTGATAAAGTAAGTGGAAATTTAGTAAAAGTTTCATTTGGCTACTTTGCACTCTCGAGATAATCGTCACCATGTGCCATATGCAATATAAAAGGAATCTGAACACATTCGCGCAAAAATGAAATGACCACAATTTTCTCCAAAACTATAACAGATGCAAACTTGTCCTGTGTGGTGGAGATGAGATTTGATAAAGTAAGTGGAAATCCAGTAAAAGTTTCATTTGGCTACTTTGCACTCTCGAGATAATCGTCACCATGTGCCAAATGCAATATAAAAGGGATCTGAACACATTCGCGCAAAAATGAAATGACCACAATTTTCTCCAAAACTATAACATATGCAAACTTGTCCTGTGTGGTGGAGATGAGATTTGATAAAGTAAGTGGAAATCCAGTAAAAGTTTCATTTGGCTACTTTGCACTCTCGAGATAATCGTCACCATGTGCCAAATGCAATATAAAAGGAATCTGAACACATTCGCGCAAAAATGAAATGACCACAATTTTCTTTAAAACTATAAGGGATGCAAACTTGTCCTGTGTGGTGGAGATGAGATTTGATAAAGTAAGTGGAAATCCAGTAAAAGTTTCATTTGGCTACTTTGCACTCTCGAGATAATCGTCACCATGTGCCAAATGCAATATAAAAGGAATCTGAACACATTCGCGCAAAAATGAAATGACCACAATTTTCTCCAAAACTATAACAGATGCAAACTTGTCCTGTGTGGTGATGAGATTTGATAAAGTAAGTGGAAATCTAGTAAAAGTTTCATTTGGCTACTTTGCACTCTCGAGATAATCGTCACCATGTGCCAAATACAATATATAAGGAATCTGAACACATTCGCGCAAAAATGAAATGACCACAATTTTCTCCAAAACTATAACATGCAAACTTGTCCTGTGTGGTGGAGATGAGATTTGATAAAGTAAGTGGAAATCCAGTAAAAGTTTCATTTGGCTACTTTGCACTCTCGAGATAATCGTCACCATGTGCCAAATGCAATATAAAAGGAATCTGAACACATTCGCGCAAAAATGAAATGACCACAATTTTCTCCAAAACTATAACAGATGCAAACTTGTCCTGTGTGGTGGAGATGAGATTTGATAAAGTAAGTGGAAATCCAGTAAAAGTTTCATTTGGCTACTTTGCACTCTCGAGATAATCGTCACAATGTGCCAAATGCAATATAAAAGGAATCTGAACACATTCGCGCAAAAATGAAATGACCACAATTTTCTCCAAAACTATAACAGATGCAAACTTGTCCTGTGTGGTGGAGATGAGATTTGATAAAGTAAGTGGAAATCTAGTAAAAGTTTCATTTGGCTACTTGCACTCTCGAGATAATCGTCACCATGTGCCAAATGCAATATATAAGGAATCTGAACACATTCGCGCAAAAATGAAATGACCACAATTTTCTCCAAAACTATATTAGATGCAAACTTGTCCTGTGTGGTGGAGATGAGATTTGATAAAGTAAGTGGAAATCCAGTAAAAGTTTCATTTGGCTACTTTGCACTCTCGAGATAATCGTCACCATGTGCCAAATGCAATATAAAAGGGATCTGAACACATTCGCGCAAAAATGAAATGACCACAATTTTCTCCAAAACTATAACAGATGCAAACTTGTCCTGTGTGGTGGAGATGAGATTTGATAAAGTAAGTGGAAATCCAGTAAAAGTTTCATTTGGCTACTTTGCACTCTCGAGATAATCGTCACCATGTGCCAAATGCAATATAAAAGGAATCTGAACACATTCGCGCAAAAATGAAATGACCACATTTTTGTCCAAAACTATAACAGATGCAAACTTGTCCTGTGTGGTGGAGATGAGATTTGATAAAGTAAGTGGAAATCCAGTAAAAGTTTCATTTGGCTACTTTGCACTCTCGAGATAATCGTCACCATGTGCCAAATGCAATATAAAAGGAATCTGAACACATTCGCGCAAACATGAAATGACCACAATTTTCTCCAAAACTATAACAGATGCAAACTTGTCCTGTGTGGTGGAGATGAGATTTGATAAAGTAAGTGGAAATCCAGTAAAAGTTTCATTTGGCTACTTTGCACTCTCGAGATAATCGTCACAATGTGCCAAATGCAATATAAAAGCAATCTGAACACATTCACGCAAAAATGAAATGACCACAATTTTCTCCAAAACTATAACAGATGCAAACTTGTCCTGTGTGGTAGAGATAAGATTTGATAAAGTAAGTGGAAATCCAGTAAAAGTTTCATTTGGCTACTTTGCACTCTCGAGATAATCGTCACCAAGTGCCAAATACAATATAAAAGGAATCTGAACACATTCGCGCAAAAATGAAATGACCACAATTTTATCCAAAACTAACAGATGCAAACTTGTCCTGTGTGGTGGAGATGAGATTTGATAAAGTAAGTGGAAATCCAGTAAAAGTTTCATTTGGCTACTTTGCACTCTCGAGATAATCGTCACCAAGTGCCAAATACAATATAAAAGGAATCTGAACACATTCGCGCAAAAATGAAATGACCACAATTTTCTCCAAAACTAACAGATGCAAACTTGTCCTGTGTGGTGGAGATGAGATTTGATAAAGTAGGTGGAAATCCAGTAAAAGTTTCATTTGGCTACTTTGCACTCTCGAGATAATCGTCACCATGTGCCAAATGCAATATAAAAGGAATCTGAACACATTCGCGCAAAAATGAAATGACCACAATTTTCTCCAAAACTATAACAGATGCAAACTTGTCCTGTGTGGTGGAGATGAGATTTGATAAAGTAAGTGGAAATCCAGTAAAGGTTTCATTTGGCTACTTTGTACTCTCGAGATAATCGTCACCATGTGCCAAATGCAATATAAAAGGAATCTGAACACATTCGCGCAAAAATGAAATGACCACAATTTTCTCCAAAACTATAACAGATGCAAACTTGTCCTGTGTGGTGGAGATGAGATTTGATAAAGTAAGTGGAAATCCAGTAAAAGTTTCATTTGGCTACTTTGTACTCTCGAGATAATCGTCACCATGTGCCAAATGCAATATAAAAGGAATCTGAACACATTCGCGCAAAAATGAAATGACCACAATTTTCTCCAAAACTATAACAGATGCAAACGTGTCCTGTGTGGTGCAGATGAGATTTGATAAAGTAAGTGGAAATCCAGTAAAAGTTTCATTTGGCTACTTTGCACTCTCGAGATAATCGTCACCATGTGCCAAATGCAATATAAAAGGAATCTGAACACATTCGCGCAAAAATGAAATGACCACAATTTTCTCCAAAACTATAACAGATGCAAACTTGTCCTGTGTGGTGGAGATGAGATTTGATAAAGTAAGTGGAAATCCAGTAAAAGTTTCATTGGGCTACTTTGCCCTCTCGAGATAATCGTCACCATGTGCCAAATACAATATAAAAGGAATCTGAACACATTCGCGCAAAAATGAAATGACCACAATTTTCTCCAAAACTATAACAGATGCAAACTTGTCCTGTGTGGTGGAGATGAGATTTGATAAAGTAAGTGGAAATCCAGTAAAAGTTTCATTTGGCTACTTTGCACTCTCGAGATAATCGTCACCATGTGCCAAATGCAATATAAAAGGAATCTGAACACATTCGCGCAAAAATGAAATGACCACATTTTTCTCCAAAACTATAACAGATGCAAACTTGTCCTGTGTGGTGGAGATGAGATTTGATAAAGTAAGTGGAAATCCAGTAAAAGTTTCATTTGGCTACTTTGCACTCTCGAGATAATCGTCACCATGTGCCAAATGCAATATAAAAGCAATCTGAACACATTCGCGCAAACATGAAATGACCACAATTTTCTCCAAAACTATAACAGATGCAAACTTGTCCTGTGTGGTGGAGATGAGATTTGATAAAGTAAGTGGAAATCCAGTAAAAGTTTCATTTGGCTACTTTGCACTCTCGAGATAATCGTCACAATGTGCCAAATGCAATATAAAAGCAATCTGAACACATTCACGCAAAAATGAAATGACCACAATTTTCTCCAAAACTATAACAGATGCAAACTTGTCCTGTGTGGTGGAGATAAGATTTGATAAAGTAAGTGGAAATCCAGTAAAAGTTTCATTTGGCTACTTTGCACTCTCGAGATAATCGTCACCAAGTGCCAAATACAATATAAAAGGAATCTGAACACATTCGCGCAAAAATGAAATGACCACAATTTTATCCAAAACTAACAGATGCAAACTTGTCCTGTGTGGTGGAGATGAGATTTGATAAAGTAAGTGGAAATCCAGTAAAAGTTTCATTTGGCTACTTTGCACTCTCGAGATAATCGTCACCAAGTGCCAAATACAATATAAAAGGAATCTGAACACATTCGCGCAAAAATGAAATGACCACAATTTTCTCCAAAACTAACAGATGCAAACTTGTCCTGTGTGGTGGAGATGAGATTTGATAAAGTAGGTGGAAATCCAGTAAAAGTTTCATTTGGCTACTTTGCACTCTCGAGATAATCGTCACCATGTGCCAAATGCAATATAAAAGGAATCTGAACACATTCGCGCAAAAATGAAATGACCACAATTTTCTCCAAAACTATAACAGATGCAAACTTGTCCTGTGTGGTGGAGATGAGATTTGATAAAGTAAGTGGAAATCCAGTAAAAGTTTCATTTGGCTACTTTGTACTCTCGAGATAATCGTCACCATGTGCCAAATGCAATATAAAAGGAATCTGAACACATTCGCGCAAAAATGAAATGACCACAATTTTCTCCAAAACTATAACAGATGCAAACTTGTCCTGTGTGGTGGAGATGAGATTTGATAAAGTAAGTGGAAATCCAGTAAAAGTTTCATTTGGCTACTTTGTACTCTCGAGATAATCGTCACCATGTGCCAAATGCAATATAAAAGGAATCTGAACACATTCGCGCAAAAATGAAATGACCACAATTTTCTCCAAAACTATAACAGATGCAAACGTGTCCTGTGTGGTGCAGATGAGATTTGATAAAGTAAGTGGAAATCCAGTAAAAGTTTCATTTGGCTACTTTGCACTCTCGAGATAATCGTCACCATGTGCCAAATGCAATATAAAAGGAATCTGAACACATTCGCGCAAAAATGAAATGACCACAATTTTCTCCAAAACTATAACAGATGCAAACTTGTCCTGTGTGGTGGAGATGAGATTTGATAAAGTAAGTGGAAATCCAGTAAAAGTTTCATTGGGCTACTTTGCCCTCTCGAGATAATCGTCACCATGTGCCAAATACAATATAAAAGGAATCTGAACACATTCGCGCAAAAATGAAATGACCACAATTTTCTCCAAAACTATAACAGATGCAAACTTGTCCTGTGTGGTGGAGATGAGATTTGATAAAGTAAGTGGAAATCCAGTAAAAGTTTCATTTGGCTACTTTGCACTCTCGAGATAATCGTCACCATGTGCCAAATGCAATATAAAAGGGATCTGAACACATTCGCGCAAAAATGAAATGACCACAATTTTCTCCAAAACTATAACAGATGCAAACTTGTCCTGTGTGGTGGAGATGAGATTTGATAAAGTAAGTGGAAATCCAGTAAAAGTTTCATTTGGCTACTTTGCACTCTCGAGATAATCGTCACCATGTGCCAAATGCAATATAAAAGGAATCTGAACACATTCGCGCAAAAATGAAATGACCACAATTTTCTCCAAAACTATAACAGATGCAAACTTGTCCTGTGTGGTGGAGATGAGATTTGATAAAGTAAGTGGAAATCCAGTAAAAGTTTCATTTGGCTACTTTGCACTCTCGAGATAATCGTCACCATGTGCCAAATGCAATATAAAAGGAATCTTAACACATTCGCGCAAAAATGAATTGACCATAATTTTCTCCAAAACTATAACAGATGCAAACTTGTCCTGTGTGGTGGAGATGAGATTTGATAAAGTAAGTGGAAATCCAGTAAAAGTTTCATTTGGCTTCTTTGCACTCTCGAGATAATCGTCACCATGTGCCAAATGCAATATAAAAGGAATCTGAACACATTCGCGCAAAAATGAAATGACCACAATTTTCTCCAAAACTATAACAGATGCAAACTTGTCCTGTGTGGTGGAGATGAGATTTGATAAAGTAAGTGGAAATCCAGTAAAAGTTTCATTTGGCTACTTTGCACTCTCGAGATAATCGTCACCATGTGCCAAATGCAATATAAAAGGGATCTGAACACATTCGCGCAAAAATGAAATGACCACAATTTTCTCCAAAACTATAACAGATGCAAACTTGTCCTGTGTGGTGGAGATGAGATTTGATAAAGTAAGTGGAAATCCAGTAAAAGTTTCATTTGGCTACTTTGCACTCTCGAGATAATCGTCACCATGTGCCAAATGCAATATAAAAGGAATCTGAACACATTCGCGCAAAAATGAAATGACCACAATTTTCTCCAAAACTATAACAGATGCAAACTTGTCCTGTGTGGTGGAGATGAGATTTGATAAAGTAAGTGGAAATCCAGTAAAAGTTTCATTTTACTACTTTGCACTCTCGAGATAATCGTCACCATGTGCCAAATGCAATATAAAAGGAATCTGAACACATTCGCGCAAAAATGAAATGACCACACTTTTCTCCAAAACTATAACAGATGCAAACTTGTCCTGTGTGGTGGAGATGAGATTTGATAAAGTAAGTGGAAATCCAGTAAAAGTTTAATTTGGCTACTTTGCACTCTCGAGATAATCGTCACCATGTGCCAAATGCAATATAAAAGGAATCTGAACACATTCGCGCAAAAATGAAATGACCACAATTTTCTCCAAAACTATAACAGATGCAAACTTGTCCTGTGTGGTGGAGATGAGATTTGATAAAGTAAGTGGAAATCCAGTAAAAGTTTCATTTGGCTACTTTGCACTCTCGAGATAATCGTCACCATGTGCCAAATGCAATATAAAAGGAATCTGAACACATTCGCGCAAAAATGAAATGACCACAATTTTCTCCAAAACTATAACAGATGCAAACTTGTCCTGTGTGGTGGAGATGAGATTTGATAAAGTAAGTGGAAATCCAGTAAAAGTTTCATTTGGCTACTTTGCACTCTTGAGATAATCGTCACCATGTGCCAAATGCAATATAAAAGGAATCTGAACACATTCGCGCAAAATTGAAATGACCACAATTTTCTCCAAAACTATAACAGATGCAAACTTGTCCTGTGTGGTGGAGATGAGATTTGATAAAGTAAGTGGAAATCCAGTAAAAGTTTCATTTGGCTACTTTGCACTCTCGAGATAATCGTCACCATGTGCCAAATGCAATATAAAAGGAATCTGAACACATTCGCGCAAAAATGAAATGACCACAATTTTCTCCAAAACTATAACAGATGCAAACTTGTCCTGTGTGGTGGAGATGAGATTTGATAAAGTAAGTGGAAATCCAGTAAAAGTTTCATTTGGCTACTTTGCACTCTCGAGATAATCGTCACCATGTGCCAAATGCAATATAAAAGGAATCTGAACACATTCGCGCAAAAATGAAATGACCACAATTTTCTCCAAAACTATAACAGATGCAAACTTGTCCTGTGTGGTGGAGATGAGATTTGATAAAGTAAGTGGAAATCCAGTAAAAGTTTCATTTGGCTACTTTGCACTCTCGAGATAATCGTCACCATGTGCCAAATGCAATATAAAAGGAATCTGAACACATTCGCGCAAAATTGAAATGACCACAATTTTCTCCAAAACTATAACAGATGCAAACTTGTCCTGTGTGGTGGAGATGAGATTTGATAAAGTAAGTGGAAATCCAGTAAAAGTTTCATTTGGCTACTTTGTACTCTCGAGATAATCGTCACCATGTGCCAAATGCAATATAAAAGGAATCTGAACACATTCGCGCAAAAATGAAATGACCACAATTTTCTCCAAAACTATAACAGATGCAAACGTGTCCTGTGTGGTGCAGATGAGATTTGATAAAGTAAGTGGAAATCCAGTAAAAGTTTCATTTGGCTACTTTGCACTCTCGAGATAATCGTCACCATGTGCCAAATGCAATATAAAAGGAATCTGAACACATTCGCGCAAAAATGAAATGACCACAATTTTCTCCAAAACTATAACAGATGCAAACTTGTCCTGTGTGGTGGAGATGAGATTTGATAAAGTAAGTGGAAATCCAGTAAAAGTTTCATTGGGCTACTTTGCCCTCTCGAGATAATCGTCACCATGTGCCAAATACAATATAAAAGGAATCTGAACACATTCGCGCAAAAATGAAATGACCACAATTTTCTCCAAAACTATAACAGATGCAAACTTGTCCTGTGTGGTGGAGATGAGATTTGATAAAGTAAGTGGAAATCCAGTAAAAGTTTCATTTGGCTACTTTGCACTCTCGAGATAATCGTCACCATGTGCCAAATGCAATATAAAAGGGATCTGAACACATTCGCGCAAAAATGAAATGACCACAATTTTCTCCAAAACTATAACAGATGCAAACTTGTCCTGTGTGGTGGAGATGAGATTTGATAAAGTAAGTGGAAATCCAGTAAAAGTTTCATTGGGCTACTTTGCCCTCTCGAGATAATCGTCACCATGTGCCAAATACAATATAAAAGGAATCTGAACACATTCGCGCAAAAATGAAATGACCACAATTTTCTCCAAAACTATAACAGATGCAAACTTGTCCTGTGTGGTGGAGATGAGATTTGATAAAGTAAGTGGAAATCCAGTAAAAGTTTCATTTGGCTACTTTGCACTCTCGAGATAATCGTCACCATGTGCCAAATGCAATATAAAAGGAATCTGAACACATTCGCGCAAAATTGAAATGACCACAATTTTCTCCAAAACTATAACAGATGCAAACTTGTCCTGTGTGGTGGAGATGAGATTTGATAAAGTAAGTGGAAATCCAGTAAAAGTTTCATTTGGCTACTTTGTACTCTCGAGATAATCGTCACCATGTGCCAAATGCAATATAAAAGGAATCTGAACACATTCGCGCAAAAATGAAATGACCACAATTTTCTCCAAAACTATAACAGATGCAAACGTGTCCTGTGTGGTGCAGATGAGATTTGATAAAGTAAGTGGAAATCCAGTAAAAGTTTCATTTGGCTACTTTGCACTCTCGAGATAATCGTCACCATGTGCCAAATGCAATATAAAAGGAATCTGAACACATTCGCGCAAAAATGAAATGACCACAATTTTCTCCAAAACTATAACAGATGCAAACTTGTCCTGTGTGGTGGAGATGAGATTTGATAAAGTAAGTGGAAATCCAGTAAAAGTTTCATTGGGCTACTTTGCCCTCTCGAGATAATCGTCACCATGTGCCAAATACAATATAAAAAAAATCTGAACACATTCGCGCAAAAATGAAATGACCACAATTTTCTCCAAAACTATAACAGATGCAAACTTGTCCTGTGTGGTGGAGATGAGATTTGATAAAGTAAGTGGAAATCCAGTAAAAGTTTCATTTGGCTACTTTGCACTCTCGAGATAATCGTCACCATGTGCCAAATGCAATATAAAAGGGATCTGAACACATTCGCGCAAAAATGAAATGACCACAATTTTCTCCAAAACTATAACAGATGCAAACTTGTCCTGTGTGGTGGAGATGAGATTTGATAAAGTAAGTGGAAATCCAGTAAAAGTTTCATTTGGCTACTTTGCACTCTCGAGATAATCGTCACCATGTGCCAAATGCAATATAAAAGGAATCTGAACACATTCGCGCAAAAATGAAATGACCACAATTTTCTCCAAAACTATAACAGATGCAAACTTGTCCTGTGTGGTGGAGATGAGATTTGATAAAGTAAGTGGAAATCCAGTAAAAGTTTCATTTGGCTACTTTGCACTCTCGAGATAATCGTCACCATGTGCCAAATGCAATATAAAAGGAATCTTAACACATTCGCGCAAAAATGAATTGACCATAATTTTCTCCAAAACTATAACAGATGCAAACTTGTCCTGTGTGGTGGAGATGAGATTTGATAAAGTAAGTGGAAATCCAGTAAAAGTTTCATTTGGCTTCTTTGCACTCTCGAGATAATCGTCACCATGTGCCAAATGCAATATAAAAGGAATCTGAACACATTCGCGCAAAAATGAAATGACCACAATTTTCTCCAAAACTATAACAGATGCAAACTTGTCCTGTGTGGTGGAGATGAGATTTGATAAAGTAAGTGGAAATCCAGTAAAAGTTTCATTTGGCTACTTTGCACTCTCGAGATAATCGTCACCATGTGCCAAATGCAATATAAAAGGGATCTGAACACATTCGCGCAAAAATGAAATGACCACAATTTTCTCCAAAACTATAACAGATGCAAACTTGTCCTGTGTGGTGGAGATGAGATTTGATAAAGTAAGTGGAAATCCAGTAAAAGTTTCATTTGGCTACTTTGCACTCTCGAGATAATCGTCACCATGTGCCAAATGCAATATAAAAGGAATCTGAACACATTCGCGCAAAAATGAAATGACCACAATTTTCTCCAAAACTATAACAGATGCAAACTTGTCCTGTGTGGTGGAGATGAGATTTGATAAAGTAAGTGGAAATCCAGTAAAAGTTTCATTTGGCTACTTTGCACTCTCGAGATAATCGTCACCATGTGCCAAATGCAATATAAAAGGAATCTGAACACATTCGCGCAAAAATGAAATGACCACACTTTTCTCCAAAACTATAACAGATGCAAACTTGTCCTGTGTGGTGGAGATGAGATTTGATAAAGTAAGTGGAATCCAGTAAAAGTTTAATTTGGCTACTTTGCACTCTCGCGATAATCGTCACCATGTGCCAAATGCAATATAAAAGGAATCTGAACACATTCGCGCAAAAATGAAATGACCACAATTTTCTCCAAAACTATAACAGATGCAAACTTGTCCTGTGTGGTGGAGATGAGATTTGATAAAGTAAGTGGAAATCCAGTAAAAGTTTCATTTGGCTACTTTGCACTCTCGAGATAATCGTCACCATGTGCCAAATGCAATATAAAAGGAATCTGAACACATTCGCGCAAAAATGAAATGACCACAATTTTCTCCAAAACTATAACAGATGCAAACTTGTCCCTGTGTGGTGGAGATGAGATTTGATAAAGTAAGTGGAAATCCAGTAAAAGTTTCATTGGCTACTTTGCACTCTTGAGATAATCGTCACCATGTGCCAAATGCAATATAAAAGGAATCTGAACACATTCGCGCAAATTGAAATGACCACAATTTTCTCCAAAACTATAACAGATGCAAACTTGTCCTGTGTGGTGGAGATGAGATTTGATAAAGTAAGTGGAAATCCAGTAAAAGTTTCATTTGGCTACTTTGCACTCTCGAGATAATCGTCACATGTGCCAAATGCAATATAAAAGGAATCTGAACACATTCGCGCAAAAATGAAATGACCACAATTTTCTCCAAAACTATAACAGATGCAAACTTGTCCTGTGTGGTGGAGATGAGATTTTATAAAGTAAGTGGAAATCCAGTAAAAGTTTCATTTGGCTACTTTGCACTCTCGAGATAATCGTCACCATGTGCCAAATGCAATATAAAAGGAATCTGAACACATTCGCGCAAAAATGAAATGACCACAATTTCTCCAAAACTATAACAGATGCAAACTTGTCCTGTGTGGTGGAGATGAGATTTGATAAAGTAAGTGGAAATCCAGTAAAAGTTTCATTTGGCTACTTTGCACTCTCGAGATAATCGTCACCATGTGCCAAATGCAATATAAAAGGAATCTGAACACATTCGCGCAAAATGAAATGACCACAATTTTCTCCAAAACTATAACAGATGCAAACTTGTCCTGTGTGGTGGAGATGAGATTTGATAAAGTAAGTGGAAATCCAGTAAAATTTTCATTTGGCTACTTTGCACTCTCGAGATAATCGTCACCATGTGCCAAATGCAATATAAAAGGAATCTGAACACATTCGCGCAAAAATGAAATGACCACAATTTTCTCCAAAACTATAACAGATGCAAACTTGTCCTGTGTGGTGGAGATGAGATTTGATAAAGTAAGTGGAAATCCAGTAAAGTTTCATTTGGCTACTTTGCACTCTCGAGATAATCGTCACCATGTGCCAAATGCAATATAAAAGGGATCTGAACACATTCGCGCAAAAATGAAATGACCACAATTTTCTCCAAAACTATAACAGATGCAAACTTGTCCTGTGTGGTGGAGATGAGATTTGATAAAGTAAGTGGAAATCCAGTAAAAGTTTCATTTGGCTACTTTGCACTCTCGAGATAATCGTCACCATGTGCCAAATGCAATATAAAAGGAATCTGAACACATTCGCGCAAAAATGAAATGACCACAATTTTCTCCAAAACTATAACAGATGCAAACTTGTCCTGTGTGGTGGAGATGATATTTGATAAAGTAAGTGGAAATCCAGTAAAAGTTTCATTTGGCTACTTTGCACTCTCGAGATAATCGTCACCATGTGCCAAATGCAATATAAAAGGAATCTGAACACATTCGCGCAAAAATGAAATGACCACACTTTTCTCCAAAACTATAACAGATGCAAACTTGTCCTGTGTGGTGGAGATGAGATTTGATAAAGTAAGTGGAAATCCAGTAAAAGTTTAATTTGGCTACTTTGCACTCTCGCGATAATCGTCACCATGTGCCAAATGCAATATAAAAGGAATCTGAACACATTCGCGCAAAAATGAAATGACCACAATTTCTCCAAAACTATAACAGATGCAAACTTGTCCTGTGTGGTGGAGATGAGATTTGATAAAGTAAGTGGAAATCCAGTAAAAGTTTCATTTGGCTACTTTGCACTCTCGAGATAATCGTCACCATGTGCCAAATGCAATATAAAAGGAATCTGAACACATTCGCGCAAAAATGAAATGACCACAATTTTCTCCAAAACTATAACAGATGCAAACTTGTCCTGTGTGGTGGAGATGAGATTTGATAAAGTAAGTGGAAATCCAGTAAAAGTTTCATTTGGCTACTTTGCACTCTTGAGATAATCGTCACCATGTGCCAAATGCAATATAAAAGGAATCTGAACACATTCGCGCAAAATTGAAATGACCACAATTTTCTCCAAAACTATAACAGATGCAAACTTGTCCTGTGTGGTGGAGATGAGATTTGATAAAGTAAGTGGAAATCCAGTAAAAGTTTCATTTGGCTACTTTGCACTCTTGAGATAATCGTCACCATGTGCCAAATGCAATATAAAAGGAATCTGAACACATTCGCGCAAAATTGAAATGACCACAATTTTCTCCAAAACTATAACAGATGCAAACCTTGTCCTGTGTGGTGGAGATGAGATTTGATAAAGTAAGTGGAAATCCAGTAAAAGTTTCATTTGGCTACTTTGCACTCTCGAGATAATCGTCACCATGTGCCAAATGCAATATAAAAGGAATCTGAACACATTCGCGCAAAAATGAAATGACCACAATTTTCTCCAAAACTATAACAGATGCAAACTTGTCCTGTGTGGTGGAGATGAGATTTGATAAAGTAAGTGGAAATCCAGTAAAAGTTTCATTTGGCTACTTTGCACTCTCGAGATAATCGTCACCATGTGCCAAATGCAATATAAAAGGAATCTGAACACATTCGCGCAAAAATGAAATGACCACAATTTTCTCCAAAACTATAACAGATGCAAACTTGTCCTGTGTGGTGGAGATGAGATTTGATAAAGTAAGTGGAAAATCCAGTAAAAGTTTCATTTGGCTACTTTGCACTCTCGAGATAATCGTCACCATGTGCCAAATGCAATATAAAAGGAATCTGAACACATTCGCGCAAAATTGAAATGACCACAATTTTCTCCAAAACTATAACAGATGCAAACTTGTCCTGTGTGGTGGAGATGAGATTTGATAAAGTAAGTGGAAATCCAGTAAAAGTTTCATTTGGCTACTTTGTACTCTCGAGATAATCGTCACCATGTGCCAAATGCAATATAAAAGGAATCTGAACACATTCGCGCAAAAATGAAATGACCACAATTTTCTCCAAAACTATAACAGATGCAAACGTGTCCTGTGTGGTGCAGATGAGATTTGATAAAGTAAGTGGAAATCCAGTAAAAGTTTCATTTGGCTACTTTGCACTCTCGAGATAATCGTCACCATGTGCCAAATGCAATATAAAAGGAATCTGAACACATTCGCGCAAAAATGAAATGACCACAATTTTCTCCAAAACTATAACAGATGCAAACTTGTCCTGTGTGGTGGAGATGAGATTTGATAAAGTAAGTGGAAATCCAGTAAAAGTTTCATTGGGCTACTTTGCCCTCTCGAGATAATCGTCACCATGTGCCAAATACAATATAAAAGGAATCTGAACACATTCGCGCAAAAATGAAATGACCACAATTTTCTCCAAAACTATAACAGATGCAAACTTGTCCTGTGTGGTGGAGATGAGATTTGATAAAGTAAGTGGAAATCCAGTAAAAGTTTCATTTGGCTACTTTGCACTCTCGAGATAATCGTCACCATGTGCCAAATGCAATATAAAAGGGATCTGAACACATTCGCGCAAAAATGAAATGACCACAATTTTCTCCAAAACTATAACAGATGCAAACTTGTCCTGTGTGGTGGAGATGAGATTTGATAAAGTAAGTGGAAATCCAGTAAAAGTTTCATTTGGCTACTTTGCACTCTCGAGATAATCGTCACCATGTGCCAAATGCAATATAAAAGGAATCTGAACACATTCGCGCAAAAATGAAATGACCACAATTTTCTCCAAAACTATAACAGATGCAAACTTGTCCTGTGTGGTGGAGATGAGATTTGATAAAGTAAGTGGAAATCCAGTAAAAGTTTCATTTGGCTACTTTGCACTCTCGAGATAATCGTCACCATGTGCCAAATGCAATATAAAAGGAATCTTAACACATTCGCGCAAAAATGAATTGACCATAATTTTCTCCAAAACTATAACAGATGCAAACTTGTCCTGTGTGGTGGAGATGAGATTTGATAAAGTAAGTGGAAATCCAGTAAAAGTTTCATTTGGCTTCTTTGCACTCTCGAGATAATCGTCACCATGTGCCAAATGCAATATAAAAGGAATCTGAACACATTCGCGCAAAAATGAAATGACCACACTTTTCTCCAAAACTATAACAGATGCAAACTTGTCCTGTGTGGTGGAGATGAGATTTGATAAAGTAAGTGGAAATCCAGTAAAAGTTTAATTTGGCTACTTTGCACTCTCGCGATAATCGTCACCATGTGCCAAATGCAATATAAAAGGAATCTGAACACATTCGCGCAAAAATGAAATGACCACAATTTTCTCCAAAACTATAACAGATGCAAACTTGTCCTGTGTGGTGGAGATGAGATTTGATAAAGTAAGTGGAAATCCAGTAAAAGTTTCATTTGGCTACTTTGCACTCTCGAGATAATCGTCACCATGTGCCAAATGCAATATAAAAGGAATCTGAACACATTCGCGCAAAAATGAAATGACCACAATTTTCTCCAAAACTATAACAGATGCAAACTTGTCCTGTGTGGTGGAGATGAGATTTGATAAAGTAAGTGGAAATCCAGTAAAAGTTTCATTTGGCTACTTTGCACTCTTGAGATAATCGTCACCATGTGCCAAATGCAATATAAAAGGAATCTGAACACATTCGCGCAAAATTGAAATGACCACAATTTTCTCCAAAACTATAACAGATGCAAACTTGTCCTGTGTGGTGGAGATGAGATTTGATAAAGTAAGTGGAAATCCAGTAAAAGTTTCATTTGGCTACTTTGCACTCTCGAGATAATCGTCACCATGTGCCAAATGCAATATAAAAGGAATCTGAACACATTCGCGCAAAAATGAAATGACCACAATTTTCTCCAAAACTATAACAGATGCAAACTTGTCCTGTGTGGTGGAGATGAGATTTTATAAAGTAAGTGGAAATCCAGTAAAAGTTTCATTTGGCTACTTTGCACTCTCGAGATAATCGTCACCATGTGCCAAATGCAATATAAAAGGAATCTGAACACATTCGCGCAAAAATGAAATGACCACAATTTTCTCCAAAACTATAACAGATGCAAACTTGTCCTGTGTGGTGGAGATGAGATTTGATAAAGTAAGTGGAAATCCAGTAAAAGTTTCATTTGGCTACTTTGCACTCTCGAGATAATCGTCACCATGTGCCAAATGCAATATAAAAGGAATCTGAACACATTCGCGCAAAAATGAAATGACCACAATTTTCTCCAAAACTATAACAGATGCAAACTTGTCCTGTGTGGTGGAGATGAGATTTGATAAAGTAAGTGGAAATCCAGTAAAATTTTCATTTGGCTACTTTGCACTCTCGAGATAATCGTCACCATGTGCCAAATGCAATATAAAAGGAATCTGAACACATTCGCGCAAAAATGAAATGACCACAATTTTCTCCAAAACTATAACAGATGCAAACTTGTCCTGTGTGGTGGAGATGAGATTTGATAAAGTAAGTGGAAATCCAGTAAAAGTTTCATTTGGCTACTTTGCACTCTCGAGATAATCGTCACCATGTGCCAAATGCAATATAAAAGGGATCTGAACACATTCGCGCAAAAATGAAATGACCACAATTTTCTCCAAAACTATAACAGATGCAAACTTGTCCTGTGTGGTGGAGATGAGATTTGATAAAGTAAGTGGAAATCCAGTAAAAGTTTCATTTGGCTACTTTGCACTCTCGAGATAATCGTCACCATGTGCCAAATGCAATATAAAAGGAATCTGAACACATTCGCGCAAAAATGAAATGACCACAATTTTCTCCAAAACTATAACAGATGCAAACTTGTCCTGTGTGGTGGAGATGAGATTTGATAAAGTAAGTGGAAATCCAGCAAAAGTTTCATTTGGCTACTTTGCACTCTCGAGATAATCGTCACCATGTGCCAAATGCAATATAAAAGGAATCTGAACACATTCGCGCAAAAATGAAATGACCACACTTTTCTCCAAAACTATAACAGATGCAAACTTGTCCTGTGTGGTGGAGATGAGATTTGATAAAGTAAGTGGAAATCCAGTAAAAGTTTAATTTGGCTACTTTGCACTCTCGCGATAATCGTCACCATGTGCCAAATGCAATATAAAAGGAATCTGAACACATTCGCGCAAAAATGAAATGATCACAATTTTCTCCAAAACTATAACAGATGCAAACTTGTCCTGTGTGGTGGAGATGAGATTTGATAAAGTAAGTGGAAATCCAGTAAAAGTTTCATTTGGCTACTTTGCACTCTTGAGATAATCGTCACCATGTGCCAAATGCAATATAAAAGGAATCTGAACACATTCGCGCAAAATTGAAATGACCACAATTTTCTCCAAAACTATAACAGATGCAAACTTGTCCTGTGTGGTGGAGATGAGATTTGATAAAGTAAGTGGAAATCCAGTAAAAGTTTCATTTGGCTACTTTGCACTCTCGAGATAATCGTCACCATGTGCCAAATGCAATATAAAAGGAATCTGAACACATTCGCGCAAAAATGAAATGACCACAATTTTCTCCAAAACTATAACAGATGCAAACTTGTCCTGTGTGGTGGAGATGAGATTTGATAAAGTAAGTGGAAATCCAGTAAAAGTTTCATTTGGCTACTTTGCACTCTCGAGATAATCGTCACCATGTGCCAAATGCAATATAAAAGGAATCTGAACACATTCGCGCAAAAATGAAATGACCACAATTTTCTCCAAAACTATAACAGATGCAAACTTGTCCTGTGTGGTGGAGATGAGATTTGATAAAGTAAGTGGAAATCCAGTAAAATTTTATTTGGCTACTTTGCACTCTCGAGATAATCGTCACCATGTGCCAAATGCAATATAAAAGGAATCTGAACACATTCGCGCAAAAATGAAATGACCACAATTTTCTCCAAAACTATAACAGATGCAAACTTGTCCTGTGTGGTGGAGATGAGATTTTATAAAGTAAGTGGAAATCCAGTAAAAGTTTCATTTGGCTACTTTGCACTCTCGAGATAATCGTCACCATGTGCCAAATGCAATATAAAAGGAATCTGAACACATTCGCGCAAAAATGAAATGACCACAATTTTCTCCAAAACTATAACAGATGCAAACTTGTCCTGTGTGGTGGAGATGAGATTTGATAAAGTAAGTGGAAATCCAGTAAAAGTTTCATTTGGCTACTTTGCACTCTCGAGATAATCGTCACCATGTGCCAAATGCAATATAAAAGGAATCTGAACACATTCGCGCAAAAATGAAATGACCACAATTTTCTCCAAAACTATAACAGATGCAAACTTGTCCTGTGTGGTGGAGATGAGATTTGATAAAGTAAGTGGAAATCCAGTAAAATTTTCATTTGGCTACTTTGCACTCTCGAGATAATCGTCACCATGTGCCAAATGCAATATAAAAGGAATCTGAACACATTCGCGCAAAAATGAAATGACCACAATTTTCTCCAAAACTATAACAGATGCAAACTTGTCCTGTGTGGTGGAGATGAGATTTGATAAAGTAAGTGGAAATCCAGTAAAAGTTTCATTTGGCTACTTTGCACTCTCGAGATAATCGTCACCATGTGCCAAATGCAATATAAAAGGGATCTGAACACATTCGCGCAAAAATGAAATGACCACAATTTTCTCCAAAACTATAACAGATGCAAACTTGTCCTGTGTGGTGGAGATGAGATTTGATAAAGTAAGTGGAAATCCAGTAAAAGTTTCATTTGGCTACTTTGCACTCTCGAGATAATCGTCACCATGTGCCAAATGCAATATAAAAGGAATCTGAACACATTCGCGCAAAAATGAAATGACCACAATTTTCTCCAAAACTATAACAGATGCAAACTTGTCCTGTGTGGTGGAGATGAGATTTGATAAAGTAAGTGGAAATCCAGTAAAAGTTTCATTTGGCTACTTTGCACTCTCGAGATAATCGTCACCATGTGCCAAATGCAATATAAAAGGAATCTGAACACATTCGCGCAAAAATGAAATGACCACACTTTTCTCCAAAACTATAACAGATGCAAACTTGTCCTGTGTGGTGGAGATGAGATTTGATAAAGTAAGTGGAAATCCAGTAAAAGTTTAATTTGGCTACTTTGCACTCTCGCGATAATCGTCACCATGTGCCAAATGCAATATAAAAGGAATCTGAACACATTCGCGCAAAAATGAAATGACCACAATTTTCTCCAAAACTATAACAGATGCAAACTTGTCCTGTGTGGTGGAGATGAGATTTGATAAAGTAAGTGGAAATCCAGTAAAAGTTTCATTTGGCTACTTTGCACTCTCGAGATAATCGTCACCATGTGCCAAATGCAATATAAAAGGAATCTGAACACATTCGCGCAAAAATGAAATGACCACAATTTTCTCCAAAACTATAACAGATGCAAACTTGTCCTGTGTGGTGGAGATGAGATTTGATAAAGTAAGTGGAAATCCAGTAAAAGTTTCATTTGGCTACTTTGCACTCTTGAGATAATCGTCACCATGTGCCAAATGCAATATAAAAGGAATCTGAACACATTCGCGCAAAATTGAAATGACCACAATTTTCTCCAAAACTATAACAGATGCAAACTTGTCCTGTGTGGTGGAGATGAGATTTGATAAAGTAAGTGGAAATCCAGTAAAAGTTTCATTTGGCTACTTTGCACTCTCGAGATAATCGTCACCATGTGCCAAATGCAATATAAAAGGAATCTGAACACATTCGCGCAAAAATGAAATGACCACAATTTTCTCCAAAACTATAACAGATGCAAACTTGTCCTGTGTGGTGGAGATGAGATTTTATAAAGTAAGTGGAAATCCAGTAAAAGTTTCATTTGGCTACTTTGCACTCTCGAGATAATCGTCACCATGTGCCAAATGCAATATAAAAGGAATCTGAACACATTCGCGCAAAAATGAAATGACCACAATTTTCTCCAAAACTATAACAGATGCAAACTTGTCCTGTGTGGTGGAGATGAGATTTGATAAAGTAAGTGGAAATCCAGTAAAAGTTTCATTTGGCTACTTTGCACTCT
Source organism: Anomaloglossus baeobatrachus (assembly GCF_048569485.1). Classification (NCBI taxonomy): domain Eukaryota; kingdom Metazoa; phylum Chordata; class Amphibia; order Anura; family Aromobatidae; genus Anomaloglossus; species Anomaloglossus baeobatrachus. The sequence continues at coordinate 122,101 of NW_027442692.1, read as the reverse complement.
CGAGATAATCGTCACCATGTGCCAAATGCAATATAAAAGGAATCTGAACACATTCGCGCAAAAATGAAATGACCACAATTTTCTCCAAAACTATAACAGATGCAAACTTGTCCTGTGTGGTGGAGATGAGATTTGATAAAGTAAGTGGAAATCCAGTAAAATTTTCATTTGGCTACTTTGCACTCTCGAGATAATCGTCACCATGTGCCAAATGCAATATAAAAGGAATCTGAACACATTCGCGCAAAAATGAAATGACCACAATTTTCTCCAAAACTATAACAGATGCAAACTTGTCCTGTGTGGTGGAGATGAGATTTGATAAAGTAAGTGGAAATCCAGTAAAAGTTTCATTTGGCTACTTTGCACTCTCGAGATAATCGTCACCATGTGCCAAATGCAATATAAAAGGAATCTGAACACATTCGCGCAAAAATGAAATGACCACAATTTTCTCCAAAACTATAACAGATGCAAACTTGTCCTGTGTGGTGGAGATGAGATTTGATAAAGTAAGTGGAAATCCAGTAAAAGTTTCATTTGGCTACTTTGCACTCTCGAGATAATCGTCACCATGTGCCAAATGCAATATAAAAGGAATCTGAACACATTCGCGCAAAATTGAAATGACCACAATTTTCTCCAAAACTATAACAGATGCAAACTTGTCCTGTGTGGTGGAGATGAGATTTGATAAAGTAAGTGGAAATCCAGTAAAAGTTTCATTTGGCTACTTTGCACTCTCGAGATAATCGTCACCATGAGCCAAATGCAATATAAAAGAAATCTGAACACATTCGCGCAAAAATGAAATGACCACAATTTTCTCCAAAACTATAACAGATGCAAACTTGTCCTGTGTGGTGGAGATGAGATTTTATAAAGTAAGTGGAAATCCAGTAAAAGTTTCATTTGGCTACTTTGCACTCTCGAGATAATCGTCACCATGTGCCAAATGCAATATAAAAGGAATCTGAACACATTCGCGCAAAAATGAAATGACCACAATTTTCTCCAAAACTATAACAGATGCAAACTTGTCCTGTGTGGTGGAGATGAGATTTGATAAAGTAAGTGGAAATCCAGTAAAAGTTTCATTTGGCTACTTTGCACTCTCGAGATAATCGTCACCATGTGCCAAATGCAATATAAAAGGAATCTAAACACATTCGCGCAAAAATGAAATGACCACAATTTTCTCCAAAACTATAACAGATGCAAACTTGTCCTGTGTGGTGGAGATGAGATTTGATAAAGTAAGTGGAAATCCAGTAAAAGTTTCATTTGGCTACTTTGCACTCTCGAGATAATCGTCACCATGTGCCAAATGCAATATAAAAGGAATCTGAACACATTCGCGCAAAAATGAAATGACCACAATTTTCTCCAAAACTATAACAGATGCAAACTTGTCCTGTGTGGTGGAGATGAGATTTGATAAAGTAAGTGGAAATCCAGTAAAAGTTTCATTTGGCTACTTTGCACTCTCGAGATAATCGTCACCATGTGCCAAATGCAATATAAAAGGAATCTGAACACATTCGCGCAAAAATGAAATGACCACAATTTTCTCCAAAACTATAACAGATGCAAACTTGTCCTGTGTGGTGGAGATGAGATTTGATAAAGTAAGTGGAAATTTAGTAAAAGTTTCATTTGGCTACTTTGCACTCTCGAGATAATCGTCACCATGTGCTAAATGCAATATAAAAGGAATCTGAACACATTCGCGCAAAAATGAAATGACCACAATTTTTTCCAAAACTATAACAGATGCAAACTTGTCCTGTGTGGTGGAGATGAGATTTGATAAAGTAAGTGGAAATCCAGTAAAAGTTTCATTTGGCTACTTTGCACTCTCGAGATAATCGTCACCATGTGCCAAATGCAATATAAAAGGAATCTGAACACATTCGCGCAAAAATGAAATGACCACAATTTTCTCCAAAACTATAACAGATGCAAACTTGTCCTGTGTGGTGGAGATGAGATTTGATAAAGTGGAAATCCAATAAAAGTTTCATTTGGCTACGTTGTACTCTCGAGATAATCGTCACCATGTGCCAAGTGCAATATAAAAGGAATCTGAACACATTCGCGCAAAAATGAAATGACCACAATTTTCTCCAAAACTATAACAGATGCAAACTTGTCCTGTGTGGTGGAGATAAGATTTGATAAAGTAAGTGGAAATCCAGTAAAAGTTTCATTTGGCTACTTTGCACTCTCGAGATAATCGTCACCATGTGCCAAATGCAATATAAAAGGAATCTGAACACATTCGCGCAAAAATGAAATGACCACAATTTTCTCCAAAACTATAACAGATGCAAACGTCCTGTGTGGTGGAGATGAGATTTGATAAAGTAAGTGAAAATCCAGTAAAAGTTTCATTTGGCTACTTTGCACTCTCGAGATAATCGTCACCATGTGCCAAATGCAATATAAAAGGAATCTGAACACATTCCCGCAAAAATGAAATGACCACAATTTTCTCCAAAACTATAACAGATGCAAGCTTGTCCTGTGTGGTGGAGATGAGATTTGATAAAGTAAGTGGAAATCCAGTAAAAGTTTCATTTGGCTACTTTGCACTCTCGAGATAATCGTCACCATGTGCCAAATGCAATATAAAAGGAATCTGAACACATTCGCGCAAAAATTAAATGACCACAATTTTCTCCAAAACTATAACAGATGCAAACTTGTCCTGTGTGGTGGAGATGAGATTTGATAAAGTAAGTGGAAATTTAGTAAAAGTTTCATTTGGCTACTTTGCACTCTCGAGATAATCGTCACCATGTGCCAAATGCAATATAAAAGGAATCTGAACACATTCGCGCAAAAATAAAATGACCACAATTTTCTCCAAAACTATAACAGATGCAAACTTGTCCTGTGTGGTGGAGATGAGATTTGATAAAGTAAGTGGAAATTTAGTAAAAGTTTCATTTGGCTACTTTGCACTCTCGAGATAATCGTCACCATGTGCCAAATGCAATATAAAAGGAATCTGAACACATTCGCGCAAAATTGAAATGACCACAATTTTCTCCAAAACTATAACAGATGCAAACTTGTCCTGTGTGGTGGAGATGAGATTTGATAAAGTAAGTGGAAATCCAGTAAAAGTTTCATTTGGCTACTTTGCACTCTCGAGATAATCGTCACCATGTGCCAAATGCAATATAAAAGGAATCTGAACACATTCGCGCAAAAATAAAATGACCACAATTTTCTCCAAAACTATAACAGATGCAAACTTGTCCTGTGTGGTGGAGATGAGATTTGATAAAGTAAGTGGAAATTTAGTAAAAGTTTCATTTGGCTACTTTGTACTCTCGAGATAATCGTCACCATGTGCCAAATGCAATATAAAAGGAATCTGAACACATTCGCGCAAAAATGAAATGACCACAATTTTCTCCAAAACTATAACAGATGCAAACGTGTCCTGTGTGGTGCAGATGAGATTTGATAAAGTAAGTGGAAATCCAGTAAAAGTTTCATTTGGCTACTTTGCACTCTCGAGATAATCGTCACCATGTGCCAAATGCAATATAAAAGGAATCTGAACACATTCGCGCAAAAATGAAATGACCACAATTTTCTCCAAAACTATAACAGATGCAAACTTGTCCTGTGTGGTGGAGATGAGATTTGATAAAGTAAGTGGAAATCCAGTAAAAGTTTCATTGGGCTACTTTGCCCTCTCGAGATAATCGTCACCATGTGCCAAATACAATATAAAAGGAATCTGAACACATTCGCGCAAAAATGAAATGACCACAATTTTCTCCAAAACTATAACAGATGCAAACTTGTCCTGTGTGGTGGAGATGAGATTTGATAAAGTAAGTGGAAATCCAGTAAAAGTTTCATTTGGCTACTTTGCACTCTCGAGATAATCGTCACCATGTGCCAAATGCAATATAAAAGGAATCTGAACACATTCGCGCAAAAATGAAATGACCACAATTTTCTCCAAAACTATAACAGATGCAAACTTGTCCTGTGTGGTGGAGATGAGATTTGATAAAGTAAGTGGAAATCCAGTAAAAGTTTCATTTGGCTACTTTGCACTCTCGAGATAATCGTCACCATGTGCCAAATGCAATATAAAAGGAATCTTAACACATTCGCGCAAAAATGAATTGACCATAATTTTCTCCAAAACTATAACAGATGCAAACTTGTCCTGTGTGGTGGAGATGAGATTTGATAAAGTAAGTGGAAATCCAGTAAAAGTTTCATTTGGCTTTTTTGCACTCTCGAGATAATCGTCACCATGTGCCAAATGCAATATAAAAGGAATCTGAACACATTCGCGCAAAAATGAAATGACCACAATTTTCTCCAAAACTATAACAGATGCAAACTTGTCCTGTGTGGTGGAGATGAGATTTGATAAAGTAAGTGGAAATCCAGTAAAAGTTTCATTTGGCTACTTTGCACTCTCGAGATAATCGTCACCATGTGCCAAATGCAATATAAAAGGGATCTGAACACATTCGCGCAAAAATGAAATGACCACAATTTTCTCCAAAACTATAACAGATGCAAACTTGTCCTGTGTGGTGGAGATGAGATTTGATAAAGTAAGTGGAAATCCAGTAAAAGTTTCATTTGGCTACTTTGCACTCTCGAGATAATCGTCACCATGTGCCAAATGCAATATAAAAGGAATCTGAACACATTCGCGCAAAAATGAAATGACCACAATTTTCTCCAAAACTATAACAGATGCAAACTTGTCCTGTGTGGTGGAGATGAGATTTGATAAAGTAAGTGGAAATCCAGTAAAAGTTTCATTTGGCTACTTTGCACTCTCGAGATAATCGTCACCATGTGCCAAATGCAATATAAAAGGAATCTGAACACATTCGCGCAAAAATGAAATGACCACACTTTTCTCCAAAACTATAACAGATGCAAACTTGTCCTGTGTGGTGGAGATGAGATTTGATAAAGTAAGTGGAAATCCAGTAAAAGTTTAATTTGGCTACTTTGCACTCTCGAGATAATCGTCACCATGTGCCAAATGCAATATAAAAGGAATCTGAACACATTCGCGCAAAAATGAAATGACCACAATTTTCTCCAAAACTATAACAGATGCAAACTTGTCCTGTATGGTGGAGATGAGATTTGATAAAGTAAGTGGAAATCCAGTAAAAGTTTCATTTGGCTACTTTGCACTCTCGAGATAATCGTCACCATGTGCCAAATGCAATATAAAAGGAATCTGAACACATTCGCGCAAAAATGAAATGACCACAATTTTCTCCAAAACTATAACAGATGCAAACTTGTCCTGTGTGGTGGAGATGAGATTTGATAAAGTAAGTGGAAATCCAGTAAAAGTTTCATTTGGCTACTTTGCACTCTTGAGATAATCGTCACCATGTGCCAAATGCAATATAAAAGGAATCTGAACACATTCGCGCAAAATTGAAATGACCACAATTTTCTCCAAAACTATAACAGATGCAAACTTGTCCTGTGTGGTGGAGATGAGATTTGATAAAGTAAGTGGAAATCCAGTAAAAGTTTCATTTGGCTACTTTGCACTCTCGAGATAATCGTCACCATGTGCCAAATGCAATATAAAAGGAATCTGAACACATTCGCGCAAAAATGAAATGACCACAATTTTCTCCAAAACTATAACAGATGCAAACTTGTCCTGTGTGGTGGAGATGAGATTTTATAAAGTAAGTGGAAATCCAGTAAAAGTTTCATTTGGCTACTTTGCACTCTCGAGATAATCGTCACCATGTGCCAAATGCAATATAAAAGGAATCTGAACACATTCGCGCAAAAATGAAATGACCACAATTTTCTCCAAAACTATAACAGATGCAAACTTGTCCTGTGTGGTGGAGATGAGATTTGATAAAGTAAGTGGAAATCCAGTAAAAGTTTCATTTGGCTACTTTGCACTCTCGAGATAATCGTCACCATGTGCCAAATGCAATATAAAAGGAATCTGAACACATTCGCGCAAAAATGAAATGACCACAATTTTCTCCAAAACTATAACAGATGCAAACTTGTCCTGTGTGGTGGAGATGAGATTTGATAAAGTAAGTGGAAATCCAGTAAAATTTTCATTTGGCTACTTTGCACTCTCGAGATAATCGTCACCATGTGCCAAATGCAATATAAAAGGAATCTGAACACATTCGCGCAAAAATGAAATGACCACAATTTTCTCCAAAACTATAACAGATGCAAACTTGTCCTGTGTGGTGGAGATGAGATTTGATAAAGTAAGTGGAAATCCAGTAAAAGTTTCATTTGGCTACTTTGCACTCTCGAGATAATCGTCACCATGTGCCAAATGCAATATAAAAGGAATCTGAACACATTCGCGCAAAAATGAAATGACCACAATTTTCTCCAAAACTATAACAGATGCAAACTTGTCCTGTGTGGTGGAGATGAGATTTGATAAAGTAAGTGGAAATCCAGTAAAAGTTTCATTTGGCTACTTTGCACTCTCGAGATAATCGTCACCATGTGCCAAATGCAATATAAAAGGAATCTGAACACATTCGCGCAAAATTGAAATGACCACAATTTTCTCCAAAACTATAACAGATGCAAACTTGTCCTGTGTGGTGGAGATGAGATTTGATAAAGTAAGTGGAAATCCAGTAAAAGTTTCATTTGGCTACTTTGCACTCTCGAGATAATCGTCACCATGAGCCAAATGCAATATAAAAGAAATCTGAACACATTCGCGCAAAAATGAAATGACCACAATTTTCTCCAAAACTATAACAGATGCAAACTTGTCCTGTGTGGTGGAGATGAGATTTTATAAAGTAAGTGGAAATCCAGTAAAAGTTTCATTTGGCTACTTTGCACTCTCGAGATAATCGTCACCATGTGCCAAATGCAATATAAAAGGAATCTGAACACATTCGCGCAAAAATGAAATGACCACAATTTTCTCCAAAACTATAACAGATGCAAACTTGTCCTGTGTGGTGGAGATGAGATTTGATAAAGTAAGTGGAAATCCAGTAAAAGTTTCATTTGGCTACTTTGCACTCTCGAGATAATCGTCACCATGTGCCAAATGCAATATAAAAGGAATCTAAACACATTCGCGCAAAAATGAAATGACCACAATTTTCTCCAAAACTATAACAGATGCAAACTTGTCCTGTGTGGTGGAGATGAGATTTGATAAAGTAAGTGGAAATCCAGTAAAAGTTTCATTTGGCTACTTTGCACTCTCGAGATAATCGTCACCATGTGCCAAATGCAATATAAAAGGAATCTGAACACATTCGCGCAAAAATGAAATGACCACAATTTTCTCCAAAACTATAACAGATGCAAACTTGTCCTGTGTGGTGGAGATGAGATTTGATAAAGTAAGTGGAAATCCAGTAAAAGTTTCATTTGGCTACTTTGCACTCTCGAGATAATCGTCACCATGTGCCAAATGCAATATAAAAGGAATCTGAACACATTCGCGCAAAAATGAAATGACCACAATTTTCTCCAAAACTATAACAGATGCAAACTTGTCCTGTGTGGTGGAGATGAGATTTGATAAAGTAAGTGGAAATCCAGTAAAAGTTTCATTTGGCTACTTTGCACTCTCGAGATAATCGTCACCATGTGCCAAATGCAATATAAAAGGAATCTGAACACATTCGCGCAAAAATGAAATGACCACAATTTTCTCCAAAACTATAACAGATGCAAACTTGTCCTGTGTGGTGGAGATGAGATTTGATAAAGTGGAAATCCAATAAAAGTTTCATTTGGCTACGTTGTACTCTCGAGATAATCGTCACCATGTGCCAAGTGCAATATAAAAGGAATCTGAACACATTCGCGCAAAAATGAAATGACCACAATTTTCTCCAAAACTATAACAGATGCAAACTTGTCCTGTGTGGTGGAGATAAGATTTGATAAAGTAAGTGGAAATCCAGTAAAAGTTTCATTTGGCTACTTTGCACTCTCGAGATAATCGTCACCATGTGCCAAATGCAATATAAAAGGAATCTGAACACATTCGCGCAAAAATGAAATGACCACAATTTTCTCCAAAACTATAACAGATGCAAACGTCCTGTGTGGTGGAGATGAGATTTGATAAAGTAAGTGAAAATCCAGTAAAAGTTTCATTTGGCTACTTTGCACTCTCGAGATAATCGTCACCATGTGCCAAATGCAATATAAAAGGAATCTGAACACATTCCCGCAAAAATGAAATGACCACAATTTTCTCCAAAACTATAACAGATGCAAGCTTGTCCTGTGTGGTGGAGATGAGATTTGATAAAGTAAGTGGAAATCCAGTAAAAGTTTCATTTGGCTACTTTGCACTCTCGAGATAATCGTCACCATGTGCCAAATGCAATATAAAAGGAATCTGAACACATTCGCGCAAAAATAAAATGACCACAATTTTCTCCAAAACTATAACAGATGCAAACTTGTCCTGTGTGGTGGAGATGAGATTTGATAAAGTAAGTGGAAATTTAGTAAAAGTTTCATTTGGCTACTTTGCACTCTCGAGATAATCGTCACCATGTGCCAAATGCAATATAAAAGGAATCTGAACACATTCGCGCAAAATTGAAATGACCACAATTTTCTCCAAAACTATAACAGATGCAAACTTGTCCTGTGTGGTGGAGATGAGATTTGATAAAGTAAGTGGAAATCCAGTAAAAGTTTCATTTGGCTACTTTGCACTCTCGAGATAATCTTCACCATGTGCCAAATGCAATATAAAAGGAATCTGAACACATTCGCGCAAAAATGAAATGACCACAATTTTCTCCAAAACTATAACAGATGCAAACTTGTCCTGTGTGGTGGAGATGAGATTTGATAAAGTAAGTGGAAATCCAGTAAAAGTTTCATTTGGCTACTTTGCACTCTCGAGATAATCGTCACCATGTGCCAAATGCAATATAAAAGGAATCTGAACACATTCGCGCAAAAATGAAATGACCACAATTTTCTCCAAAACTATAACAGATGCAAACTTGTCCTGTGTGGTGAAGATGAGATTTGATAAAGTAAGTGGAAATCCAGTAAAAGTTTCATTTGGCTACTTTGCACTCTCGAGATAATCGTCACCATGTGCCAAATGCAATATAAAAGAAATCTGAACACATTCGCGCAAAAATGAAATGACCACAATTTTCTTCAAAACTATAACAGATGCAAACTTGTCCTGTGTGGTGGAGATGAGATTTGATAAAGTAAGTATAAATCCAGTAAAAGTTTCATTTGGCTACTTTGCACTCTCGAGATAATCGTCACCATGTGCCAAATGCAATATAAAAGGAATCTGAACACATTCGCGCAAAAATGAAATGACCACAATTTTCTCCAAAACTATAACAGATGCAAACTTGTCCTGTGTGGTGGAGATGAGATTTGATAAAGTAAGTGGAAATCCAGTAAAAGTTTCATTTGGCTACTTTGCACTCTCGAGATAATCGTCACCATGTGCCAAATGCAATATAAAAGGAATCTGAACACATTCGCGCAAAAATGAAATGACCACAATTTTCTCCAAAACTATAACAGATGCAAACTTGTCCTGTGTGGTGGAGATGAGATTTGATAAAGTAAGTGGAAATCCAGTAAAAGTTTCATTTGGCTACTTTGCACTCTCGAGATAATCGTCACCATGTGCCAAATGCAATATAAAAGGAATCTGAACACATTCGCTCAAAATTGAAATGACCACAATTTTCTCCAAAACTATAACAGATGCAAACTTGTCCTGTGTGGTGGAGATGAGATTTGATAAAGTAAGTGGAAATCCAGTAAAAGTTTCATTTGGCTACTTTGCACTCTCGAGATAATCGTCACCATGTGCCAAATGCAATATAAAAGGAATCTGAACACATTCGCGCAAAAATGAAATGACCACAATTTTCTCCAAAACTATAACAGATGCAAACTTGTCCTGTGTGGTGGAGATGAGATTTGATAAAGTAAGTGGAAATCCAGTAAAAGTTTCATTTGGCTACTTTGCACTCTCGAGATAATCGTCACCATGTGCCAAATGCAATATAAAAGGAATCTGAACACATTCGCGCAAAAATGAAATGACCACAATTTTCTCCAAAACTATAACAGATGCAAACTTGTCCTGTGTGGTGGAGATGAGATTTGATAAAGTAAGTGGAAATCCAGTAAAAGTTTCATTTGGCTACTTTGCACTCTCGAGATAATCGTCACCATGTGCCAAATGCAATATAAAAGGAATCTGAACACATTCGCGCAAAAATGAAATGACCACAATTTTCTTCAAAACTATAACAGATGCAAACTTGTCCTGTGTGGTGGAGATGAGATTTGATAAAGTAAGTGGAAATCCAGTAAAAGTTTCATTTGGCTACTTTGCACTCTCGAGATAATCGTCACCATGTGCCAAATGCAATATAAAAGGAATCTGAACACATTCGCGCAAAAATGAAATGACCACAATTTTCTCCAAAACTATAACAGATGCAAACTTGTCCTGTGTGGTGGAGATGAGATTTGATAAAGTAAGTGGAAATCCAGTAAAAGTTTCATTTGGCTACTTTGCACTCTCGAGATAATCGTCACCATGTGCCAAATGCAATATAAAAGGAATCTGAACACATTCGCGCAAAAATGAAATGACCACAATTTTCTCCAAAACTATAACAGATGCAAACTTGTCCTGTGTGGTGGAGATGAGATTTGATAAAGTAAGTGGAAATCCAGTAAAATTTTCATTTGGCTACTTTGCACTCTCGAGATAATCGTCACCATGTGCCAAATGCAATATAAAAGGAATCTGAACACATTCGCGCAAAAATGAAATGACCACAATTTTCTCCAAAACTATAACAGATGCAAACTTGTCCTGTGTGGTGGAGATGAGATTTGATAAAGTAAGTGGAAATTTAGTAAAAGTTTCATTTGGCTACTTTGCACTCTCGAGATAATCGTCACCATGTGCCAAATGCAATATAAAAGGAATCTGAACACATTCGTGGAAAATTGAAATGACCACAATTTTCTCCAAAACTATAACAGATGCAAACTTGTCCTGTGTGGTGGAGATGAGATTTGATAAAGTGGAAATCCAGTAAAAGTTTCATTTGGCTACTTTGCACTCTCGAGATAATCGTCACCATGTGCCAAATGCAATATAAAAGGAATCTGAACACATTCGCGCAAAAATGAAATGACCACAATTTTCTCCAAAACTATAACAGATGCAAACTTGTCCTGTGTGGTGGAGATGAGATTTGATAAAGTAAGTGGAAATCCAGTAAAAGTTTCATTTGGCTACTTTGCACTCTCGAGATAATCGTCACCATGTGCCAAATGCAATATAAAAGGAATCTGAACACATTCGCGCAAAAATGAAATGACCACAATTTTCTCCAAAACTATAACAGATGCAAACTTGTCCTGTGTGGTGGAGATGAGATTTGATAAAGTAAGTGGAAATCCAGTAAAAGTTTCATTTGGCTACTTTGCACTCTCGAGATAATCGTCACCATGTGCCAAATGCAATATAAAAGGAATCTGAACACATTCGCGCAAAAATGAAATGACCACAATTTTCTCCAAAACTATAACAGATGCAAACTTGTCCTGTGTGGTGGAGATGAGATTTGATAAAGTAAGTGGAAATCCAGTAAAATTTTCATTTGGCTACTTTGCACTCTCGAGATAATCGTCACCATGTGCCAAATGCAATATAAAAGGAATCTGAACACATTCGCGCAAAAATGAAATGACCACAATTTTCTCCAAAACTATAACAGATGCAAACTTGTCCTGTGTGGTGGAGATGAGATTTGATAAAGTAAGTGGAAATTTAGTAAAAGTTTCATTTGGCTACTTTGCACTCTCGAGATAATCGTCACCATGTGCCATATGCAATATAAAAGGAATCTGAACACATTCGCGCAAAAATGAAATGACCACAATTTTCTCCAAAACTATAACAGATGCAAACTTGTCCTGTGTGGTGGAGATGAGATTTGATAAAGTAAGTGGAAATCCAGTAAAAGTTTCGATTGGCTACTTTGCACTCTCGAGATAATCGTCACCATGTGCCAAATGCAATATAAAAGGAATCTGAACACATTCGCGCAAAAATGAAATGACCACAATTTTCTCCAAAACTATAACAGATGCAAACTTGTCCTGTGTGGTGGAGATGAGATTTGATAAAGTAAGTGGAAATCCAGTAAAAGTTTCATTTGGCTACGTTGCACTCTCGAGATAATCGTCACCATGTGCCAAGTGCAATATAAAAGGAATCTGAACACATTCGCGCAAAAATGAAATGACCACAATTTTCTCCAAAACTATAACAGATGCAAACTTGTCCTGTGTGGTGGAGATGAGATTTGATAAAGTAAGTGGAAATCCAGTAAAAGTTTCATTTGGCTACTTTGCACTCTCGAGATAATCGTCACCATGTGCCAAATGCAATATAAAAGGAATCTGAACACATTCGCGCAAAAATGAAATGACCACAATTTTCTCCAAAACTATAACAGATGCAAACTTGTCCTGTGTGGTGGACATGAGATTTGATAAAGTAAGTGGAAATCCAGTAAAAGTTTCATTTGGCTACTTTGCACTCTCGAGATAATCGTCACCATGTGCCAAATGCAATATAAAAGGAATCTGAACACATTCGCGCAAAAATGAAATGACCACAATTTTCTCCAAAACTATAACAGATGCAAACTTGTCCTGTGTGGTGGAGATGAGATTTGATAAAGTAAGTGGAAATCCAGTAAAAGTTTCATTTGGCTACTTTGCACTCTCGAGATAATCGTCACCATGTGCCTAATGCAATATAAAAGGAATCTAAACACATTCGCGCAAAAATGAAATGACCACAATTTTCTCCAAAACTATAACAGATGCAAACTTGTCCTGTGTGGTGGAGATGAGATTTGATAAAGTAAGTGGAAATCCAGTAAAAGTTTCATTTGGCTAATTTGCACTCTCGAGATAATCGTCACCATGTGCCAAATGCAATATAAAAGGAATCTGAACACATTCGCGCAAAAATGAAATGACCACAATTTTCTCCAAAACTATAACAGATGCAAACTTGTCCTGTGTGGTGGAGATGAGATTTGATAAAGTAAGTGGAAATCCAGTAAAATTTTCATTTGGCTACTTTGCACTCTCGAGATAATCGTCACCATGTGCCAAATGCAATATAAAAGGAATCTGAACACATTCGCGCAAAAATGAAATGACCACAATTTTCTCCAAAACTATAACAGATGCAAACTTGTCCTGTGTGGTGGAGATGAGATTTGATAAAGTAACTGGAAATCCAGTAAAAGTTTCATTTGGCTACTTTGCACTCTGGAGATAATCGTCACCATGTGCCAAATGCAATATAAAAGGAATTTGAACACATTCGCGCAAAAATGAAATGACCACAATTTTCTCCAAAACTATAACAGATGCAAACTTGTCCTGTGTGGTGGAGATGAGATTTGATAAAGTAAGTGGAAATCCAGTAAAAGTTTCATTTGGCTACTTTGCACTCTCGAGATAATCGTCACCATGTGCCAAATGCAATATAAAAGGAATCTGAACACATTCGCGCAAAATTGAAATGACCACAATTTTCTCCAAAACTATAACAGATGCAAACTTGTCCTGTGTGGTGGAGATGAGATTTGATAAAGTAAGTGGAAATCCAGTAAAAGTTTCATTTGGCTACTTTGCACTCTCGAGATAATCGTCACCATGTGCCAAATGCAATATAAAAGGAATCTGAACACATTCGCGCAAAAATGAAATGACCACAATTTTCTCCAAAACTATAACAGATGCAAACTTGTCCTGTGTGGTGGAGATGAGATTTGATAAAGTAAGTGGAAATCCAGTAAAAGTTTCATTTGGCTACTTTGCACTCTCGAGATAATCGTCACCATGTGCCAAATGCAATATAAAAGGAATCTGAACACATTCGCGCAAAAATGAAATGACCACAATTTTCTCCAAAACTATAACAGATGCAAACTTGTCCTGTGTGGTGGAGATGAGATTTGATAAAGTAAGTGGAAATCCAGTAAAAGTTTCATTTGGCTACTTTGCACTCTCGAGATAATCGTCACCATGTGCCAAATGCAATATAAAAGGAATCTGAACACATTCGCGCAAAAATGAAATGACCACAATTTTCTCCAAAACTATAACAGATGCAAACTTGTCCTGTGTGGTGGAGATGAGATTTGATAAAGTAAGTGGAAATTAAGTAAAATTTTCATTTGGCTACTTTGCACTCTCGAGATAATCGTCACCATGTGCCAAATGCAATATAAAAGGAATCTGAACACATTCGCGCAAAAATGAAATGACCACAATTTTCTCCAAAACGATAACAGATGCAAACTTGTCCTGTGTGGTGGAGATGAGATTTGATAAAGTGGAAATCCAGTAAAAGTTTCATTTGGCTACTTTGCACTCTCGAGATAATCGTCACCATGTGCCAAATGCAATATAAAAGGAATCTGAACACATTCGCGCAAAAATGAAATGACCACAATTTTCTCCAAAACTATAACAGATGCAAACTTGTCCTGTGTGGTGGAGATGAGATTTGATAAAGTAAGTGGAAATCCAGTAAAAGTTTCATTTGGCTACTTTGCACTCTCGAGATAATCGTCACCATGTGCCAAATGCAATCTAAAAGGAATCTGAACACATTCGCGCAAAAATGAAATGACCACAATTTTCTCCAAAACTATAACAGATGCAAACTTGTCCTGTGTGGTGGAGATGAGATTTGATAAAGTAAGTGGAAATCCAGTAAAAGTTTCATTTGGCTACTTTGCACTCTCGAGATAATCGTCACCATGTGCCAAATGCAATATAAAAGGAATCTGAACACATTCGCGCAAAAATGAAATGACCACAATTTTCTCCAAAACTATAACAGATGCAAACTTGTCCTGTGTGGTGGAGATGAGATTTGATAAAGTAAGTGGAAATCCAGTAAAATTTTCATTTGGCTACTTTGCACTCTCGAGATAATCGTCACCATGTGCCAAATGCAATATAAAAGGAATCTGAACACATTCGCGCAAAAATGAAATGACCACAATTTTCTCCAAAACTATAACAGATGCAAACTTGTCCTGTGTGGTGGAGATGAGATTTGATAAAGTAAGTGGAAATTTAGTAAAAGTTTCATTTGGCTACTTTGCACTCTCGAGATAATCGTCACCATGTGCCATATGCAATATAAAAGGAATCTGAACACATTCGCGCAAAAATGAAATGACCACAATTTTCTCCAAAACTATAACAGATGCAAACTTGTCCTGTGTGGTGGAGATGAGATTTGATAAAGTAAGTGGAAATCCAGTAAAAGTTTCATTTGGCTACTTTGCACTCTCGAGATAATCGTCACCATGTGCCAAATGCAATATAAAAGGAATCTGAACACATTCGCGCAAAAATGAAATGACCACAATTTTCTCCAAAACTATAACAGATGCAAACTTGTCCTGTGTGGTGGAGATGAGATTTGATAAAGTAAGTGGAAATCCAGTAAAAGTTTCATTTGGCTACGTTGCACTCTCGAGATAATCGTCACCATGTGCCAAGTGCAATATAAAAGGAATCTGAACACATTCGCGCAAAAATGAAATGACCACAATTTTCTCCAAAACTATAACAGATGCAAACTTGTCCTGTGTGGTGGAGATGAGATTTGATAAAGTAAGTGGAAATCCAGTAAAAGTTTCATTTGGCTACTTTGCACTCTCGAGATAATCGTCACCATGTGCCAAATGCAATATAAAAGGAATCTGAACACATTCGCGCAAAAATGAAATGACCACAATTTTCTCCAAAACTATAACAGATGCAAACTTGTCCTGTGTGGTGGAGATGAGATTTGATAAAGTAAGTGGAAATCCAGTAAAAGTTTCATTTGGCTACTTTGCACTCTCGAGATAATCGTCACCATGTGCCAAATGCAATATAAAAGGAATCTGAACACATTCGCGCAAAAATGAAATGACCACAATTTTCTCCAAAACTATAACAGATGCAAACTTGTCCTGTGTGGTGGAGATGAGATTTGATAAAGTAAGTGGAAATCCAGTAAAAGTTTCATTTGGCTACTTTGCACTCTCGAGATAATCGTCACCATGTGCCAAATTCAATATAAAAGGAATCTCAACATATTCGCGCAAAAATGAAATGACCACAATTTTCTCCAAAACTATAACAGATGCAAACTTGTCCTGTGTGGTGGAGATGAGATTTGATAAAGTAAGTGGAAATCCTGTAAAAGTTTCATTTGGCTACTTTGCACTCTCGAGATAATCGTCACCATGTGCCAAATGCAATATAAAAGGAATCTGAACACATTCGCGCAAAAATGAAATGACCACAATTTTCTCCAAAACTATAACAGATGCAAACTTGTCCTGTGTGGTGGAGATGAGATTTGATAAAGTAAGTGGAAATCCAGTAAAAGTTTCATTTGGCTACTTTGCACTCTCGAGATAATCGTCACCATGTGCCAAATTCAATATAAAAGGAATCTCAACATATTCGCGCAAAAATGAAATGACCACAATTTTCTCCAAAACTATAACAGATGCAAACTTGTCCTGTGTGGTGGAGATGAGATTTGATAAAGTAAGTGGAAATCCAGTAAAAGTTTCATTTGGCTACTTTGCACTCTCGAGATAATCGTCACCATGTGCCAAATGCAATATAAAAGGAATCTGAACACATTCGCGCAAAAATGAAATGACCACAATTTTCTCCAAAACTATAACAGATGCAAACTTGTCCTGTGTGGTGGAGATGAGATTTGATAAAGTAAGTGGAAATCCAGTAAAAGTTTCATTTGGCTACTTTGCACTCTCGAGATAATCGTCACCATGTGCCAAATGCAATATAAAAGGAATCTGAACACATTCGCGCAAAAATGAAATGACCACAATTTTCTCCAAAACTATAACAGATGCAAACTTGTCCTGTGTGGTGGAGATGAGATTTGATAAAGTAAGTGGAAATCCAGTAAAAGTTTCATTTGGCTACTTTGCACTCTCGAGATAATCGTCACCATGTGCCAAATGCAATATAAAAGGAATCTGAACACATTCGCGCAAAAATTAAATGACCACAATTTTCTCCAAAACTATAACAGATGCAAACTTGTCCTGTGTGGTGGAGATGAGATTTGATAAAGTAAGTGGAAATTTAGTAAAAGTTTCATTTGGCTACTTTGCACTCTCGAGATAATCGTCACCATGTGCCAAATGCAATATAAAAGGAATCTGAACACATTCGCGCAAAATTGAAATGACCACAATTTTCTCCAAAACTATAACAGATGCAAACTTGTCCTGTGTGGTGGAGATGAGATTTGATAACGTAAGTGGAAATCCAGTAAAAGTTTCATTTGGCTACTTTGCACTCTCGAGATAATCGTCACCATGTGCCAAATGCAATATAAAAGGAATCTGAACACATTCCCGCAAAAATGAAATGACCACAATTTTCTCCAAAACTATAACAGATGCAAACTTGTCCTGTGTGGTGGAGATGAGATTTGATAAAGTAAGTGGAAATCCAGTAAAAGTTTCATTTGGCTACTTTGCACTCTCGAGATAATCGTCACCATGTGCCAAATGCAATATAAAAGGAATCTGAACACATTCGCGCAAAAATAAAATGACCACAATTTTCTCCAAAACTATAACAGATGCAAACTTGTCCTGTGTGGTGGATATGAGATTTGATAAAGTAAGTGGAAATTTAGTAAAAGTTTCATTTGGCTACTTTGCACTCTCGAGATAATCGTCACCATGTGCCAAATGCAATATAAAAGGAATCTGAACACATTCGCGCAAAATTGAAATGACCACAATTTTCTCCAAAACTATAACAGATGCAAACTTGTCCTGTGTGGTGGAGATGAGATTTGATAACGTAAGTGGAAATCCAGTAAAAGTTTAATTTGGCTACTTTGCACTCTCGAGATAATCGTCACCATGTGCCAAATGCAATATAAAAGGAATCTGAACACATTCGCGCAAAAATGAAATGACCACAATTTTCTCCAAAACTATAACAGATGCAAACTTGTCCTGTGTGGTGGAGATGAGATTTGATAAAGTAAGTAGAAATCCAGTAAAAGTTTCATTTGGCTACTTTGCACTCTCGAGATAATCGTCACCATGTGCCAAATGCAATATAAAAGGAATCTGAACACATTCGCGCAAAAATGAAATGACCACAATTTTCTCCAAAACTATAACAGATGCAAACTTGTCCTGTGTGGTGGAGATGAGATTTGATAAAGTAAGTAGAAATCCAGTAAAAGTTTCATTTGGCTACTTTGCACTCTCGAGATAATCGTCACCATGTGCCAAATGCAATATAAAAGGAATCTGAACACATTCGCGCAAAAATGAAATGACCACAATTTTCTCCAAAACTATAACAGATGCAAACTTGTCCTGTGTGGTGGAGATGAGATTTGATAAAGTAAGTGGAAATCCAGTAAAAGTTTCATTTGGCTACTTTGCACTCTCGAGATAATCGTCATCATGTGCCAAATGCAATATAAAAGGAATCTGAACACATTCGCGCAAAATTGAAATGACCACAATTTTCTCCAAAACTATAACAGATGCAAACTTGTCCTGTGTGGTGGAGATGAGATTTGATAAAGTAAGTGGAAATTTAGTAAAAGTTTCATTTGGCTACTTTGCACTCTCGTGATAATCGTCACCATGTGCCAAATGCAATATAAAAGGAATCTGAACACATTCGCGCAAAATTGAAATGACCACAATTTTCTCCAAAACTATAACAGATGCAAACTTGTCCTGTGTGGTGGAGATGAGATTTGATAACGTAAGTGGAAATCAAGTAAAAGTTTCATTTGGCTACTTTGCACTCTCGAGATAATCGTCACCATGTGCCAAATGCAATATAAAAGGAATCTGAACACATTCGCGCAAAAATGAAATGACCACAATTTTCTCCAAAACTATAACAGATGCAAACTTGTCCTGTGTGGTGGAGATGAGATTTGATAAAGTAAGTGGAAATCCAGTAAAAGTTTCATTTGGCTACTTTGCACTCTCGAGATAATCGTCACCATGTGCCAAATGCAATATAAAAGGAATCTGAACACATTCGCGCAAAAATAAAATGACCACAATTTTCTCCAAAACTATAACAGATGCAAACTTGTCCTGTGTGGTGGAGATGAGATTTGATAAAGTAAGTGGAAATCCAGTAAAAGTTTCATTTGGCTACTTTGCACTCTCGAGATAATCGTCACCATGTGCCAAATGCAATATAAAAGGAATCTGAACACATTCGCGCAAAAATGAAATAACCACAATTTTCTCCAAAACTATAACAGATGCAAACTTGTCTTGTGTGGTGGAGATGAGATTTGATAAAGTAAGTGGAAATCCAGTAAAAGTTTCATTTGGCTACTTTGCACTCTCGAGATAATCGTCACCATGTGCCAAATGCAATATAAAAGGAATCTGAACACATTCGCGCAAAAATTAAATGACCACAATTTTCTCCAAAACTATAACAGATGCAAACTTGTCCTGTGTGGTGGAGATGAGATTTGATAAAGTAAGTGGAAATTTAGTAAAAGTTTCATTTGGCTACTTTGCACTCTCGAGATAATCGTCACCATGTGCCATATGCAATATAAAAGGAATCTGAACACATTCGCGCAAAAATGAAATGACCACAATTTTCTCCAAAACTATAACAGATGCAAACTTGTCCTGTGTGGTGGAGATGAGATTTGATAAAGTAAGTGGAAATCCAGTAAAAGTTTCGATTGGCTACTTTGCACTCTCGAGATAATCGTCACCATGTGCCAAATGCAATATAAAAGGAATCTGAACACATTCGCGCAAAAATGAAATGACCACAATTTTCTCCAAAACTATAACAGATGCAAACTTGTCCTGTGTGGTGGAGATGAGATTTGATAAAGTAAGTGGAAATCCAGTAAAAGTTTCATTTGGCTACGTTGCACTCTCGAGATAATCGTCACCATGTGCCAAGTGCAATATAAAAGGAATCTGAACACATTCGCGCAAAAATGAAATGACCACAATTTTCTCCAAAACTATAACAGATGCAAACTTGTCCTGTGTGGTGGAGATGAGATTTGATAAAGTAAGTGGAAATCCAGTAAAAGTTTCATTTGGCTACTTTGCACTCTCGAGATAATCGTCACCATGTGCCAAATGCAATATAAAAGGAATCTGAACACATTCGCGCAAAAATGAAATGACCACAATTTTCTCCAAAACTATAACAGATGCAAACTTGTCCTGTGTGGTGGACATGAGATTTGATAAAGTAAGTGGAAATCCAGTAAAAGTTTCATTTGGCTACTTTGCACTCTCGAGATAATCGTCACCATGTGCCAAATGCAATATAAAAGGAATCTGAACACATTCGCGCAAAAATGAAATGACCACAATTTTCTCCAAAACTATAACAGATGCAAACTTGTCCTGTGTGGTGGAGATGAGATTTGATAAAGTAAGTGGAAATCCAGTAAAAGTTTCATTTGGCTACTTTGCACTCTCGAGATAATCGTCACCATGTGCCTAATGCAATATAAAAGGAATCTAAACACATTCGCGCAAAAATGAAATGACCACAATTTTCTCCAAAACTATAACAGATGCAAACTTGTCCTGTGTGGTGGAGATGAGATTTGATAAAGTAAGTGGAAATCCAGTAAAAGTTTCATTTGGCTAATTTGCACTCTCGAGATAATCGTCACCATGTGCCAAATGCAATATAAAAGGAATCTGAACACATTCGCGCAAAAATGAAATGACCACAATTTTCTCCAAAACTATAACAGATGCAAACTTGTCCTGTGTGGTGGAGATGAGATTTGATAAAGTAAGTGGAAATCCAGTAAAAGTTTCATTTGGCTACTTTGCACTCTCGAGATAATCGTCACCATGTGCCAAATGCAATATAAAAGGAATCTGAACACATTCGCGCAAAAATGAAATGACCACAATTTTCTCCAAAACTATAACAGATGCAAACTTGTCCTGTGTGGTGGAGATGAGATTTGATAAAGTAAGTGGAAATCCAGTAAAATTTTCATTTGGCTACTTTGCACTCTCGAGATAATCGTCACCATGTGCCAAATGCAATATAAAAGGAATCTGAACACATTCGCGCAAAAATGAAATGACCACAATTTTCTCCAAAACTATAACAGATGCAAACTTGTCCTGTGTGGTGGAGATGAGATTTGATAAAGTAACTGGAAATCCAGTAAAAGTTTCATTTGGCTACTTTGCACTCTGGAGATAATCGTCACCATGTGCCAAATGCAATATAAAAGGAATTTGAACACATTCGCGCAAAAATGAAATGACCACAATTTTCTCCAAAACTATAACAGATGCAAACTTGTCCTGTGTGGTGGAGATGAGATTTGATAAAGTAAGTGGAAATCCAGTAAAAGTTTCATTTGGCTACTTTGCACTCTCGAGATAATCGTCACCATGTGCCAAATGCAATATAAAAGGAATCTGAACACATTCGTGCAAAATTGAAATGACCACAATTTTCTCCAAAACTATAACAGATGCAAACTTGTCCTGTGTGGTGGAGATGAGATTTGATAAAGTAAGTGGAAATCCAGTAAAAGTTTCATTTGGCTACTTTGCACTCTCGAGATAATCGTCACCATGTGCCAAATGCAATATAAAAGGAATCTGAACACATTCGCGCAAAAATGAAATGACCACAATTTTCTCCAAAACTATAACAGATGCAAACTTGTCCTGTGTGGTGGAGATGAGATTTGATAAAGTAAGTGGAAATCCAGTAAAAGTTTCATTTGGCTACTTTGCACTCTCGAGATAATCGTCACCATGTGCCAAATGCAATATAAAAGGAATCTGAACACATTCGCGCAAAAATGAAATGACCACAATTTTCTCCAAAACTATAACAGATGCAAACTTGTCCTGTGTGGTGGAGATGAGATTTGATAAAGTAAGTGGAAATCCAGTAAAAGTTTCATTTGGCTACTTTGCACTCTCGAGATAATCGTCACCATGTGCCAAATTCAATATAAAAGGAATCTGAACATATTCGCGCAAAAATGAAATGACCACAATTTTCTCCAAAACTATAACAGATGCAAACTTGTCCTGTGTGGTGGAGATGAGATTTGATAAAGTAAGTGGAAATCCAGTAAAAGTTTCATTTGGCTACTTTGCACTCTCGAGATAATCGTCACCATGTGCCAAATGCAATATAAAAGGAATCTGAACACATTCGCGCAAAAATGAAATGACCACAATTTTCTCCAAAACTATAACAGATGCAAACTTGTCCTGTGTGGTGGAGATGAGATTTGATAAAGTAAGTGGAAATCCAGTAAAAGTTTCATTTGGCTACTTTGCACTCTCGAGATAATCGTCACCATGTGCCAAATGCAATATAAAAGGAATCTGAACACATTCACGCAAAAATGAAATGACCACAATTTTCTCCAAAACTATAACAGATGCAAACTTGTCCTGTGTGGTGGAGATGAGATTTGATAAAGTAAGTGGAAATTTAGTAAAAGTTTCATTTGGCTACTTTGCACTCTCGTGATAATCGTCACCATGTGCCAAATGCAATATAAAAGGAATCTGAACACATTCGCGCAAAATTGAAATGACCACAATTTTCTCCAAAACTATAACAGATGCAAACTTGTCCTGTGTGGTGGAGATGAGATTTGATAACGTAAGTGGAAATCCAGTAAAAGTTTCATTTGGCTACTTTGCACTCTCGAGATAATCGTCACCATGTGCCAAATGCAATATAAAAGGAGTCTGAACACATTCGCGCAAAAATGAAATGACCACAATTTTCTCCAAAACTATAACAGATGCAAACTTGTCCTGTGTGGTGGAGATGAGATTTGATAAAGTAAGTGGAAATCCAGTAAAAGTTTCATTTGGCTACTTTGCACTCTCGAGATAATCGTCACCATGTGCCAAATGCAATATAAAAGGAATCTGAACACATTCGCGCAAAAATGAAATGACCACAATTTTCTCCAAAACTATAACAGATGCAAACTTGTCCTGTGTGGTGGAGATGAGATTTGATAAAGTAAGTGGAAATCCAGTAAAAGTTTCATTTGGCTACTTTGCACTCTCGAGATAATCGTCACCATGTGCCAAATGCAATATAAAAGGAATCTGAACACATTCCCGCAAAAATGAAATGACCACAATTTTCTCCAAAACTATAACAGATGCAAACTTGTCCTGTGTGGTGGAGATGAGATTTGATAAAGTAAGTGGAAATCCAGTAAAAGTTTCATTTGGCTACTTTGCACTCTCGAGATAATCGTCACCATGTGCCAAATGCAATATAAAAGGAATCTGAACACATTCGCGCAAAAATGAAATGACCACAATTTTCTCCAAAACTATAACAGATGCAAACTTGTCCTGTGTGGTGGAGATGAGATTTGATAAAGTAAGTGGAAATCCAGTAAAAGTTTCATTTGGCTACTTTGCACTCTCGAGATAATCGTCACCATGTGCCAAATGCAATATAAAAGGAATCTGAACACATTCGCGCAAAAATGAAATGACCACAATTTTCTCCAAAACTATAACAGATGCAAACTTGTCCTGTGTGGTGGAGATGAGATTTGATAAAGTAAGTGGAAATCCAGTAAAATTTTCATTTGGCTACTTTGCACTCTCGAGATAATCGTCACCATGTGCCAAATGCAATATAAAAGGAATCTGAACACATTCGCGCAAAAATGAAATGACCACAATTTTCTCCAAAACTATAACAGATGCAAACTTGTCCTCTGTGGTGGAGATGAGATTTGATAAAGTAAGTGGAAATTTAGTAAAAGTTTCATTTGGCTACTTTGCACTCTCGAGATAATCGTCACCATGTGCCATATGCAATATAAAAGGAATCTGAACACATTCGCGCAAAAATGAAATGACCACAATTTTCTCCAAAACTATAACAGATGCAAACTTGTCCTGTGTGGTGGAGATGAGATTTGATAAAGTAAGTGGAAATCCAGTAAAAGTTTCATTTGGCTACTTTGCACTCTCGAGATAATCGTCACCATGTGCCAAATGCAATATAAAAGGAATCTGAACACATTCGCGCAAAAATGAAATGACCACAATTTTCTCCAAAACTATAACAGATGCAAACTTGTCCTGTGTGGTGGAGATGAGATTTGATAAAGTAAGTGGAAATCCAGTAAAAGTTTCATTTGGCTACTTTGCACTCTCGAGATAATCGTCACCATGTGCCAAATGCAATATAAAAGGAATCTGAACACATTCGCGCAAAAATGAAATGACCACAATTTTCTCCAAAACTATAACAGATGCAAACTTGTCCTGTGTGGTGGAGATGAGATTTGATAAAGTAAGTGGAAATCCAGTAAAAGTTTCATTTGGCTACTTTGCACTCTCGAGATAATCGTCACCATGTGCCAAATGCAATATAAAAGGAATCTGAACACATTCCCGCAAAAATGAAATGACCACAATTTTCTCCAAAACTATAACAGATGCAAACTTGTCCTGTGTGGTGGAGATGAGATTTGATAAAGTAAGTGGAAATCCAGTAAAAGTTTCATTTGGCTACTTTGCACTCTCGAGATAATCGTCACCATGTGCCAAATGCAATATAAAAGGAATCTGAACACATTCGCGCAAAAATAAAATGACCAGAATTTTCTCCAAAACTATAACAGATGCAAACTTGTCCTGTGTGGTGGAGATGAGATTTGATAAAGTAACTGGAAATTTAGTAAAAGTTTCATTTGGCTACTTTGCACTCTCGAGATAATCGTCACCATGTGCCAAATGCAATATAAAAGGAATCTGAACACATTCGCGCAAAATTGAAATGACCACAATTTTCTCCAAAACTATAACAGATGCAAACTTGTCCTGTGTGGTGGAGATGAGATTTGATAACGTAAGTGGAAATCCAGTAAAAGTTTCATTTGGCTACTTTGCACTCTCGAGATAATCGTCACCATGTGCCAAATGCAATATAAAAGGAATCTGAACACATTCGCGCAAAAATGAAATGACCACAATTTTCTCCAAAACTATAACAGATGCAAACTTGTCCTGTGTGGTGGAGATGAGATTTGATAAAGTAAGTGGAAATCCAGTAAAAGTTTCATTTGGCTACTTTGCACTCTCGAGATAATCGTCACCATGTGCCAAATGCAATATAAAAGGAATCTGAACACATTCGCGCAAAAATGAAATGACCACAATTTTCTCCAAAACTATAACAGATGCAAACTTGTCCTGTGTGGTGGAGATGAGATTTGATAAAGTAAGTGGAAATCCAGTAAAAGTTTCATTTGGCTACTTTGCACTCTCGAGTAGAGATGAGCGAACCGGTCGCGGTTCGGCTCGAGGTTGGTTCGCCGAACGGACCTCCCGTTCGAGTTCGGTTCGTCGAACGTTCGACGAACCGAACTCGAACTGCATAGGAAACAATGGCAGGCAATCACAAACACAGAAAAACACCTAGAAAACACCCTCAAAGGTGTCCTAAAGGTGACAAACAACTCAAACACATTGGAAAGTGACAAGGACATATACTCATGCGAAAACAAAACAGCTGGACAAGGAAAAAGAGGAGGACACACAGATATAGGCATGGCACGCCCTTCTAAAATCATGTAAAACACCGCAAGGTGACTCCAAGCGGAGTCTCCATTTTTTCCAAAAATTGGGCCACACACACACCCACCCCTTCAGTGGCAGCAGTTGTGCCCCAGTTGTACACTTCACAGCTACATTTGCATCAAGCACATTCAAAAATACGCCATTCTTATCCATCCCCAGGATGACACCGGGGTAGGTAGCAAAGTCTTTGCTGACCCATGACTTGTTCATCTTGGCTTCTTTTAAAAACAATGTAAGCAAGGGTTACTCCAAGCGGAGTCTCCCTTTTTTCCAAAAATTGGGCCACACAGACACCCACCCCATCAGTGGCAGCACTTGGGCCCTAGTTGCAAACAGGATGTTTTGATTTGCATCAAGCACATTCAAAAATACGCCATTCTTATCCGTCCCCAGGATGACACCGGGGTAGGTAGCAAAGTCTTTCCTGATCCCAGCTCTGTTCATCTTGGCTTCTTTTAAAAACACATCAAGCAAGGGTTACTCCAAGCGGAGTCTCCCTTTTTTTCCAAAAATTGGGCCACACAGACACCCACCCCATCAGTGGCAGCACTTGGGCCCTAGTTGCAAACAGGATGTTTTGATTTGCATCAAGCACATTCAAAAATACGCCATTCTTATCCGTCCCCAGGATGACACCGGGGTAGGTAGCAAAGTCTTTGCTGATCCCAGCTCTGTTCATCTTGGCTTCTTTTAAAATCACATCAAGCAAGGGTTACTCCAAGCGGAGTCTCCCTTTTTTTCCAAAAATTGGGCCACACAGACACCCACCCCATCAGTGGCAGCACTTGGGCCCTAGTTGCAAACAGGATGTTTTGATTTGCATCAAGCACATTCAAAAATACGCCATTCTTATCCGTCCCCAGGATGACACCGGGGTAGGTAGCAAAGTATTTCCTGATCCCAGCTCTGTTCATCTTGGCTTCTTTTAAAAACACATCAAGCAAGGGTTACTCCAAGCGGAGTCTCCCTTTTTTCCAAAAATTGGGCCACACAGACACCCACCCCATCAGTGGCAGCACTTGGGCCCTAGTTGCAAACAGGATGTTTTGATTTGCATCAAGCACATTCAAAAATACGCCATTCTTATCCGTCCCCAGGATGACACCGGGGTAGGTAGCAAAGTCTTTGCTGATCCCAGCTCTGTTCATCTTGGCTTCTTTTAAAAACACATCAAGCAAGGGTTACTCCAAGCGGAGTCTCCCTTTTTTTCCAAAAATTGGGCCACACAGACACCCACCCCATCAGTGGCAGCACTTGGGCCCTAGTTGCAAACAGGATGTTTTGATTTGCATCAAGCACATTCAAAAATACGCCATTCTTATCCGTCCCCAGGATGACACCGGGGTAGGTAGCAAAGTCTTTGCTGATCCCAGCTCTGTTCATCTTGGCTTCTTTTAAAAACACATCAAGCAAGGGTTACTCCAAGCGGAGTCTCCCTTTTTTTTCCAAAAATTGGGCCACACAGACACCCACCCCATCAGTGGCAGCACTTGGGCCCTAGTTGCAAACAGGATGTTTTGATTTGCATCAAGCACATTCAAAAATACGCCATTCTTATCCGTCCCCAGGATGACACCGGGGTAGGTAGCAAAGTATTTCCTGATCCCAGCTCTGTTCATCTTGGCTTCTTTTAAAAACACATCAAGCAAGGGTTACTCCAAGCGGAGTCTCCCTTTTTTCCAAAAATTGGGCCACACAGACACCCACCCCATCAGTGGCAGCACTTGGGCCCTAGTTGCAAACAGGATGTTTTGATTTGCATCAAGCACATTCAAAAATACGCCATTCTTATCCGTCCCCAGGATGACACCGGGGTAGGTAGCAAAGTCTTTGCTGATCCCAGCTCTGTTCATCTTGGCTTCTTTTAAAAACACATCAAGCAAGGGTTACTCCAAGTGGAGTCTCCCTTTTTTTCCAAAAATTGGGCCACACAGACACCCACCCCATCAGTGGCAGCACTTGGGCCCTAGTTGCAAACAGGATGTTTTGATTTGCATCAAGCACATTCAAAAATACGCCATTCTTATCCGTCCCCAGGATGACACCGGGGTAGGTAGCAAAGTCTTTCCTGATCCCAGCTCTGTTCATCTTGGCTTCTTTTAAAAACACATCAAGCAAGGGTTACTCCAAGCGGAGTCTCCCTTTTTTTCCAAAAATTGGGCCACACAGACACCCACCCCATCAGTGGCAGCACTTGGGCCCTAGTTGCAAACAGGATGTTTTGATTTGCATCAAGCACATTCAAAAATACGCCATTCTTATCCGTCCCCAGGATGACACCGGGGTAGGTAGCAAAGTCTTTCCTGATCCCAGCTCTGTTCATCTTGGCTTCTTTTAAAAACACATCAAGCAAGGGTTACTCCAAGCGGAGTCTCCCTTTTTTTCCAAAAATTGGGCCACACAGACACCCACCCCATCAGTGGCAGCACTTGGGCCCTAGTTGCAAACAGGATGTTTTGATTTGCATCAAGCACATTCAAAAATACGCCATTCTTATCCGTCCCCAGGATGACACCGGGGTAGGTAGCAAAGTCTTTTCTGATCCCAGCTCTGTTCATCTTGGCTTCTTTTAAAAACACATCAAGCAAGGGTTACTCCAAGCGGAGTCTCCCTTTTTTTCCAAAAATTGGGCCACACAGACACCCACCCCATCAGTGGCAGCACTTGGGCCCTAGTTGTACACTTCACAGCTACATTTGCATCAATCACATTCAAAAATACCCCATAATTAACCGTCCCCAGGATGACACCGGGGTAAGTAGCAAAGTCTTTGCTGACCCATGACTTGTTCATCTTGGCTTCTTTTAAAAACAATGTAAGCAAGGGTTACTCTAAGCGGAGTCTCCCTTTTTTCCAAAAATTGGGCCACACAGACACCCGCCCCATCAGTGGCAGCACTTGGGCCCTTGTTGCAAACAGGATGTTTTGATTTGCATCAAGCACATTCAAAAATACGCCATTCTTATCCGTCCCCAGGATGACACCGGGGTAGGTAGCAAAGTCTTTCCTGATCCCAGCTCTGTTCATCTTGGCTTCTTTTAAAAACACATCAAGCAAGGGTTACTCCAAGCGGAGTCTCCCTTTTTTTCCAAAAATTGGGCCACACAGACACCCACCCCATCAGTGGCAGCACTTGGGCCCTAGTTGTACACTTCACAGCTACATTTGCATCAATCACATTCAAAAATACCCCATAATTAACCGTCCCCAGGATGACACCGGGGTAGGTAGCAAAGTCTTTGCTGACCCATGACTTGTTCATCTTGGCTTCTTTTAAAAACAATGTAAGCAAGGGTTACTCCAAGCGGAGTCTCCCTTTTTTCCAAAAATTGGGCCACACAGACACCCACCCCATCAGTGGCAGCACTTGGGCCCTAGTTGCAAACAGGATGTTTTGATTTGCATCAAGCACATTCAAAAATACGCCATTCTTATCCGTCCCCAGGATGACACCGGGGTAGGTAGCAAAGTCTTTCCTGATCCCAGCTCTGTTCATCTTGGCTTCTTTTAAAAACACATCAAGCAAGGGTTACTCCAAGCGGAGTCTCCCTTTTTTTCCCAAAATTGGGCCACACAGACACCCACCCCATCAGTGGCAGCACTTGGGCCCTAGTTGTACACTTCACAGCTACATTTGCATCAATCACATTCAAAAATACCCCATAATTAACCGTCCCCAGGATGACACCGGGGTAGGTAGCAAAGTCTTTGCTGACCCATGACTTGTTCATCTTGGCTTCTTTTAAAAACAATGTAAGCAAGGGTTACTCCAAGCGGAGTCTCCCTTTTTTCCAAAAATTGGGCCACACAGACACCCACCCCATCAGTGGCAGCACTTGGGCCCTAGTTGCAAACAGGATGTTTTGATTTGCATCATGCACATTCAAAAATACGCCATTCTTATCCGTCCCCAGGATGACACCGGGGTAGGTAGCAAAGTCTTTCCTGATCCCAGCTCTGTTCATCTTGGCTTCTTTTAAAAACACATCAAGCAAGGGTTACTCCAAGCGGAGTCTCCCTTTTTTTCCAAAAATTGGGCCACACAGACACCCACCCCATCAGTGGCAGCACTTGGGCCCTAGTTGCAAACAGGATGTTTTGATTTGCATCAAGCACATTCAAAAATACGCCATTCTTATTCGTCCCCAGGATGACACCGGGGTAGGTAGCAAAGTATTTCCTGATCCCAGCTCTGTTCATCTTGGCTTCTTTTAAAAACACATCAAGCAAGGGTTACTCCAAGCGGAGTCTCCCTTTTTTCCAAAAATTGGGCCACACAGACACCCACCCCATCAGTGGCAGCACTTGGGCCCTAGTTTCAAACAGGATGTTTTGATTTGCATCAAGCACATTCAAAAATACGCCATTCTTATCCGTCCCCAGGATGACACCGGGGTAGGTAGCAAAGTCTTTCCTGATCCCAGCTCTGTTCATCTTGGCTTCTTTTAAAAACACATCAAGCAAGGGTTACTCCAAGCGGAGTCTCCCTTTTTTTCCAAAAATTGGGCCACACAGACACCCACCCCATCAGTGGCAGCACTTGGGCCCTAGTTGTACACTTCACAGCTACATTTGCATCAATCACATTCAAAAATACCCCATAATTAACCGTCCCCAGGATGACACCGGGGTAGGTAGCAAAGTCTTTGCTGACCCATGACTTGTTCATCTTGGCTTCTTTTAAAAACAATGTAAGCAAGGGTTACTCCAAGCGGAGTCTCCCTTTTTTCCAAAAATTGGGCCACACAGACACCCACCCCATCAGTGGCAGCACTTGGGCCCTAGTTGCAAACAGGATGTTTTGATTTGCATCAAGCACATTCCAAATCCACAAGCATTTACTCTCCCCAGGATGACACAGGGGTAGTAAATTCCTTCTGGATCCATGACTTGTTCATTTTGATGAACGTCAGTCTGTCCACATTGTCACTGGACAGACGCGTGCGTTTATCTGTCAGCACACACCCAGCAGCACTGAATACACGTTCAGAGACAACGCTGGCAGCTGGACACGACAAAATCTCCAAGGCGTAACTGGAGAGCTCTGGCCATTTTTCTATGTTTGAAGCCCAAAAGGAGCAAGGCTCCAGTTGCACAGTCATGGCATCGATGTTCATTTGGAGATACTCCTGTATCATCCTCTCCAGCCGTTGAGTATGTGTCAGACTTGTTGTCTCTGGTGGCCTTGCAAAAGAGGGTCTAAAAAAATTATGAAAAGATTCCATAAAATTGCTGTTACCGGCACCAGATACGGTCCTACTGGTACGGGTAGACTGGTGAAGATGACGAGACCGTCCCATGTTTGTCAAGTTACAACTGGGAGATTCCCTCCCTGCACCTGCACAGTTGTTTGGTGGAAAAGCCGAGCTAAGATCGAGTAACAGCTTCTGCTGATACTCCTGCATACGTGCGTCCCTTTCTATGGCTGGAATTATGTCACAAAATTTGGACTTGTACCGGGGATCTAATAGTGTGGCAATCCAGTAGTCATCATCACTTCTAATTTTGACAATACGACTGTCATGTTGGAGGTAGTGCAACAAAAAGGCACTCATGTGTCTTGCGCAGCCATGCGGACCAAGTCCACGCTGTGTTTGTGGCATAGAGGTGCTACCCGTTCTTTCTTCCTCTGACATCTCCCCCCAACCTCTTTCAACTGAAATTTGACCAAGGTCTCCCTCATCCGCTGAGTCTTCCATGTCCATGGACAGTTCGTCCTCCATTTCTTCATGTTCTCCTGCACCTTGCTCAACATTTCGCCTGCTACTATGCGCCCTTGTCGATCCCTGTTCCCCATGGTCCCATGCCTGCTGCGTTGGTGATGATGAACGTCTGGACCTTGGTGATGTTGTTGTCCCTTGCACATATGAATCCTCCTGTAGTTCCTCCCCTTCATGTTGTCCCACCCCCTGACTCCGAATAGTGTTTAGCGTGTGCTCCAGCATGTAAATGACTGGAATCGTCATGCTGATAATGGCATTGTCAGAGCTAAACATATTCGTCGCCATGTCGAAACTGTGCAGAAGGGTGCATAGGTCCTTGATCTGAGACCACTCCATCAGGGTGATCTGCCCCACCTCTGCATCTCGTTGGCCCAGGCTATACGTCATGACGTATTGCACCAGGGCTCTGCGGTGCTGCCACAGTCGCTGTAACATGTGGAGAGTTGAATTCCAGCGTGTCGCCACATCGCATTTCAGGTGATGAACCGGCAGGCCGAAAGACTTCTGTAGCGATGCAAGTCGCTCAGCTGCGGCGCTTGAACGCCGGAAGTGAGCAGACAGTTTTCGTGCCCTGTTCAGAAGGCCATCTAGGCCGGGATAGTGTGTTAAAAATTGCTGCACGACAAGGTTCAACACGTGAGCCATACAAGGTACGTGTGTCACCTTGCCCAGGCGAAGGGCCGCACCCAGGTTTGCAGCATTGTCGCACACGGCCTTACCAGGCTGCAGGTTGAGTGGAGACAACCATTTATTAAACTCGGACCGCAGAGCTGACCACAACTCCTCAGCTGTGTGACTCTTATTACCAAGACATGTCAAGCTAAAGACCGCCTGATGCCGTTGCGCTCGGCTGCCAGCATAGTAATGAGGCGTGCGTGATTCCTTCTGCGCAGTGAGAACGCTGGTGGCCTGACCAGGCAGGCTTGGGGCGGAGGTGGAGGACCCAGATGAGGTGGAGGATGCAGAAGCTGTGGCGGAACTTGGACAGACAGAGGATTGACACACAAGTCGTGGGGACGGCAAGACTTGTGCAGCAGACCCTTCACCATCTATCACCATAGTTACCCAGTGCCCAGTCAGCGACATGTAACGTCCCTGTCCATGCTTACTGGTCCAAGTATCGGTGGTGAAATGCACCCGTTCACACACAGAGTTTCTCAAGGAAGCGGTGATGTTGTGTGCGACATGCTGGTGTAGCGCGGGCACACCTTTCTTAGAGAAGTAGTGGCGACTAGGCATCTGGTACTGGGGCACAGCGACAGACATAAGGTCTCTAAAATCCTGTGTGTCCACTAGGCGGAAAGGCAGCATTTCGGTAGCCAACAGCTTACAGAGGGATAGAGTCAACCTCTTAGCTTTGTCATGGGTCGGAGGAAGTGGCCTTTTATTTGACCACATCTGAGGGACAGAGATCTGGCTGCTGTGTGTAGACGGTGTTGAGTAGGGTGTCCCTGGAAAAATGCAGGTTTGTGAGGAAAGTGCAGGCGGAGACATGATGTTGCCTTCATCCAACGTTGGTGCTATCGATGTCTGAGAGAGCTGTACACACTCACTTGTTTCCCCTTCCAAACCAACTGACGACCTTACAAGCAAACTGCCTGTTGCGGTTACAGTGGTGGAAGTTTTGCGTGGAAAAACAGGTGTGACAGCTGTCCCCACAGTCCTAGAAGATGAAGAGCGCGCGGATGCACTGGAAGGGGCGGGCGGTGGATGGTTCGCTCCGCTAGCCGGCATTGCAGCACGGTGAGCTTCCCACCGGGACTTATGATATTTATTCATGTGACGATTCATGGAAGAAGTTGTCAAACTGCTGAGGTTTTGACCTCTACTAACAGAATCATGACAAATGTTACATATCACATGAGTTGGGCGATCTTTTTCGATGTGAAAAAAGGCCCAGGCTAGGCAAGGCTTAGAGGCCATGCGACCTGTTGATCCACCCCGAATAATGCTCATAGGCAGAGTGGTGGCTGAGGATGCAGTTGTAGACGTGCTACCAGTGCTCCGACTCTGTCCAGGAAGGCGCAAGGTAACTTCGTCGTCGGTTGCATCCTCCTCCACCGCCTCTGTTGACCTCCTCGAGTGCCTGACTGGGGGTTGACAGTAGGTGGGATCTAGAACGTCATCATCAATTGTTGTGTTCGCACTCCCCTCCCCCTCAGACCGAGCCTCTTCTTGCCCTGACCGAATATTTAAGTTGTCATCCCAATCGGGTATCTGCGTCTCATCTTCATCATTATGTTCCTCATTGTCTATAACCACAGGTGTTACAGTTTGTGACAAAGGGTCAACATTATGCTCAGAAACTTGGTCCTCACGGCCTGAATCTGAGTCACAAAGGTTCTGGGCATCACTGCAGACCATTTCCTGTTCTGTACTCACTGTAGCTTGGGAGCAGACCTCTGATTCCCAGGCTATAGTGTGACTGAACAGCTCTGCAGACTCAGCCATCTCAGTTCCACCATACTGTGCAGGGCTGATGGAGACTTCAGAGCTGGGAGAAATCAAGTGTGATTGGGATGACAACTCAGAGGAATGGTGTTTTTTTGATGCGGTACTTGAAGTGGCTGAGAGGGCACTTGTTGGACCACTTGAGATCCATTCAAGCATTTTGCTTTTTTGCCCATCATCTACCTTTGTTCCTCTTGTTCGTGTCCGTAAAAAAGGGAGCACATCGGATTGTCCACAATAAGTAGTAGACATCTTACTTTTGCTAGTAGATGGTCTATCTTCAGCAGATGATAATGGAGCTTTGGCACCTTCCCCACTGACAAAACCTTTTTTGCCTTTTCCACCACGCCTCTTCCCCTTTCCACCAGCATCTGTCATTTTGCCACTCATGTTGATTGCGACAAGATTGTGGACTGAAAATGTGGTAGTAAAAATTGAGAGGTGGTGAAGATTGCAGTGGTGGTCTAGCTTTATTAACAGCAGAATAATAAAAAATAAATATCCCTGACAATGTAACTTAGTTATAATTCGTTGGAGTGTGCAACGCAGGCAGACGTGCTGCAAATGTCTTGGCACTAGTGGGACTATAGCAAAGTCCAATAGCCACGTATAGGATGCCACTAGGTACACTGAGTGTGTGCTAGTATAATGGCTTAGTTATAATTAGTTGGAGTGTGCAACGCAGGCAGACGTGCTGCAAATGTCTTGGCACTAGTGGGACTATAGCAAAGTCCAATATCCACGTATAGGATGCCACTAGGTTCACTGAGTGTGTGCTAGTATAATGGCTTAGTTATAATTAGTTGGAGTGTGCAACGCAGGCAGATGCGCTCTGCAAATGTCTTGGCACTAGTAGGACTATAGCAAAGTCCAATAGCCACGTATAGGATGCCACTAGGTACACTGAGTGTGTGCTAGTATAATGGCTTAGTTATAAT
The DNA here is from genome assembly GCF_048569485.1 of Anomaloglossus baeobatrachus. Taxonomy (NCBI): domain Eukaryota; kingdom Metazoa; phylum Chordata; class Amphibia; order Anura; family Aromobatidae; genus Anomaloglossus; species Anomaloglossus baeobatrachus. The sequence continues at coordinate 87,214 of NW_027442692.1, read as the reverse complement.
TACTTGGAGTGTGCAACGCAGGCAGACGTGCTGCAAATGTCTTGGCACTAGTGGGACTATAGCAAAGTCCAATAGCCACGTATAGGATGCCACTAGGTACACTGAGTGTGTGCTAGTATAATGGCTTAGTTATAATTAGTTGGAGTGTGCAACGCAGGCAGACGTGCTGCAAATGTCTTGGCACTAGTGGGACTATAGCAAAGTCCAATAGCCACGTATAGGATGCCACTAGGTACACTGAGTGTGTGCTAGTATAATGGCTTAGTTATAATTAGTTGGAGTGTGCAACGCAGGCAGACGTGCTGCAAATGTCTTGGCACTAGTGGGACTATAGCAAAGTCCAATAGCCACGTATAGGATGCCACTAGGTACACTGAGTGTGTGCTAGTATAATGGCTTAGTTATAATTAGTTGGAGTGTGCAACGCAGGCAGACGTGCTGCAAATGTCTTGGCACTAGTGGGACTATAGCAAAGTCCAATATCCACGTATAGGATGCCACTAGGTTCACTGAGTGTGTGCTAGTATAATGGCTTAGTTATAATTAGTTGGAGTGTGCAACGCAGGCAGATGCGCTCTGCAAATGTCTTGGCACTAGTAGGACTATAGCAAAGTCCAATAGCCACGTATAGGATGCCACTAGGTACACTGAGTGTGTGCTAGTATAATGGCTTAGTTATAATTAGTTGGAGTGTGCAACGCAGGCAGACTTGCTGCACATGTCTTGGCACTAGTGGGACTATAGCAAAGTCCAATAGCCACGTATAGGATGCCACTAGGTACACTGAGTGTGTGCTAGTATAATGGCTTAGTTATAATTGGTTGGAGTCTGCAACGCAGGCAGACGTGCTGCAAATGTCTTGGCACTAGTGGGACTATAGCAAAGTCCAATAGCCACGTATAGGATGCCACTAGGTACACTGAATGTGTGCTAGTATAATGGCTTAGTTATAATTAGTTGGAGTGTGCAACGCAGGCAGACGTGCTGCAAATGTCTTGGCACTAGTGGGACTATAGCAAAGTCCAATAGCCACGTATAGGATGCCACTAGGTACACTGAGTGTGTGCTAGTATAATGGCTTAGTTATAATTAGTTGGAGTGTGCAACGCAGGCAGACGTGCTGCAAATGTCTTGGCACTAGTGGGACTATAGCAAAGTCAAATAGCCACGTATAGGATGCCACTAGGTACACTGAGTGTGTGCTAGTATAATGGCTTAGTTATAATTAGTTGGAGTGTGCAACGCAGGCAGACGTGCTGCAAATGTCTTGGCACTAGTGGGACTATAGCAAAGTCCAATAGCCACGTATAGGATGCCACTAGGTACACTGAGTGTGTGCTAGTATAATGGCTTAGTTATAATTAGTTGGAGTGTGCAACGCAGGCAGACGTGCTGCAAATGTCTTGGCACTAGTGGGACTATAGCAAAGTCCAATAGCCACGTATAGGATGCCACTAGGTACACTGAGTGTGTGCTAGTATAATGGCTTAGTTATAATTAGTTGGAGTGTGCAACGCAGGTAGACGTGCTGCAAATGTCTTGGCACTAGTGGGACTATAGCAAAGTCCAATAGCCACGTATAGGATGCCACTAGGTACACTGAGTGTGTGCTAGTATAATGGCTTAGTTATAATTAGTTGGAGTGTGCAACGCAGGCAGACGTGCTGCAAATGTCTTGGCACTAGTGGGACTATAGCAAAGTCCAATAGCCACGTATAGGATGCCACTAGGTACACTGAGTGTGTGCTAGTATAATGGCTTAGTTATAATTAGTTGGAGTGTGCAACGCAGGCAGACGTGCTGCAAATGTCTTGGCACTAGTGGGACTATAGCAAAGTCCAATAGCCACGTATAGGATGCCACTAGGTACACTGAGTGTGTGCTAGTATAATGGCTTAGTTATAATTAGTTGGAGTGTGCAACGCAGGCAGACGTGCTGCAAATGTCTTGGCACTAGTGGGACTATAGCAAAGTCCAATAGCCACGTATAGGATGCCACTAGGTACACTGAATGTGTGCTAGTATAATGGCTTAGTTATAATTAGTTGGAGTGTGCAACGCAGGCAGACGTGCTGCAAATGTCTTGGCACTAGTGGGACTATAGCAAAGTCCAATAGCCACGTATAGGATGCCACTAGGTACACTGAGTGTGTGCTAGTATAATGGCTTAGTTATAATTAGTTGGAGTGTGCAACGCAGGCAGACGTGCTGCAAATGTCTTGGCACTAGTGGGACTATAGCAAAGTCCAATAGCCACGTATAGGATGCCACTAGGTACACTGAGTGTGTGCTAGTATAATGGCTTAGTTATAATTAGTTGGAGTGTGCAACGCAGGCAGACGTGCTGCAAATGTCTTGGCACTAGTGGGACTATAGCAAAGTCCAATAGCCACGTATAGGATGCCACTAGGTACACTGAGTGTGTGCTAGTATAATGGCTTAGTTATAATTAGTTGGAGTGTGCAACGCAGGCAGACGTGCTGCAAATGTCTTGGCACTAGTGGGACTATAGCAAAGTCCAATAGCCACGTATAGGATGCCACTAGGTACACTGAGTGTGTGCTAGTATAATGGCTTAGTTATAATTAGTTGGAGTGTGCAACGCAGGCAGACGTGCTGCAAATGTCTTGGCACTAGTGGGACTATAGCAAAGTCCAATAGCCACGTATAGGATGCCACCTAGTACACTGAGTGTGTGCTAGTATAATGGCTTAGTTATAATTAGTTGGAGTGTGCAACGCAGGCAGACGTGCTGCAAATGTCTTGGCACTAGTGGGACTATAGCAAAGTCCAATAGCCACGTATAGGATGCCACTAGGTACACTGAGTGTGTGCTAGTATAATGGCTTAGTTATAATTAGTTGGAGTGTGCAACGCAGGCAGACGTGCTGCAAATGTCTTGGCACTAGTGGGACTATAGCAAAGTCCAATAGCCACGTATAGGATGCCACTAGGTACACTGAGTGTGTGCTAGTATAATGGCTTAGTTATAATTAGTTGGAGTGTGCAACGCAGGCAGACGTGCTGCAAATGTCTTGGCACTAGTGGGACTATAGCAAAGTCCAATATCCACGTATAGGATGCCACTAGGTTCACTGAGTGTGTGCTAGTATAATGGCTTAGTTATAATTAGTTGGAGTGTGCAACGCAGGCAGATGCGCTCTGCAAATGTCTTGGCACTAGTAGGACTATAGCAAAGTCCAATAGCCACGTATAGGATGCCACTAAAAAACACTTAGTGTGTGCAAGTATAATGGCTTAGTTATAATTAGTTGGAGTGTGCAACGCAGGCAGATGCGCTCTGCAAATATCTTGGCACTAGTGGGACTATAGCAAAGTCCAATAGCCACGTATAGGATGCCACTAGGTACACTGAGTGTTTGCTAGTAAAATTGCTTAGTTTAAAAAAGTTGTAGTGTGCAATGCAGGCAGACGTGCTCTGCAAATGTCTTTGCACTAGTGGGACTATAGCAAAGTCCAATAGCCACGTATAGGATGCCACTAGGTACACTGAGTGTTTGCTAGTAAAATTGCTTAGTTTAAAAAACTTGGAGTGTGCAATGCAGGCAGATGTGCTCTGCTAATGTCTTTGCACTAGTGGGACTATAGCAAAGTCCAATAGCCACGTATAGGATGCCACTAGGTACACTGAGTGTGTGCTAGTATAATGGCTTAGTTATAATTCGTTGGAGTGTGCAACGCAGGCAGATGCGCTCTGCAAATGTCTTGGCACTAGTGGGACTATAGCAAAGTCCAATAGCCACGTATAGGATGCCACTAGGTACACTGAGTGTTTGCTAGTAAAATTGCTTAGTTTAAAAAAGTTGTAGTGTGCAATGCAGGCAGACGTGCTCTGCAAATGTCTTTGCACTAGTGGGACTATAGCAAAGTCCAATAGCCACGTATAGGATGCCACTAGGTACACTGAATGTTTGCTAGTATAATGGCTTACTTAGAATGAGTTGGAGTGTGCAGAGGACAAGAGGGTACAGTGGCAGGATTGTGGTGCTCTGGGTAGAGGAATGGAAGCCTGCCTTTCTATTCCCTCCTAATGGTGAAATGCAGGGAGGAAATCCCTGACCTGGGCTACACAGACGCTGTTGCTGTTTGCAGGACCTGTCACTTATGGCTCTCTGACCCTGCCGCTTTGAGCCCTTAAAAGGACTGCTAGAATGTGCTCTCCCTAAGCTGTCTAACGCTGTGTATGCAGCGCATACAGCTGTATCGGCTATAGGACTCAGGAGGACGGAGCTGCGACACTGATGTCTGACACCAAAGACGCAGAAGGCAGATAATGGCGTTCGTGAAGAAAATGTCCGGTTTTATAATGCAGGGACATGTGACATGCAGATCCTATCACACATGCCGTTGCTTCTCTGGCTCAAAGTCCACTTAGGTGTGTGTGTGTCTGTGATTGGCTGACATGCTGGCCCGCCCCATAAGACGCGCGCGCTTAGGGAAGGAAGACAAGAAAAAAAAAAAAAAAATGGCGATCGCCATTATAGAAACAGCAGTGATCTGAAGGCGCTGTTCACGCACACTATACACTGAAATGTGATAATAGTTTGATTCACAGAGTGACTTACACTATTACAGCAGAAACCAAGCTAGGATTTAGCTGTTTTTTGGCTGCTAGAACCGTTCTCGAACGTTTCTAGAACTATCGAGCTTTTGCAAAAAGCTCGAGTTCTAGTTCGATCTAGAACATGCCCCAAAATCACTCGAGCCGCGAACTGGAGAACCACGAACCACGAACCGCGCTCAACTCTACTCTCGAGATAATCGTCACCATGTGCCAAATGCAATATAAAAGGAATCTGAACACATTCCCGCAAAAATGAAATGACCACAATTTTCTCCAAAACTATAACAGATGCAAACTTGTCCTGTGTGGTGGAGATGAGATTTGATAAAGTAAGTGGAAATCCAGTAAAAGTTTCATTTGGCTACTTTGCACTCTCGAGATAATCGTCACCATGTGCCAAATGCAATATAAAAGGAATCTGAACAAATTCGCGCAAAAATAAAATGACCACAATTTTCTCCAAAACTATAACAGATGCAAACTTGTCCTGTGTGGTGGAGATGAGATTTGATAAAGTAAGTGGAAATCCAGTAAAAGTTTTATTTGGCTACTTTGCACTCTCGAGATAATCGTCACCATGTGCCAAATGCAATATAAAAGGAATCTGAACACATTCGCGCAAAAATGAAATGACCACAATTTTCTCCAAAACTATAACAGATGCAAACTTGTCCTGTGTGGTGGAGATGAGATTTGATAAAGTAAGTGGAAATCCAGTAAAAGTTTCATTTGGCTACTTTGCACTCTCGAGATAATCGTCACCATGTGCCAAATGCAATATAAAAGGAATCTGAACACATTCGCGCAAAAATGAAATGACCACAATTTTCTCCAAAACTATAACAGATGCAAACTTGTCCTGTGTGGTGGAGATGAGATTTAATAAAGTAAGTGGAAATCCAGTAAAAGTTTCATTTGGCTACTTTGCACTCTCGAGATAATCGTCACCATGTGCCAAATGCAATATAAAAGGAATCTGAACACATTCGCGCAAAAATGAAATGACCACAATTTTCTTCAAAACTATAACAGATGCAAACTTGTCCTGTGTGGTGGAGATGAGATTTGATAAAGTAAGTGGAAATCCAGTAAAAGTTTCATTTGGCTACTTTGCACTCTCGAGATAATCGTCACCATGTGCCAAATGCAATATAAAAGGAATCTGAACACATTCGCGCAAAAATGAAATGACCACAATTTTCTCCAAAACTATAACAGATGCAAACTTGTCCTGTGTGGTGGAGATGAGATTTGATAAAGTAAGTGGAAATCCAGTAAAAGTTTCATTTGGCTACTTTGCACTCTCGAGATAATCGTCACCATGTGCCAAATGCAATATAAAAGGAATCTGAACACATTCGCGCAAAAATGAAATGACCACAATTTTCTCCAAAACTATAACAGATGCAAACTTGTCCTGTGTGGTGGAGATGAGATTTGATAAAGTAAGTGGAAATCCAGTAAAATTTTCATTTGGCTACTTTGCACTCTCGAGATAATCGTCACCATGTGCCAAATGCAATATAAAAGGAATCTGAACACATTCGCGCAAAAATGAAATGACCACAATTTTCTCCAAAACTATAACAGATGCAAACTTGTCCTGTGTGGTGGAGATGAGATTTGATAAAGTAAGTGGAAATTTAGTAAAAGTTTCATTTGGCTACTTTGCACTCTCGAGATAATCGTCACCATGTGCCATATGCAATATAAAAGGAATCTGAACACATTCGCGCAAAAATGAAATGACCACAATTTTCTCCAAAACTATAACAGATGCAAACTTGTCCTGTGTGGTGGAGATGAGATTTGATAAAGTAAGTGGAAATCCAGTAAAAGTTTCATTTGGCTACTTTGCACTCTCGAGATAATCGTCACCATGTGCCAAATGCAATATAAAAGGAATCTGAACACATTCGCGCAAAAATGAAATGACCACAATTTTCTCCAAAACTATAACAGATGCAAACTTGTCCTGTGTGGTGGAGATGAGATTTGATAAAGTAAGTGGAAATCCAGTAAAATTTTCATTTGGCTACTTTGCACTCTCGAGATAATCGTCACCATGTGCCAAATGCAATATAAAAGGAATCTGAACACATTCGCGCAAAAATGAAATGACCACAATTTTCTCCAAAACTATAACAGATGCAAACTTGTCCTGTGTGGTGGAGATGAGATTTGATAAAGTAAGTGGAAATTTAGTAAAAGTTTCATTTGGCTACTTTGCACTCTCGAGATAATCGTCACCATGTGCCATATGCAATATAAAAGGAATCTGAACACATTCGCGCAAAAATGAAATGACCACAATTTTCTCCAAAACTATAACAGATGCAAACTTGTCCTGTGTGGTGGAGATGAGATTTGATAAAGTAAGTGGAAATCCAGTAAAAGTTTCATTTGGCTACTTTGCACTCTCGAGATAATCGTCACCATGTGCCAAATGCAATATAAAAGGAATCTGAACACATTCGCGCAAAAATGAAATGACCACAATTTTCTCCAAAACTATAACAGATGCAAACTTGTCCTGTGTGGTGGAGATGAGATTTGATAAAGTAAGTGGAAATTTAGTAAAAGTTTCATTTGGCTACTTTGCACTCTCGTGATAATCGTCACCATGTGCCAAATGCAATATAAAAGGAATCTGAACACATTCGCGCAAAATTGAAATGACCACAATTTTCTCCAAAACTATAACAGATGCAAACTTGTCCTGTGTGGTGGAGATGAGATTTGATAACGTAAGTGGAAATCCAGTAAAAGTTTCATTTGGCTACTTTGCACTCTCGAGATAATCGTCACCATGTGCCAAATGCAATATAAAAGGAATCTGAACACATTCGCGCAAAAATGAAATGACCACAATTTTCTCCAAAACTATAACAGATGCAAACTTGTCCTGTGTGGTGGAGATGAGATTTGATAAAGTAAGTGGAAATCCAGTAAAAGTTTCATTTGGCTACTTTGCACTCTCGAGATAATCGTCACCATGTGCCAAATGCAATATAAAAGGAATCTGAACACATTCGCGCAAAAATGAAATGACCACAATTTTCTCCAAAACTATAACAGATGCAAACTTGTCCTGTGTGGTGGAGATGAGATTTGATAAAGTAAGTGGAAATCCAGTAAAAGTTTCATTTGGCTACTTTGCACTCTCGAGATAATCGTCACCATGTGCCAAATGCAATATAAAAGGAATCTGAACACATTCCCGCAAAAATGAAATGACCACAATTTTCTCCAAAACTATAACAGATGCAAACTTGTCCTGTGTGGTGGAGGTGAGATTTGATAAAGTAAGTGGAAATCCAGTAAAAGTTTCATTTGGCTACTTTGCACTCTCGAGATAATCGTCACCATGTGCCAAATGCAATATAAAAGGAATCTGAACACATTCGCGCAAAATTGAAATGACCACAATTTTCTCCAAAACTATAACAGATGCAAACTTGTCCTGTGTGGTGGAGATGAGATTTGATAACGTAAGTGGAAATCCAGTAAAAGTTTCATTTGGCTACTTTGCACTCTCGAGATAATCGTCACCATGTGCCAAATGCAATATAAAAGGAATCTGAACACATTCGCGCAAAAATGAAATGACCACAATTTTCTCCAAAACTATAACAGATGCAAACTTGTCCTGTGTGGTGGAGATGAGATTTGATAAAGTAAGTGGAAATCCAGTAAAAGTTTCATTTGGCTACTTTGCACTCTCGAGATAATCGTCACCATGTGCCAAATGCAATATAAAAGGAATCTGAACACATTCGCGCAAAAATGAAATGACCACAATTTTCTCCAAAACTATAACAGATGCAAACTTGTCCTGTGTGGTGGAGATGAGATTTGATAAAGTAAGTGGAAATCCAGTAAAAGTTTCATTTGGCTACTTTGCACTCTCGAGATAATCGTCACCATGTGCCAAATGCAATATAAAAGGAATCTGAACACATAACCGCAAAAATGAAATGACCACAATTTTCTCCAAAACTATAACAGATGCAAACTTGTCCTGTGTGGTGGAGATGAGATTTGATAAAGTAAGTGGAAATCCAGTAAAAGTTTCATTTGGCTACTTTGCACTCTCGAGATAATCGTCACCATGTGCCAAATGCAATATAAAAGGAATCTGAACAAATTCGCGCAAAAATAAAATGACCACAATTTTCTCCAAAACTATAACAGATGCAAACTTGTCCTGTGTGGTGGAGATGAGATTTGATAAAGTAAGTGGAAATCCAGTAAAAGTTTTATTTGGCTACTTTGCACTCTCGAGATAATCGTCACCATGTGCCAAATGCAATATAAAAGGAATCTGAACACATTCGCGCAAAAATGAAATGACCACAATTTTCTCCAAAACTATAACAGATGCAAACTTGTCCTGTGTGGTGGAGATGAGATTTGATAAAGTAAGTGGAAATCCAGTAAAAGTTTCATTTGGCTACTTTGCACTCTCGAGATAATCGTCACCATGTGCCAAATGCAATATAAAAGGAATCTGAACACATTCGCGCAAAAATGAAATGACCACAATTTTCTCCAAAACTATAACAGATGCAAACTTGTCCTGTGTGGTGGAGATGAGATTTAATAAAGTAAGTGGAAATCCAGTAAAAGTTTCATTTGGCTACTTTGCACTCTCGAGATAATCGTCACCATGTGCCAAATGCAATATAAAAGGAATCTGAACACATTCGCGCAAAAATGAAATGACCACAATTTTCTTTAAAACTATAACAGATGCAAACTTGTCCTGTGTGGTGGAGATGAGATTTGATAAAGTAAGTGGAAATCCAGTAAAAGTTTCATTTGGCTACTTTGCACTCTCGAGATAATCGTCACCATGTGCCAAATGCAATATAAAAGGAATCTGAACACATTCGCGCAAAAATGAAATGACCACAATTTTCTCCAAAACTATAACAGATGCAAACTTGTCCTGTGTGGTGGAGATGAGATTTGATAAAGTAAGTGGAAATCCAGTAAAATTTTCATTTGGCTACTTTGCACTCTCGAGATAATCGTCACCATGTGCCAAATGCAATATAAAAGGAATCTGAACACATTCGCGCAAAAATGAAATGACCACAATTTTCTCCAAAACTATAACAGATGCAAACTTGTCCTGTGTGGTGGAGATGAGACTTGATAAAGTAAGTGGAAATTTAGTAAAAGTTTCATTTGGCTACTTTGCACTCTCGAGATAATCGTCACCATGTGCCATATGCAATATAAAAGGAATCTGAACACATTCGCGCAAAAATGAAATGACCACAATTTTCTCCAAAACTATAACAGATGCAAACTTGTCCTGTGTGGTGGAGATGAGATTTGATAAAGTAAGTGGAAATCCAGTAAAAGTTTCATTTGGCTACTTTGCACTCTCGAGATAATCGTCACCATGTGCCAAATGCAATATAAAAGGAATCTGAACACATTCGCGCAAAAATGAAATGACCACAATTTTCTCCAAAACTATAACAGATGCAAACTTGTCCTGTGTGGTGGAGATGAGATTTGATAAAGTAAGTGGAAATCCAGTAAAAGTTTCATTTGGCTACTTTGCACTCTCGAGATAATCGTCACCATGTGCCATATGCAATATAAAAGGAATCTGAACACATTCCCGCAAAAATGAAATGACCACAATTTTCTCCAAAACTATAACAGATGCAAGCTTGTCCTGTGTGGTGGAGATGAGATTTGATAAAGTAAGTGGAAATCCAGTAAAAGTTTCATTTGGCTACTTTGCACTCTCGAGATAATCGTCACCATGTGCCAAATGCAATATAAAAGGAATCTGAACACATTCGCGCAAAAATGAAATGACCACAATTTTCTCCAAAACTATAACAGATGCAAACTTGTCCTGTGTGGTGGAGATGAGATTTGATAAAGTAAGTGGAAATCCAGTAAAAGTTTCATTTGGCTACTTTGCACTCTCGAGATAATCGTCACCATGTGCCAAATGCAATATAAAAGGAATCTGAACACATTCGCGCAAAAATGAAATGACCACAATTTTCTCCAAAACTATAACAGATGCAAACTTGTCCTATGTGGTGATGAGATTTGATAAAGTAAGTGGAAATCCAGTAAAATTTTCATTTGGCTACTTTGCACTCTCGAGATAATCGTCACCATGTGCCAAATGCAATATAAAAGGAATCTGAACACATTCGCGCAAAAATGAAATGACCACAATTTTCTCCAAAACTATAACAGATGCAAACTTGTCCTGTGTGGTGGAGATGAGATTTGATAAAGTAAGTGGAAATTTAGTAAAAGTTTCATTTGGCTACTTTGCACTCTCGAGATAATCGTCACCATGTGCCAAATGCAATATAAAAGGAATCTGAACACATTCGCGCAAAATTGAAATGACCACAATTTTCTCCAAAACTATAACAGATGCAAACTTGTCCTGTGTGGTGGAGATGAGATTTGATAAAGTGGAAATCCAGTAAAAGTTTCATTTGGCTACTTTTCACTCTCGAGATAATCGTCACCATGTGCCAAATGCAAAATAAAAGGAATCTGAACACATTCGCGCAAAAATGAAATGAACACAATTTTCTCCAAAACTATAACAGATGCAAACTTGTCCTGTGTGGTGGAGATGAGATTTGATAAAGTAAGTGGAAATCCAGTAAAAGTTTCATTTGGCTACTTTGCACTCTCGAGATAATCGTCACCATGTGCCAAATGCAATATAAAAGGAATCTGAACACATTCGCGCAAAAATGAAATGACCACAATTTTCTCCAAAACTATAACAGATGCAAACTTGTCCTATGTGGTGGAGATGAGATTTGATAAAGTAAGTGGAAATCCAGTAAAAGTTTCATTTGGCTACTTTGCACTCTCGAGATAATCGTCACCATGTGCCAAATGCAATATAAAAGGAATCTGAACAGATTCGCGCAAAAATTAAATGACCACAATTTTCTCCAAAACTATAACAGATGCAAACTTGTCCTGTGTGGTGGAGATGAGATTTGATAAAGTAAGTGGAAATCCAGTAAAAGTTTCATTTGGCTACTTTGCACTCTCGAGATAATCGTCACCATGTGCCAAATGCAATATAAAAGGAATCTGAACACATTCGCGCAAAAATGAAATGACCACAATTTTCTCCAAAACTATAACAGATGCAAACTTGTCCTGTGTGGTGGAGATGAGATTTGATAAAGTAAGTGGAAATCCAGTAAAAGTTTCATTTGGCTACTTTGCACTCTCGAGATAATCGTCACCATGTGCCAAATGCAATATAAAAGGAATCTGAACACATTCGCGCAAAAATGAAATGACCACAATTTTCTTCAAAACTATAATAGATGCAAACTTGTCCTGTGTGGTGGAGATGAGATTTGATAAAGTAAGTGGAAATCCAGTAAAAGTTTCATTTGGCTACTTTGCACTCTCGAGATAATCGTCACCATGTGCCAAATGCAATATAAAAGGAATCTGAACACATTCGCGCAAAAATGAAATGACCACAATTTTCTCCAAAACTATAACAGATGCAAACTTGTCCTGTGTGGTGGAGATGAGATTTGATAAAGTAAGTGGAAATCCAGTAAAAGTTTCATTTGGCTACTTTGCACTCTCGAGATAATCGTCACCATGTGCCAAATGCAATATAAAAGGAATCTGAACACATTTGCGCAAAAATGAAATGACCACAATTTTCTCCAAAAATATAACAGATGCAAACTTGTCCTGTGTGGTGGAGATGAGATTTGATAAAGTAAGTGGAAATCCAGTAAAAGTTTCATTTGGCTACTTTGCACTCTCGAGATAATCGTCACCATGTGCCAAATGCAATAGAATAGCAATCTGAACACATTCGCGCATAAATGAAATGACCACAATTTTCTCCAAAACTATAACAGATGCAAACTTGTCCTGTGTGGTGGAGATGAGATTTGATAAAGTAAGTGGAAATCCAGTAAAAGTTTCATTTGGCTACTTTGCACTCTCGAGATAATCGTCACCATGTGCCAAATGCAATATAAAAGGAATCTGAACACATTCGCGCAAAAATGAAATGACCACAATTTTCTCCAAAACTATAACAGATGCAAACTTGTCCTGTGTGGTGGAGATGAGATTTGATAAAGTAAGTGGAAATCCAGTAAAAGTTTCATTTGGCTACTTTGCACTCTCGAGATAATCGTCACCATGTGCCAAATGCAATATAAAAGGAATCTGAACACATTCGCGCAAAAATGAAATGACCACAATTTTCTCCAAAACTATAACAGATGCAAACTTGTCCTGTGTGGTGGAGATGAGATTTGATAAAGTAAGTGGAAATCCAGTAAAAGTTTCATTTGGCTACTTTGCACTCTCGAGATAATCGTCACCATGTGCCAAATGCAATATAAAAGGAATCTGAACACATTCGCGCAAAAATGAAATGACCACAATTTTCTCCAAAACTATAACAGATGCAAACTTGTCCTGTGTGGTGGACATGAGATTTGATAAAGTAAGTGGAAATCCTGTAAAAGTTTCATTTGGCTACTTTGCACTCTCGAGATAATCGTCACTATGTGCCAAATGCAATATAAAAGGAATCTGAACACATTCGCGCAAAAATGAAATGACCATAATTAATTTTCTCCAAAACTATAACAGATGCAAACTTGTCCTGTGTGGTGGAGATGAGATTTGATAAAGTAAGTGGAAATCCAGTAAAAGTTTCATTTGGCTACTTTGCACTCTCGAGATAATCGTCACCATGTGCCAAATGCAATATAAAAGGAATCTGAACACATTCGCGCAAAAATGAATTGACCACAATTTTCTCCAAAACTATAACAGATGCAAACTTGTCCTGTGTGGTGGAGATGAGATTTGATAAAGTAAGTGGAAATCCAGTAAAAGTTTCATTTGGCTACTTTGCACTCTCGAGATAATCGTCACCATGTGCCAAATGCAATATAAAAGGAATCTGAACACATTCGCGCAAAAACGAAATGACCACAATTTTCTCCAAAACTATAACAGATGCAAACTTGTCCTGTGTGGTGGAGATGAGATTTGATAAAGTAAGTGGAAATCCAGTAAAAGTTTCATTTGGCTACTTTGCACTCTCGAGAAAATCGTCACCATGTGCCAAATGCAATATAAAAGGAATCTGAACACATTCGCGCAAAAATGAATTGACCACAATTTTCTCCAAAACTATAACAGCTGCAAACTTGTCCTGTGTGGTGGAGATGAGATTTGATAAAGTAAGTGGAAATCCAGTAAAAGTTTCATTTGGCTACTTTGCACTCTCGAGATAATCGTCACCATGTGCCAAATGCAATATAAAAGGAATCTGAACACATTCGCGCAAAAACGAAATGACCACAATTTTCTCCAAAACTATAACAGATGCAAACTTGTCCTGTGTGGTGGAGATGAGATTTGATAAAGTAAGTGGAAATCCAGTAAAAGTTTCATTTGGCTACTTTGCACTCTCGAGAAAATCGTCACCATGTGCCAAATGCAATATAAAAGGAATCTGAACACATTCGCGCAAAAATGAATTGACCACAATTTTCTCCAAAACTATAACAGCTGCAAACTTGTCCTGTGTGGTGGAGATGAGATTTGATAAAGTAAGTGGAAATCCAGTAAAAGTTTCATTTGGCTACTTTGCACTCTCGAGATAATCGTCACCATGTGCCAAATGCAATATAAAAGGAATCTGAACACATTCGCGCAAAAATGAAATGACCACAATTTTCTCCAAAACTATAACAGATGCAAACTTGTCCTGTGTGGTGGAGATGAGATTTGATAAAGTAAGTGGAAATCCAGTAAAAGTTTCATTTGGCTACTTTGCACTCTCGAGAAAATCGTCACTATGTGCCAAATGCAATATAAAAGGAATCTGAACACATTCGCGCAAAAATGAATTGACCACAATTTTCTCCAAAACTATAACAGCTGCAAACTTGTCCTGTGTGGTGGAGATGAGATTTGATAAAGTAAGTGGAAATCCAGTAAAAGTTTCATTTGGCTACTTTGCACTCTCGAGATAATCGTCACCATGTGCCAAATGCAATATAAAAGGAATCTGAACACATTCGCGCAAAAACGAAATGACCACAATTTTCTCCAAAACTATAACAGATGCAAACTTGTCCTGTGTGGTGGAGATGAGATTTGATAAAGTAAGTGGAAATCCAGTAAAAGTTTCATTTGGCTACTTTGCACTCTCGAGAAAATCGTCACCATGTGCCAAATGCAATATAAAAGGAATCTGAACACATTCGCGCAAAAATGAATTGACCACAATTTTCTCCAAAACTATAACAGCTGCAAACTTGTCCTGTGTGGTGGAGATGAGATTTGATAAAGTAAGTGGAAATCCAGTAAAAGTTTCATTTGGCTACTTTGCACTCTCGAGATAATCGTCACCATGTGCCAAATGCAATATAAAAGGAATCTGAACACATTCGCGCAAAAATGAAATGACCACAATTTTCTCCAAAACTATAACAGATGCAAACTTGTCCTGTGTGGTGGAGATGAGATTTGATAAAGTAAGTGGAAATCCAGTAAAAGTTTCATTTGGCTACTTTGCACTCTCGAGATAATCGTCACCATGTGCCAAATGCAATATAAAAGGAATCTGAACACATTCGCGCAAAAATGAAATGACCACAATTTTCTCCAAAACTATAACAGATGCAAACTTGTCCTGTGTGGTGGAGATGAGATTTGATAAAGTAAGTGGAAATCCAGTAAAAGTTTCATTTGGCTACTTTGCACTCTCGAGATAATCGTCACCATGTGCCAAATGCAATATAAAAGGAATCTGAACACATTCGCGCAAAAATGAAATGACCACAATTTTCTCCAAAACTATAACAGATGCAAACTTGTCCTGTGTGGTGGAGATGAGATTTGATAAAGTAAGTGGAAATCCAGTAAAAGTTTCATTTGGCTACTTTGCACTCTCGAGATAATCGTCACCATGTGCCAAATGCAATATAAAAGGAATCTGAACACATTCGCGCAAAAATGAAATGACCACAATTTTCTCCAAAACTATAACAGATGCAAACTTGTCCTATGTGGTGGAGATGAGATTTGATAAAGTAAGTGGAAATCCAGTAAAAGTTTCATTTGCCTACTTTGCACTCTCGAGATAATCGTCACCATGTGCCAAATGCAATATAAAAGGAATCTGAACACATTCGCGCAAGAATTAAATGACCACAATTTTCTCCAAAACTATAACAGATGCAAACTTGTCCTGTGTGGTGGAGATGAGATTTGATAAAGTAAGTGGAAATCCAGTAAAAGTTTCATTTGGCTACTTTGCACTCTCGAGATAATCGTCACCATGTGCCAAATGCAATATAAAAGGAATCTGAACACATTCGCGCAAAAATGAAATGACCACAATTTTCTCCAAAACTATAACAGATGCAAACTTGTCCTGTGTGGTGGAGATGAGATTTGATAAAGTAAGTGGAAATCCAGTAAAAGTTTCATTTGGCTACTTTGCACTCTCGAGATAATCGTCACCATGTGCCAAATGCAATATAAAAGGTATCTGAACACATTCGCGCAAAAATGAAATGACCACAATTTTCTCCAAAACTATAACAGATGCAAACTTGTCCTGTGTGGTGGAGATGAGATTTGATAAAGTAAGTGGAAATCCAGTAAAAGTTTCATTTGGCTACTTTGCACTCTCGAGATAATCGTCACCATGTGCCAACTGCAATATAAAAGGAATCTGAACACATTCGCGCAAAAATGAAATGACCACAATTTTCTCCAAAACTATAACAGATGCAAACTTGTCCTGTGTGGTGGAGATGAGATTTAATAAAGTAAGTGGAAATCCAGTAAAAGTTTCATTTAGCTACTTTGCACTCTCGAGATAATCGTCACCATGTGCCAAATGCAATATAAAAGGAATCTGAACACATTCGCGCAAAAATGAAATGACCACAATTTTCTCCAAAACTATAACAGATGCAAACTTGTCCTGTGTGGTGGAGATGAGATTTGATAAAGTAAGTGGAAATCCAGTAAAAGTTTCATTTGGCTACTTTGCACTCTCGAGATAATCGTCACCATGTGCCAAATGCAATATAAAAGGAATCTGAACACATTCGCGCAAAAATGAAATGACCACAATTTTCTCCAAAACTATAACAGATGCAAACTTGTCCTGTGTGGTGGAGATGAGATTTGATAAAGTAAGTGGAAATCCAGTAAAAGTTTCATTTGGCTACTTTGCACTCTCGAGATAATCGTCACCATGTGCCAAATGCAATATAAAAGGAATCTGAACACATTCGCGCAAAAATGAAATGACCACAATTTTCTCCAAAACTATAACAGATGCAAACTTGTCCTGTGTGGTGGAGATGAGATTTGATAAAGTAAGTGGAAATCCAGTAAAAGTTTCATTTGGCTACTTTGCACTCTCGAGAAAATCGTCACCATGTGCCAAATGCAATATAAAAGGAATCTGAACACATTCGCGCAAAAATGAATTGACCACAATTTTCTCCAAAACTATAACAGCTGCAAACTTGTCCTGTGTGGTGGAGATGAGATTTGATAAAGTAAGTGGAAATCCAGTAAAAGTTTCATTTGGCTACTTTGCACTCTCGAGATAATCGTCACCATGTGCCAAATGCAATATAAAAGGAATCTGAACACATTCGCGCAAAAACGAAATGACCACAATTTTCTCCAAAACTATAACAGATGCAAACTTGTCCTGTGTGGTGGAGATTAGATTTGATAAAGTAAGTGGAAATCCAGTAAAAGTTTCATTTGGCTACTTTGCACTCTCGAGAAAATCGTCACCATGTGCCAAATGCAATATAAAAGGAATCTGAACACATTCGCGCAAAAATGAATTGACCACAATTTTCTCCAAAACTATAACAGCTGCAAACTTGTCCTGTGTGGTGGAGATGAGATTGGATAAAGTAAGTGGAAATCCAGTAAAAGTTTCATTTGGCTACTTTGCACTCTCGAGATAATCGTCACCATGTGCCAAATGCAATATAAAAGGAATCTGAACACATTCGCGCAAAAACGAAATGACCACAATTTTCTCCAAAACTATAACAGATGCAAACTTGTCCTGTGTGGTGGAGATTAGATTTGATAAAGTAAGTGGAAATCCAGTAAAAGTTTCATTTGGCTACTTTGCACTCTCGAGAAAATCGTCACCATGTGCCAAATGCAATATAAAAGGAATCTGAACACATTCGCGCAAAAATGAATTGACCACAATTTTCTCCAAAACTATAACAGCTGCAAACTTGTCCTGTGTGGTGGAGATGAGATTTGATAAAGTAAGTGGAAATCCAGTAAAAGTTTCATTTGGCTACTTTGCACTCTCGAGATAATCGTCACCATGTGCCAAATGCAATATAAAAGGAATCTGAACACATTCGCGCAAAAATGAAATGACCACAATTTTCTCCAAAACTATAACAGATGCAAACTTGTCCTGTGTGGTGGAGATGAGATTTGATAAAGTAAGTGGAAATCCAGTAAAAGTTTCATTTGGCTACTTTGCACTCTCGAGATAATCGTCACCATGTGCCAAATGCAATATAAAAGGAATCTGAACACATTCGCGCAAAAATGAAATGACCACAATTTTCTCCAAAACTATAACAGATGCAAACTTGTCCTGTGTGGTGGAGATGAGATTTGATAAAGTAAGTGGAAATCCAGTAAAAGTTTCATTTGGCTACTTTGCACTCTCGAGATAATCGTCACCATGTGCCAAATGCAATATAAAAGGAATCTGAACACATTCGCGCAAAAATGAAATGACCACAATTTTCTCCAAAACTATAACAGATGCAAACTTGTCCTGTGTGGTGGAGATGAGATTTGATAAAGTAAGTGGAAATCCAGTAAAAGTTTCATTTGGCTACTTTGCACTCTCGAGATAATCGTCACCATGTGCCAAATGCAATATAAAAGGAATCTGAACACATTCGCGCAAAAATGAAATGACCACAATTTTCTCCAAAACTATAACAGATGCAAACTTGTCCTGTGTGGTGGAGATGAGATTTGATAAAGTAAGTGGAAATCCAGTAAAAGTTTCATTTGGCTACTTTGCACTCTCGAGAAAATCGTCACCATGTGCTAAATGCAATATAAAAGGAATCTGAACACATTCGCGCAAAAATGAATTGACCACAATTTTCTCCAAAACTATAACAGATGCAAACTTGTCCTGTGTGGTGGAGATGAGATTTGATAAAGTAAGTGGAAATCCAGTAAAAGTTTCATTTGGCTACTTTGCACTCTCGAGATAATCGTCACCATGTGCCAAATGCAATATAAAAGGAATCTGAACACATTCGCGCAAAAACGAAATGACCACAATTTTCTCCAAAACTATAACAGATGCAAACTTGTCCTGTGTGGTGGAGATGAGATTTGATAAAGTAAGTGGAAATCCAGTAAAAGTTTCATTTGGCTACTTTGCACTCTCGAGAAAATCGTCACCATGTGCCAAATGCAATATAAAAGGAATCTGAACACATTCGCGCAAAAATGAATTGACCACAATTTTCTCCAAAACTATAACAGCTGCAAACTTGTCCTGTGTGGTGGAGATGAGATTTGATAAAGTAAGTGGAAATCCAGTAAAAGTTTCATTTGGCTACTTTGCACTCTCGAGATAATCGTCACCATGTGCCAAATGCAATATAAAAGGAATCTGAACTAGAGATGAGCGAACCGGTCCCGGTTCGGCTCGAGGCCGGTTCGCCGAACGGGGGTCCCGTTCGAGTTCGGTTCGTCGAACGTTCGACGAACCGAACTCGAACGTATAGGCTATAATGGGAGGCAATCACAAACACATAAAAATGCATTATAAATGTACACAAACAGTTAATAAACATTGCCATAACACTTACCGGTCCTCGCGATCCCTTCTGCACTCTGTCTCCTGCCGCTATTCCATCCGATGATCGCTGAATCCTCCCGGTGACCTGCACTGCCAGCAGAGAAGCAGGACCTATCGTGACGTCAAAATAGCCATGTGACCAGTCACGTGGCTATTATCTCATTGGCTACAGACTGGTCACATGACTATGACACGTCATGTAGGACCTGCGAGTGCATCTCTCCGGTACACGGTGCACATATGTGTATCGCCGTGTACCGGCGACATGCTCTAGCACACGGTCGACTCCCCGTTCCATTAGGGACCGGCTGACACAGCCGGTCATTAACGGAGATCACCGTTGCCATAGCAACGCAGTTAGCGGTGACATCACCGCTAACCGCGGCTCCGGGAGCACCGTTGCTATGGTATTGCGTCTGTCAGCGTTACCGCTAGCAGCCAGCACTGATCACTCACAGAGTGAAGGCTGCACGCTGCTTCCCGATTGTAGTGAGCATTGTAGTTAGGATGGAGGTTCCCCAGCCCCAAGTGATGCCCCTCACTACAATCGTCACTACTACTACACTAGAAAGAAAGAAGACAGAAGAGCAGGATCGTGGAGGGCTGACAGGGGTAATAAAGATGGAGTCTCTAATGTGTCTGTGTATTTATTTCTATTAAAGTATTTTTTCTCTGTGTGGTGTCTTTTTTTAACCCTTTATTGGAGATTCTTAATGGCCGGGTCAAACGTGCCTGACATTAAGAATCTCTGGCTTAATACTGGCTGGTAAAACAAAGCCAGTATTAACTCATGATTACCCAACAAGCCACCCGGCTCCAGGGCTGTTGGAAGAGTTGGATACAGCGCCAGATGATGGCGCTTCTATGAGAGCGCCATTTTCTGGGACGGCTGCGGACTGAAATCCGCAGCAGAGGCGCCCACAAACCTCGGGCTAACCTGTGCTGCGGATTCCAATCCCCAGCTGCCTAGTTGTACCCGGCTGGACACAAAAATAGGGCGAAGCCCACGTCATTTGTTTTTTAATTATTTCATGAAATAAGTGAAATAATTAAAAAAAAACGGGCTTCCCTATATTTTTGGTTCCCAGCCGGGTACAAATAGGCAACTGGGGGTTGGAGGCAGCCCGTGGCTGCCAGCTGTACCTGGCTAGCATACAAAAATATGGCGAAGCCCACGTCATTTTTTTGGTGGGCAAAAAACTTCTGCATACAGTCCTGGATGGAGTATGCTGAGCCTTGTAGTTCTGCAGCTGCTGTCTGCTCTTCTCCATACAGACAGACAGCAGCTGCAGAACTACAAGGCTCAGCATACTCCATCCAGGACTGTATGCAGAAGTTTTTTGCCCCCTGAAAAAATTATGTGGCTTCGCCATATTTTTGTATGCTAGCCAGGTACAGCAGGCAGGTACGGCTGCCCCCAACCCCCAGTTGCCTATTTGTACCCGGCTGGGAACCAAAAATAAAGGGAAGCCCTTTTTTTATTATTTCATGAATTTCATGAAATAATTAGAAAACAAATGACGTAGGCTTTGCCCCATTTTTGTGTCCAGCCAGGTACAACTAGGCAGCTGGGATTGGAATCCGCACCACCGGTTGGCCTGAGCTTTCTGGGCCCCACTGCTGCGAATTGCAGTCTGCAGCCACCTCAGAAAATGGCATTTTCATAGAAGCGCCATCTTCTGGCGCTGTATCCAACTCTTCCAGCACCTGCCTGCTATACCTGGCTAGCATACAAAAATATGGCGAAGCTCACGTCCTTTTTTTGTAGCTTTTTGGCAAAAAAAAAAAAAAATGCTTCCCTGGATTTTCCATTGCCAGTGAAGGTAACACCAAGCAGTGGGGGTTAGCAGCCAGTAGCTGCTTGGATTACCCTTAGCTAGCAATACAAAAAATGCAGTGGGAGCTAACATATATTTTTTTTAATTATTTATTTAAATAACTAAAAATAAAATGGGCTTCCCTGTATTTTGATTGCTGGACATCACAGTGCTGTAAAAATAAATCTTTAAAAAAATGACGTAGCGCTCCGCGGTATTTTTGATTCTCAGCGCAGATAAAGCAGACAGCTATGGGTTGCCACCCCCATCTGCCTGCCGTTACCTTGGTTGGCAATCAAAATACAGGGAAGCCCATTAATTTTTTCTATTTAAAAAATAGTTAAAAAAAAAAAATTACGTTGGGTCCCCCCATTTTTGATAGCCAGCTAGGGTAAAGCAGACGGCTGTAGCCTGAAAACCACAGCTGGCAGCTTTACCGTGGTTGGGGATCCAATGTGGAGGTCCCCTCAGGCTCTTTTTTTATAATTATTTTATAAATATTAATAATTACACAATAAAAGTAGGGGACCCCCCAAATTGGATCACCAGCCAAGGTAAAGCGGACAGCTGTGGTCTGGTATTCTCAGGGTGGGAAGGTCCATAGTTATTGGGCCTTCACAGCCTAAAAATAGCAGGCCGCAGGCACCCCAGACGTGGCGCATCCACTAGATGCGCCAATCCTGGCGCTTCACCCCAGCTCATCCCGTGCCCTGGTGCAGTGGCAAACGGGGTAATAAATCGGGTTGATACTAGCTGTAAAGTCACCTGAGATCAAGCCCAGCAGTTTGTGATGTCATGGCGTCTATTAGATACCCAACATCATAAACTGTCAGTACTAACAAAAACAAAAAATCGACAAAAGAAATTTATTTGAAAAAACAGTCCCCAAAACATTTCCTCTTTCACCAATTTATTGTAAGAAAAAAAATAAAGGGGTCCCACGACGACTCTGGACCGTCTAGAATATGGGGGGGAGACACTCAGGGAACGTATCCCCCATTTTCTAGGAGTGCGGACCCTTCATGTGAGGAGTGTGGGTGCAATGAATCTGCACTCACTCTCCCCGGGTCCACAGCAGCAGAGTCCATGTCGTAATGGTTGCTACCAAAGCTGCAATGCCCTGCTCATGAGGTAAGGGCATGCCTAATCAGGAGAACTACTGTAGAGGAAGCTCTGCTCACTGGTATATAGGTGCTCAGAGGTAATAATAGATAAAATTAGTGAGTAACCTCGGCACTCTAAATCTCCCAGACTAAGTCAGTAAGTCACAACGGATAGTAATGCAAAATCACTCTTTATTGGTCCGTATTAAGAAATTTTTTTTTCATAAGCATATATGTTTTTGTCCAAAACAAGTTACAAATGATGTTTCGGCCTGATCCTTCGTCAGATTGGACTTATCTGCATGTAATCATGAAAAATGACAATAATCAGTATCACATAAGAGTGAGAGAACAATAACATAAACTCGAACAATGTAGAGGTACAATTGGGATGCAGCAAAAAAATTGCAACACAGCAAGAAATGAAACACATGATACAAATGTCATAATACAGTACAAGGACAATATAGTAATGACAAATATGGGGTCGGAGTAGACTTAGACAGCTCTGGTACGAAAGAGATGTCAATCATAAAGTAACATGTGCAGTAGGTGTAGAGCTACACTATGCATGGCAGAGCTAATGGGTAGACCGACCATAGAAAAAGTAGAGAAAAAGTGGAGAAAAAGTGGAGAATAAGTGGAGAAAAAAGTGGAGAAAAAGTGGAGAAAAAGTGGAGAAAAAGTGGAGCATAAGAGGAGAAAAAGTGGAGAAAAAGAGGAGAAAAAAGTGGAGAAAAAGTGGAGAAAAAGTGTTGAAAAAGTGGAGAAAAAGTGGAGAAAAAGTGGAGATTAAGAGGAGAAAAAGTGGAGAAAAAGTGGAGAAAAAGTGGAGCATAAGAGGAGAAAAAGTGGAGAAAAAAGTGGAGAAAAAAGTGGAGAAAAAGTGGAGAAAAAGTGGAGAAAAAGTGGAGCATAAGAGGAGAAAAAGTGGAGAAAAAGTGGAGAAAAAAGTGGAGAAAAAGTGGAGAAAAAGTGTTGAAAAAGTGGAGAAAAAGTGGAGAAAAAGTGGAGATTAAGAGGAGAAAAAGTGGAGAAAAAGTGGAGAAAAAAGTGGAGAAAAAGTGGAGAAAAAGTGGAGAAAAAGTGGAGCATAAGAGGAGAAAAAGTGGAGAAAAAGTGGAGAAAAAAGTGGAGAAAAAGTGGAGAAAAAGTGTTGAAAAAGTGGAGAAAAAGTGGAGAAAAAGTGGAGATTAAGAGGAGAAAAAGTGGAGAAAAAGTGGAGAAAAAGTGGAGCATAAGAGGAGAAAAAGTGGAGAAAAAAGTGGAGAAAACGTGGAGAAAACGTGGAGAAAAAGTGGAGAAAAAGTGGAGCATAAGAGGAGAAAAAGTGGAGAAAAAGTGGAGAAAAAGTGGAGCATAAGAGGAGAAAAAGTGGAGAAAAAATGGAGAAAAAGTGGAGAAAAAGTGGAGCATAAGAGGAGAAAAAGTGGAGAAAAAGTGGAGAAAAAAGTGGAGAAAAAGTGGAGAAAAAGTGGAGAAAAAGTGGAGATTAAGAGGAGAAAAAGTGGAGAAAAAGTGGAGAAAAAGTGGAGCATAAGAGGAGAAAAAGTGGAGAAAAAAGTGGAGAAAACGTGGAGAAAACGTGGAGAAAAAGTGGAGAAAAAGTGGAGAAAAAGTGGAGAAAAAGTGGAGCATAAGAGGAGAAAAAGTGGAGAAAAAAGTGGAGAAAACGTGGAGAAAATGTGGAGAAAAAGTGGAGAAAAAGTGGAGAAAAAGTGGAGAAAAAGTGGAGATTAAGAGGAGAAAAAGTGGAGCATAAGAGGAGAAAAAGTGGAGAAAAAAGTGGAGAAAAAGTGGAGAAAGTGGAGAAAAAAATGGAGAAAAAGTGGAGAAAAAGTGGAGAAAAAGTGGAGAATAAGAGGAGAAAAAGTGGAGAAAAAGTGGAGCATAAGAGGAGAAAAAGTGGAGATTAAGAGGAGAAAAAGTGGAGAAAAAGTGGAGAAAAAGTGGAGAAAAAGTGGAGAAAAAGTGGAGCATAAGAGGAGAAAAAGTGGAGAAAAAAGTGGAGAAAACGTGGAGAAAAAGTGGAGAAAAAGTGGAGAAAAAGTGGACAAAAAGTGGAGAAAAAGTGGAGATTAAGAGGAGAAAAAGTGGAGCATAAGAGGAGAAAAAGTGGAGAAAAAAGTGGAGAAAAAGTGGAGAAAGTGGAGAAAAAAATGGAGAAAAAGTGGAGAAAAAGTGGAGAAAACGTGGAGAAAACGTGGAGAAAAAGTGGAGAAAAAGTGGAGCATAAGAGGAGAAAAAGTGGAGATTAAGAGGAGAAAAAGTGGAGAAAAAGTGGAGAAAAAGTGGAGAAAAAGTGGAGAAAAAGTGGAGCATAAGAGGAGAAAAAGTGGAGAAAAAAGTGGAGAAAAAGTGGAGAAAAAGTGGAGAAAAAGTGGAGATTAAGAGGAGAAAAAGTGGAGCATAAGAGGAGAAAAAGTGGAGAAAAAAGTGGAGAAAAAGTGGAGAAAGTGGAGAAAAAAATGGAGAAAAAGTGGAGAAAAAGTGGAGAAAAAGTGGAGAATAAGAGGAGAAAAAGTGGAGAAAAAGTGGAGAAAAAGTGGAGAATAAGAGGAGAAAAAGTGGAGAATAAGTGGAGAAAAAAATGAAGAAAAAGTGGAGAAAAAGTGGAGAAAAAGTGGAGCATAAGAGGAGAAAAAGTGGAGAAAAAGTGGAGAAAAAGTGGAGCATAAGAGGAGAAAAAGTGGAGAAAAAAGTGGAGAAAAAGTGGAGAAAAAGTGGAGCATAAGAGGAGAAAAAGTGGAGAAAAAGTGGAGAAAAAGTGGAGCATAAGAGGAGAAAAAGTGGAGAAAAAGTGGAGAAAAAGTGGAGAAAAAGTGGAGCATAAGAGGAGAAAAAGTGGAGAAAAAGTGGAGAAAAAAGTGGAGAAAAAGTGGAGAAAAAGTGGAGAAAAAGTGGAGATTAAGAGGAGAAAAAGTGGAGAAAAAGTGGAGAAAAAGTGGAGCATAAGAGGAGAAAAAGTGGAGAAAAAAGTGGAGAAAACGTGGAGAAAACGTGGAGAAAAAGTGGAGAAAAAGTGGAGAAAAAGTGGAGAAAAAGTGGAGCATAAGAGGAGAAAAAGTGGAGAAAAAAGTGGAGAAAACGTGGAGAAAAAGTGGAGAAAAAGTGGAGAAAAAGTGGAGCATAAGAGGAGAAAAAGTGGAGATTAAGAGGAGAAAAAGTGGAGAAAAAGTGGAGAAAAAGTGGAGAAAAAGTGGAGAAAAAGTGGAGCATAAGAGGAGAAAAAGTGGAGAAAAAAGTGGAGAAAAAGTGGAGAAAAAGTGGAGAAAAAGTGGAGATTAAGAGGAGAAAAAGTGGAGCATAAGAGGAGAAAAAGTGGAGAAAAAAGTGGAGAAAAAGTGGAGAAAGTGGAGAAAAAAATGGAGAAAAAGTGGAGAAAAAGTGGAGAAAAAGTGGAGAATAAGAGGAGAAAAAGTGGAGAAAAAGTGGAGAAAAAGTGGAGAAAAAGTGGAGAATAAGAGGAGAAAAAGTGGAGAATAAGTGGAGAAAAAAATGGAGAAAAAGTGGAGAAAAAGTGGAGAAAAAGTGGAGCATAAGAGGAGAAAAAGTGGAGAAAAAGTGGAGAAAAAGTGGAGAAAAAGTGGAGCATAAGAGGAGAAAAAGTGGAGAAAAAAGTGGAGAAAAAGTGGAGAAAAAGTGGAGCATAAGAGGAGAAAAAGTGGAGAAAAAGTGGTGAAAAAGTGGAGCATAAGAGGAGAAAAAGTGGAGAAAAAGTGGAGAAAAAGTGGAGAAAAAGTGGAGCATAAGAGGAGAAAAAGTGGAGAAAAAGTGGAGAAAAAAGTGGAGAAAAAGTGGAGAAAAAGTGGAGAAAAAGTGGAGAAAAAGTGGAGATTAAGAGGAGAAAAAGTGGAGAAAAAGTGGCGAAAAAGTGGAGCATAAGAGGAGAAAAAGTGGAGAAAAAAGTGGAGAAAACGTGGAGAAAACGTGGAGAAAAAGTGGAGAAAAAGTGGAGAAAAAGTGGAGAAAAAGTGGAGCATAAGAGGAGAAAAAGTGGAGAAAAAAGTGGAGAAAACGTGGAGAAAAAGTGGAGAAAAAGTGGAGAAAAAGTGGAGCATAAGAGGAGAAAAAGTGGAGATTAAGAGGAGAAAAAGTGGAGAAAAAGTGGAGAAAAAGTGGAGAAAAAGTGGAGAAAAAGTGGAGCATAAGAGGAGAAAAAGTGGAGAAAAAAGTGGAGAAAAAGTGGAGAAAAAGTGGAGAAAAAGTGGAGATTAAGAGGAGAAAAAGTGGAGCATAAGAGGAGAAAAAGTGGAGAAAAAAGTGGAGAAAAAGTGGAGAAAGTGGAGAAAAAAATGGAGAAAAAGTGGAGAAAAAGTGGAGAATAAGAGGAGAAAAAGTGGAGAAAAAGTGGAGAAAAAGTGGAGAATAAGAGGAGAAAAAGTGGAGAATAAGTGGAGAAAAAAATGGAGAAAAAGTGGAGAAAAAGTGGAGAGAAAGTGGAGAAAAAAATGGAGAAAAAGTGGAACACCCTTTGGTACCTTTCATGTGGCACTAAGGGGTGCTTAGCTTTGTATTTAGCCAAAAAAATGAAAAAAAATGACATAGGGTTCCCCCTAGTTTTGTAGCCAGCTAGGGTAAAGCAGACGGCTGCAGCCTGCAGACCACAGCTGGCAACCTCACCTTGGCTGGTAATCCAAAACTGAGGGCACCCCACGCTGTTATTTTAAATTAAATAAATAATTAAAAAAAAAAACACGTAGGGGTCCCCCAAAATTGGATCACCAGCCAAGGTAAAGCAGACAGCTGGGGCCTGATATTCTCAGACTAGGGAGGTCCATGGTTATTGGAATCTCCCCAGCCTAAAAATAGCAGGCCGCAGCCGCCCCAGAAGTGGCGCATCCATTAGATGCGCCAATCCTGGTGCTTCGCCCCAGCTCATCCCGCGCCCTGGTGCGGTGGCAAACGGGGTAATATTTGGGGTTAATACCAGATGTGTAATGTCACCTGGCATCAAGCCCTGGGGTTGGTGAGGTCAGGCGTCTATCAGATACCCGACATCACCAACCCAGTCAGTAATAAAAAAAAAATACACGACAAACACATTTTTATTTGAAAAAACACTCCCCAAAACATTCCCTCTTTAACCAATTTATTAGATTGAAAAACAAATCCAGGTCTGGTGTAATCCAAGGGGTTGCCATGACGATGCACACTGTCCCAGTCAATGAAGAGCAGGATGTTCCCCATTGGCTGGGAGAGCAATGCAGTGACCTGAGCTAACATCAATGGGTCAGCCCAGGTCACTGCAGTGGGGTGACAAGTGCTGCTGTCAGTGAGGTACATTACCTGCGCTGATCTCCAGCACACTGACAGCCCCTGTCACTGAGGTCAATGACCGGCGCCTTCACATCAAGTATCGCGAGAGGTCCGTGACGTCACCGCTAGTCAGTCTCGGGTCGGAAGCGATAGGTGATGTGACAAGCGGCGGCCATGGAGGACAGTGACAGCGCTGAGGTCGGGATGGCGGGACTTCATCACCGCAGGTAAGCCGAGCGAGCGAGCGGGCGGGCGGGCGGGCGGGCGGGCGGGGGGGGGGGGGGGGACGGGGGGTGGATGTGTGTGTGTGTGTGTGTTTGTGTATGCGTATGTATGTGTACATGCCGCGGGCAGGAGGGGGTGGAGCGAGCTGAGCGGGAAAGTGTGGGCTTCCTGCACGTAACTAAGATAAACATCGGGTTACTAACCAAAGCGCTTTGCTTGGATACCCGATGTTTATCTTGGTTACCAGCTTGTGGCAGGCTGCCAGCGATGGCTCCTGCTCACTGTAGCTGTAAAAAGCCCTGCTTTTTGCTGCTAGAACCGTTCTCGAACGTATCTAGAACTATCGAGCTTTTAGCAAAAAGCTCGAGTTCTAGTTCGATCTCGAACAGCCCAAAAATCACTCGAGCCGCGAACTGGAGAACCACGAACCACGAACCGCGCTCAACTCTAATCTGAACACATTCGCGCAAAAACGAAATGACCACAATTTTCTCCAAAACTATAACAGATGCAAACTTGTCCTGTGTGGTGGAGATGAGATTTGATAAAGTAAGTGGAAATCCAGTAAAAGTTTCATTTGGCTACTTTGCACTCTCGAGAAAATCGTCACCATGTGCCAAATGCAATATAAAAGGAATCTGAACACATTCGTGCAAAAATGAAATGACCACAATTTTCTCCAAAACTATAACAGATGCAAACTTGTCCTGTGTGGTGGAGATGAGATTTGATAAAGTAAGTGGAAATCCAGTAAAAGTTTCATTTGGCTACTTTGCACTCTCGAGATAATCGTCACCATGTGCCAAATGCAATATAAAAGGAATCTGAACACATTCGCGCAAAAATGAAATGACCACAATTTTCTCCAAAACTATAACAGATGCAAACTTGTCCTGTGTGGTGGAGATGAGATTTGATAAAGTAAGTGGAAATCCAGTAAAAGTTTCATTTGGCTACTTTGCACTCTCGAGATAATCGTCACCATGTGCCAAATGCAATATAAAAGGAATCTGAACACATTCGCGCAAAAATGAAATGACCACAATTTTCTCCAAAACTATAAAAGATGCAAACTTGTCCTGTGTGGTGGAGATGAGATTTGATAAAGTAAGTGGAAATCCAGTAAAAGTTTCATTTGGCTACTTTGCACTCTCGAGATAATCGTCACCATGTGCCAAATGCAATATAAAAGGAATCTGAACACATTCGCGCAAAAATGAAATGACCACAATTTTCTCCAAAACTATAACAGATGCAAACTTGTCCTGTGTGGTGGAGATGAGATTTGATAAAGTAAGTGGAAATCCAGTAAAAGTTTCATTTGGCTACTTTGCACTCTCGAGATAATCGTCACCATGGGCCAAATGCAATATAAAAGGAATCTGAACACATTCGCGCAAAAATGAAATTACCACAATTTTCTCCAAAACTATAAAAGATGCAAACTTGTCCTGTGTGGTGGAGATGAGATTTGATAAAGTAAGTGGAAATCCAGTAAAAGTTTCATTTGGCTACTTTGCACTCTCGAGATAATCGTCACCATGTGCCAAATGCAATATAAAAGGAATCTGAACACATTCGCGCAAAAATGAAATGACCACAATTTTCTCCAAAACTATAACAGATGCAAACTTGTCCTGTGTGGTGGAGATGAGATTTGATAAAGTAAGTGGAAATCCAGTAAAAGATTCATTTGGCTACTTTGCACTCTCGAGATAATCGTCACCATGTGCCAAATGCAATATAAAAGGAATCTGAACACATTCGCGCAAAAATGAAATGACCACAATTTTCTCCAAAACTATAACAGATGCAAACTTGTCCTGTGTGGTGGAGATGAGATTTGATAAAGTAAGTGGAAATCCAGTAAAAGTTTAATTTGGCTACTTTGCACTCTCGAGATAATCGTCACCATGTGCCAAATGCAATATAAAAGGAATCTGAACACATTCGCGCAAAAATGAAATGACCACAATTTTCTCCAAAACTATAACAGATGCAAACTTGTCCTGTGTGGTGGAGATGAGATTTGATAAAGTAAGTGGAAATCCAGTAAAAGTTTCATTTGGCTACTTTGCACTCTCGAGATAATCGTCACCATGTGCCAAATGCAATATAAAAGGAATCTGAACACATTCGCGCAAAAATGAAATGACCACAATTTCTCCAAAACTATAACAGCTGCAAACTTGTCCTGTGTGGTAGAGATGAGATTTGATAAAGTAAGTGGAAATCCAGTAAAGTTTCATTTGGCTACTTTGCACTCTCGAGATAATCGTCACCATGTGCCAAATGCAATATAAAAGGAATCTGAACACATTCGCGCAAAAATGAAATGACCACAATTTTCTCCAAAACTATAACAGATGCAAACTTGTCCTGTGTGGTGGAGATGAGATTTGATAAAGTAAGTGGAAATCCAGTAAAAGTTTCATTTGGCTACTTTGCACTCTCGAGATAATCGTCACCATGTGCCAAATGCAATATAAAAGGAATCTGAACACATTCGCGCAAAAATGAAATGACCACAATTTTCTCCAAAACTATAACAGATGCAAACTTGTCCTGTGTGGTGGAGATGAGATTTGATAAAGTAAGTGGAAATCCAGTAAAAGTTTCATTTGGCTACTTTGCACTCTCGAGATAATCGTCACCATGTGCCAAATGCAATATAAAAGGAATCTGAACACATTCGCGCAAAAATGAAATGACCACAATTTTCTCCAAAACTATAACAGATGCAAACTTGTCCTGTGTGGTGGAGATGAGATTTGATAAAGTAAGTGGAAATCCAGTAAAAGTTTCATTTGGCTACTTTGCACTCTCGAGATAATCGTCACCATGGGCGAAATGCAATATAAAAGGAATCTGAACACATTCGCGCAAAAATGAAATGACCACAATTTTCTCCAAACTATAACAGATGCAAACTTGTCCTGTGTGGTGGAGATGAGATTTGATAAAGTAAGTGGAAATCCAGTAAAAGTTTCATTTGGCTACTTTGCACTCTCGAGATAATCGTCCACCATGTGCCAAATGCAATATAAAAGGAATCTGAACACATTCGCGCAAAATTGAAATGACCACAATTTTCTCCAAAACTATAACAGATGCAAACTTGTCCTGTGTGGTGGAGATGAGATTTGATAAAGTGGAAATCCAGTAAAAGTTTCATTTGGCTACTTTGCACTCTCGAGATAATCGTCACCATGTGCCAAATGCAATATAAAAGGAATCTGAACACATTCGCGCAAAAACGAAATGAACACAATTTTCTCCAAAACTATAACAGATGCAAACTTGTCCTGTGTGGTGGAGATGAGATTTGATAAAGTAAGTGGAAATCAGTAAAAGTTTCATTTGGCTACTTTGCACTCTCGAGATAATCGTCACCATGTGCCAAATGCAATATAAAAGGAATCTGAACACATTCGCGCAAAAATGAAATGACCACAATTTTCTCCAAAACTATAACAGATGCAAACTTGTCCTGTGTGGTGGAGATGAGATTTGATAAAGTAAGTGGAAATCCAGTAAAAGTTTCATTTGGCTACTTTGCACTCTCGAGATAATCGTCACCATGTGCCAAATGCAATATAAAAGGAATCTGAACACATTCGCGCAAAAATGAAATGACCACAATTTTCTCCAAAACTATAACAGATGCAAACTTGTCCTGTGTGGTGGAGATGAGATTTGATAAAGTAAGTGGAAATTTAGTAAAAGTTTCATGTGGCTACTTTGCACTCTCGAGATAATCGTCACCATGTGCCAAATGCAATATAAAAGGAATCTGAACACATTCGCGCAAAAATGAAATGACCACAATTTTCTCCAAAACTATAACAGATGCAAACTTGTCCTGTGTGGTGGAGATGAGATTTGATAAAGTAAGTGGAAATCCAGTAAAAGTTTCATTGGCTACTTTGCACTCTCGAGATAATCGTCACCATGTGCCAAATGCAATATAAAAGGAATCTGAACACATTCGCGCAAAAATGAAATGACCACAATTTTCTCCAAAACTATAACAGATGCAAACTTGTCCTGTGTGGTGGAGATGAGATTTGATAAAGTAAGTGGAAATCCAGTAAAAGTTTCATTTGGCTACTTTGCACTCTCGAGATAATCGTCACCATGTGCCAAATGCAATATAAAAGGAATCTGAACACATTCGCGTAAAAATGAAATGACCACAATTTTCTCCAAAACTATAACAGATGCAAACTTGTCCTGTGTGGTGGAGATGAGATTTGATAAAGTAAGTGGAAATCCAGTAAAAGTTTCATTTGGCTACTTTGCACTCTCGAGATAATCGTCACCATGTGCCAAATGCAATATAAAAGGAATCTGAACACATTCGCGCAAAAATGAAATGACCACAATTTTCTCCAAAACTATAACAGATGCAAACTTGTCCTGTGTGGTGGAGATGAGATTTGATAAAGCAAGTGGAAATCCAGTAAAAGTTTCATTTGGCTACTTTGCACTCTCGAGATAATCGTCACCATGGGCCAAATGCAATCTAAAAGGAATCTGAACACATTCGCGCAAAAATGAAATGACCACAATTTTCTCCAAAACTATAACAGCTGCAAACTTGTCCTGTGTAGTGGAGATGAGATTTGATAAAGTAAGTGGAAATCCAGTAAAAGT
This sequence comes from Anomaloglossus baeobatrachus, assembly GCF_048569485.1. Classification (NCBI taxonomy): domain Eukaryota; kingdom Metazoa; phylum Chordata; class Amphibia; order Anura; family Aromobatidae; genus Anomaloglossus; species Anomaloglossus baeobatrachus. The sequence goes on along the minus strand of NW_027442692.1, from coordinate 54,643 downwards.
TTCATTTGGCTACTTTGCACTCTCGAGATAATCGTCACCATGTGCCAAATGCAATATAAAAGGAATCTGAACACATTCGCGCAAAAATGAAATGACCACAATTTTCTCCAAAACTATAACAGATGCAAACTTGTCCTGTGTGTGTGGAGATGAGATTTGATAAAGTAAGTGGAAATCCAGTAAAAGTTTCATTTGGCTACTTTGCACTCTCGAGATAATCGTCACCATGTGCCAAATGCAATATAAAAGGAATCTGAACACATTCGCGCAAAATGAAATGACCACAATTTTCTCCAAAACTATAACAGATGCAAACTTGTCCTGTGTGGTGGAGATGAGATTTGATAAAGTAAGTGGAAATCCAGTAAAAGTTTCATTTGGCTACTTTGCACTCTCGAGATAATCGTCACCATGTGCCAAATGCAATATAAAAGGAATCTGAACACATTCGCGCAAAATGAAATGACCACAATTTTCTCCAAAACTATAACAGCTGCAAACTTGTCCTGTGTGGTGGAGATGAGATTTGATAAAGTAAGTGGAAATCCAGTAAAAGTTTTATTTGGCTACTTTGCACTCTCGAGATAATCGTCACCATGTGCCAAATGCAATATAAAAGGAATCTGAACACATTCGCGCAAAAACGAAATGACCACAATTTTCTCCAAAACTATAACAGATGCAAACTTGTCCTGTGTGGTGGAGATGAGATTTGATAAAGTGGAAATCCAGTAAAAGTTTCATTTGGCTACTTTGCACTCTCGAGATAATCGTCACCATGTGCCAAATGCAATATAAAAGGAATCTGAACACATTCGCGCAAAAATGAAATGACCACAATTTTCTCCAAAACTATAACAGATGCAAACTTGTCCTGTGTGGTGGAGATGAGATTTGATAAAGTAAGTGGAAATCCAGTAAAAGTTTCATTTGGCTACTTTGCACTCTCGAGATAATCGTCACCATGTGCCAAATGCAATATAAAAGGAATCTGAACACATTAGCGCAAAAATGAAATGACCACAATTTTCTCCAAAACTATAACAGATGCAAACTTGTCCTGTGTGGTGGAGATGAGATTTGATAAAGTAAGTGGAAATCCAGTAAAAGTTTCATTTGGCTACTTTGCACTCTCGAGATAATCGTCACCATGTGCCAAATGCAATATAAAAGGAATCTGAACACATTCGCGCAAAAATGAAATGACCACAATTTTCTCCAAAACTATAACAGCTGCAAACTTGTCCTGTGTGGTGGAGATGAGATTTGATAAAGTAAGTGGAAATCCAGTAAAAGTTTCATTTGGCTACTTTGCACTCTCGAGATAATCGTCACCATGTGCCAAATGCAATATAAAAGGAATCTGAACACATTCGCGCAAAAATGAAATGACCACAATTTTCTCCAAAACTATAACAGATGCAAACTTGTCCTGTGTGGTGGAGATGAGATTTGATAAAGTAAGTGGAAATCCAGTAAAAGTTTCATTTGGCTACTTTGCACTCTCGAGATAATCGTCACCATGTGCCAAATGCAATATAAAAGGAATCTGAACACATTCGCGCAAAAATGAAATGACCACAATTTTCTCCAAAACTATAACAGATGCAAACTTGTCCTGTGTGGTGGAGATGAGATTTGATAAAGTAAGTGGAAATCCAGTAAAAGTTTCATTTGGCTACTTTGCACTCTCGAGATAATCGTCACCATGGGCCAAATGCAATATAAAAGGAATCTGAACACATTCGCGCAAAAATGAAATGACCACAATTTTCTCCAAAACTATAACAGCTGCAAACTTGTCCTGTGTGGTGGAGATGAGATTTGATAAAGTAAGTGGAAATCCAGTAAAAGTTTCATTTGGCTACTTTGCACTCTCGAGATAATCGTCACCATGTGCCAAATGCAATATAAAAGGAATCTGAACACATTCGCGCAAAAATGAAATGACCACAATTTTCTCCAAAACTATAACAGATGCAAACTTGGCCTGTGTGGTGGAGATGAGATTTGATAAAGTAAGTGGAAATCCAGTAAAAGTTTCATTTGGCTACTTTGCACTCTCGAGATAATCGTCACCATGTGCCAAATGCAATATAAAAGGAATCTGAACACATTCGCGCAAAAATGAAATGACCACAATTTTCTCCAAAACTATAACAGATGCAAACTTGTCCTGTGTGGTGGAGATGAGATTTGATAAAGTAAGTGGAAATCCAGTAAAAGTTTCATTTGGCTACTTTGCACTCTCGAGATAATCGTCACCATGGGCCAAATGCAATATAAAAGGAATCTGAACACATTCGCGCAAAAATGAAATGACCACAATTTTCTCCAAAACTATAAAAGATGCAAACTTGTCCTGTGTGGTGGAGATGAGATTTGATAAAGTAAGTGGAAATCCAGTAAAAGTTTCATTTGGCTACTTTGCACTCTCGAGATAATCGTCACCATGTGCCAAATGCAATATAAAAGGAATCTGAACACATTCGCGCAAAAATGAAATGACCACAATTTTCTCCAAAACTATAACAGATGCAAACTTGTCCTGTGTGGTGGAGATGAGATTTGATAAAGTAAGTGGAAATCCAGTAAAGTTTCATTTGGCTACTTTGCACTCTCGAGATAATCGTCACCATGTGCCAAATGCAATATAAAAGGAATCTGAACACATTCGCGCAAAAATGAAATGACCACAATTTTCTCCAAAACTATAACAGCTGCAAACTTGTCCTGTGTGGTGGAGATGAGATTTGATAAAGTAAGTGGAAATCCAGTAAAAGTTTCATTTGGCTACTTTGCACTCTCGAGATAATCGTCACCATGTGCCAAATGCAATATAAAAGGAATCTGAACACATTCGCGCAAAAACGAAATGACCACAATTTTCTCCAAAACTATAACAGATGCAAACTTGTCCTGTGTGGTGGAGATGAGATTTGATAAAGTGGAAATCCAGTAAAAGTTTTATTTGGCTACTTTGCACTCTCGAGAAAATCGTCACCATGTGCCAAATGCAATATAAAAGGAATCTGAACACATTCGCGCAAAAATGAATTGACCACAATTTTCTCCAAAACTATAACAGCTGCAAACTTGTCCTGTGTGGTGGAGATGAGATTTGATAAAGTAAGTGGAAATCCAGTAAAAGTTTCATTTGGCTACTTTGCACTCTCGAGATAATCGTCACCATGTGCCAAATGCAATATAAAAGGAATCTGAACACATTCGCGCAAAAATGAAATGACCACAATTTTCTCCAAAACTATAACAGATGCAAACTTGTCCTGTGTGGTGGAGATGAGAATTGATAAAGTAAGTGGAAATCCAGTAAAAGTTTCATTTGGCTACTTTGCACTCTCGAGATAATCGTCACCATGTGCCAAATGCAATATAAAAGGAATCTGAACACATTCGCGCAAAAACGAAATGACCACAATTTTCTCCAAAACTATAACAGATGCAAACTTGTCCTGTGTGGTGGAGATGAGATTTGATAAAGTAAGTGGAAATCCAGTAAAAGTTTCATTTGGCTACTTTGCACTCTCGAGATAATCGTCACCATGGGCCAAATGCAATATAAAAGGAATCTGAACACATTCGCGCAAAAATGAAATGACCACAATTTTCTCCAAAACTATAACAGCTGCAAACTTGTCCTGTGTGGTGGAGATGAGATTTGATAAAGTAAGTGGAAATCCAGTAAAAGTTTCATTTGGCTACTTTGCACTCTCGAGATAATCGTCACCATGTGCCAAATGCAATATAAAAGGAATCTGAACACATTCGCGCAAAAATGAAATGACCACAATTTTCTCCAAAACTATAACAGATGCAAACTTGTCCTGTGTGGTGGAGATGAGATTTGATAAAGTAAGTGGAAATCCAGTAAAAGTTTCATTTGGCTACTTTGCACTCTCGAGATAATCGTCACCATGTGCCAAATGCAATATAAAAGGAATCTGAACACATTCGCGCAAAAATGAAATGACCACAATTTTCTCCAAAACTATAACAGATGCAAACTTGTCCTGTGTGGTGGAGATGAGATTTGATAAAGTAAGTGGAAATCCAGTAAAAGTTTCATTTGGCTACTTTGCACTCTCGAGATAATCGTCACCATGGGCCAAATGCAATATAAAAGGAATCTGAACACATTCGCGCAAAAATGAAATGACCACAATTTTCTCCAAAACTATAAAAGATGCAAACTTGTCCTGTGTGGTGGAGATGAGATTTGATAAAGTAAGTGGAAATCCAGTAAAAGTTTCATTTGGCTACTTTGCACTCTCGAGATAATCGTCACCATGTGCCAAATGCAATATAAAAGGAATCTGAACACATTCGCGCAAAAATGAAATGACCACAATTTTCTCCAAAACTATAACAGATGCAAACTTGTCCTGTGTGGTGGAGATGAGATTTGATAAAGTAAGTGGAAATCCAGTAAAGTTTCATTTGGCTACTTTGCACTCTCGAGATAATCGTCACCATGTGCCAAATGCAATATAAAAGGAATCTGAACACATTCGCGCAAAAATGAAATGACCACAATTTTCTCCAAAACTATAACAGCTGCAAACTTGTCCTGTGTGGTGGAGATGAGATTTGATAAAGTAAGTGGAAATCCAGTAAAAGTTTCATTTGGCTACTTTGCACTCTCGAGATAATCGTCACCATGTGCCAAATGCAATATAAAAGGAATCTGAACACATTCGCGCAAAAACGAAATGACCACAATTTTCTCCAAAACTATAACAGATGCAAACTTGTCCTGTGTGGTGGAGATGAGATTTGATAAAGTGGAAATCCAGTAAAAGTTTTATTTGGCTACTTTGCACTCTCGAGAAAATCGTCACCATGTGCCAAATGCAATATAAAAGGAATCTGAACACATTCGCGCAAAAATGAATTGACCACAATTTTCTCCAAAACTATAACAGCTGCAAACTTGTCCTGTGTGGTGGAGATGAGATTTGATAAAGTAAGTGGAAATCCAGTAAAAGTTTCATTTGGCTACTTTGCACTCTCGAGATAATCGTCACCATGTGCCAAATGCAATATAAAAGGAATCTGAACACATTCGCGCAAAAATGAAATGACCACAATTTTCTCCAAAACTATAACAGATGCAAACTTGTCCTGTGTGGTGGAGATGAGAATTGATAAAGTAAGTGGAAATCCAGTAAAAGTTTCATTTGGCTACTTTGCACTCTCGAGATAATCGTCACCATGTGCCAAATGCAATATAAAAGGAATCTGAACACATTCGCGCAAAAACGAAATGACCACAATTTTCTCCAAAACTATAACAGATGCAAACTTGTCCTGTGTGGTGGAGATGAGATTTGATAAAGTGGAAATCCAGTAAAAGTTTCATTTGGCTACTTTGCACTCTCGAGATAATCGTCACCATGTGCCAAATGCAATATAAAAGGAATCTGAACACATTCGCGCAAAAATGAAATGACCACAATTTTCTCCAAAACTATAACAGATGCAAACTTGTCCTGTGTGGTGGAGATGAGATTTGATAAAGTAAGTGGAAATCCAGTAAAAGTTTCATTTGGCTACTTTGCACTCTCGAGATAATCGTCACCATGTGCCAAATGCAATATAAAAGGAATCTGAACACATTCGCGCAAAAATGAAATGACCACAATTTTCTCCAAAACTATAACAGATGCAAACTTGGCCTGTGTGGTGGAGATGAGATTTGATAAAGTAAGTGGAAATCCAGTAAAGTTTCATTTGGCTACTTTGCACTCTCGAGATAATCGTCACCATGTGCCAAATGCAATATAAAAGGAATCTGAACACATTCGCGCAAAAATGAAATGACCACAATTTTCTCCAAAACTATAACAGCTGCAAACTTGTCCTGTGTGGTGGAGATGAGATTTGATAAAGTAAGTGGAAATCCAGTAAAAGTTTCATTTGGCTACTTTGCACTCTCGAGATAATCGTCACCATGTGCCAAATGCAATATAAAAGGAATCTGAACACATTCGCGCAAAAATGAAATGACCACAATTTTCTCCAAAACTATAACAGATGCAAACTTGGCCTGTGTGGTGGAGATGAGATTTGATAAAGTAAGTGGAAATCCAGTAAAAGTTTCATTTGGCTACTTTGCACTCTCGAGATAATCGTCACCATGTGCCAAATGCAATATAAAAGAAATCTGAACACATTCGCGCAAAAATGAAATGACCACAATTTTCTCCAAAACTATAACAGATGCAAACTTGTCCTGTGTGGTGGAGATGAGATTTGATAAAGTAAGTGGAAATCCAGTAAAGTTTCAATTGGCTACTTTGCACTCTCGAGATAATCGTCACCATGTGCCAAATGCAATATAAAAGGAATCTGAACACATTCGCGCAAAAATGAAATGACCACAATTTTCTCCAAAACTATAACAGCTGCAAACTTGTCCTGTGTGGTGGAGATGAGATTTGATAAAGTAAGTGGAAATCCAGTAAAAGTTTCATTTGGCTACTTTGCACTCTCGAGATAATCGTCACCATGTGCCAAATGCAATATAAAAGGAATCTGAACACATTCGCGCAAAAACGAAATGACCACAATTTTCTCCAAAACTATAACAGATGCAAACTTGTCCTGTGTGGTGGAGATGAGATTTGATAAAGTGGAAATCCAGTAAAAGTTTTATTTGGCTACTTTGCACTCTCGAGAAAATCGTCACCATGTGCCAAATGCAATATAAAAGGAATCTGAACACATTCGCGCAAAAATGAATTGACCACAATTTTCTCCAAAACTATAACAGCTGCAAACTTGGCCTGTGTGGTGGAGATGAGATTTGATAAAGTAAGTGGAAATCCAGTAAAGTTTCATTTGGCTACTTTGCACTCTCGAGATAATCGTCACCATGTGCCAAATGCAATATAAAAGGAATCTGAACACATTCGCGCAAAAATGAAATGACCACAATTTTCTCCAAAACTATAACAGATGCAAACTTGGCCTGTGTGGTGGAGATGAGATTTGATAAAGTAAGTGGAAATCCAGTAAAAGTTTCATTTGGCTACTTTGCACTCTCGAGATAATCGTCACCATGTGCCAAATGCAATATAAAAGAAATCTGAACACATTCGCGCAAAAATGAAATGACCACAATTTTCTCCAAAACTATAACAGCTGCAAACTTGTCCTGTGTGGTGGAGATGAGATTTGATAAAGTAAGTGGAAATCCAGTAAAAGTTTCATTTGGCTACTTTGCACTCTCGAGATAATCGTCACCATGTGCCAAATGCAATATAAAAGGAATCTGAACACATTCGCGCAAAAATGAAATGACCACAATTTTCTCCAAAACTATAACAGATGCAAACTTGGCCTGTGTGGTGGAGATGAGATTTGATAAAGTAAGTGGAAATCCAGTAAAAGTTTCATTTGGCTACTTTGCACTCTCGAGATAATCGTCACCATGTGCCAAATGCAATATAAAAGAAATCTGAACACATTCGCGCAAAAATGAAATGACCACAATTTTCTCCAAAACTATAACAGATGCAAACTTGTCCTGTGTGGTGGAGATGAGATTTGATAAAGTAAGTGGAAATCCAGTAAAGTTTCATTTGGCTACTTTGCACTCTCGAGATAATCGTCACCATGTGCCAAATGCAATATAAAAGGAATCTGAACACATTCGCGCAAAAATGAAATGACCACAATTTTCTCCAAAACTATAACAGCTGCAAACTTGTCCTGTGTGGTGGAGATGAGATTTGATAAAGTAAGTGGAAATCCAGTAAAAGTTTCATTTGGCTACTTTGCACTCTCGAGATAATCGTCACCATGTGCCAAATGCAATATAAAAGGAATCTGAACACATTCGCGCAAAAACGAAATGACCACAATTTTCTCCAAAACTATAACAGATGCAAACTTGTCCTGTGTGGTGGAGATGAGATTTGATAAAGTGGAAATCCAGTAAAAGTTTTATTTGGCTACTTTGCACTCTCGAGAAAATCGTCACCATGTGCCAAATGCAATATAAAAGGAATCTGAACACATTCGCGCAAAAATGAATTGACCACAATTTTCTCCAAAACTATAACAGCTGCAAACTTGTCCTGTGTGGTGGAGATGAGATTTGATAAAGTAAGTGGAAATCCAGTAAAAGTTTCATTTGGCTACTTTGCACTCTCGAGATAATCGTCACCATGTGCCAAATGCAATATAAAAGGAATCTGAACACATTCGCGCAAAAATGAAATGACCACAATTTTCTCCAAAACTATAACAGATGCAAACTTGTCCTGTGTGGTGGAGATGAGATTTGATAAAGTAAGTGGAAATCCAGTAAAAGTTTCATTTGGCTACTTTGCACTCTCGAGATAATCGTCACCATGTGCCAAATGCAATATAAAAGGAATCTGAACACATTCGCGCAAAAACGAAATGACCACAATTTTCTCCAAAACTATAACAGATGCAAACTTGTCCTGTGTGGTGGAGATGAGATTTGATAAAGTAAGTGGAAATCCAGTAAAAGTTTCATTTGGCTACTTTGCACTCTCGAGATAATCGTCACCATGTGCCAAATGCAATATAAAAGGAATCTGAACACATTCGCGCAAAAATGAAATGACCACAATTTTCTCCAAAACTATAACAGATGCAAACTTGTCCTGTGTGGTGGAGATGAGATTTGATAAAGTAAGTGGAAATCCAGTAAAAGTTTCATTTGGCTACTTTGCACTCTCGAGATAATCGTCACCATGTGCCAAATGCAATATAAAAGGAATCTGAACACATTCGCGCAAAAATGAAATGACCACAATTTTCTCCAAAACTATAACAGATGCAAACTTGTCCTGTGTGGTGGAGATGAGATTTGATAAAGTAAGTGGAAATCCAGTAAAAGTTTCATTTGGCTACTTTGCACTCTCGAGATAATCGTCACCATGGGCCAAATGCAATATAAAAGGAATCTGAACACATTCGCGCAAAAATGAAATGACCACAATTTTCTCCAAAACTATAACAGCTGCAAACTTGTCCTGTGTGGTGGAGATGAGATTTGATAAAGTAAGTGGAAATCCAGTAAAAGTTTCATTTGGCTACTTTGCACTCTCGAGATAATCGTCACCATGTGCCAAATGCAATATAAAAGGAATCTGAACACATTCGCGCAAAAATGAAATGACCACAATTTTCTCCAAAACTATAACAGATGCAAACTTGGCCTGTGTGGTGGAGATGAGATTTGATAAAGTAAGTGGAAATCCAGTAAAAGTTTCATTTGGCTACTTTGCACTCTCGAGATAATCGTCACCATGTGCTAAATGCAATATAAAAGGAATCTGAACACATTCGCGCAAAAATGAAATGACCACAATTTTCTCCAAAACTATAACAGATGCAAACTTGTCCTGTGTGGTGGAGATGAGATTTGATAAAGTAAGTGGAAATCCAGTAAAAGTTTCATTTGGCTACTTTGCACTCTCGAGATAATCGTCACCATGGGCCAAATGCAATATAAAAGGAATCTGAACACATTCGCGCAAAAATGAAATGACCACAATTTTCTCCAAAACTATAAAAGATGCAAACTTGTCCTGTGTGGTGGAGATGAGATTTGATAAAGTAAGTGGAAATCCAGTAAAAGTTTCATTTGGCTACTTTGCACTCTCGAGATAATCGTCACCATGTGCCAATTGCAATATAAAAGGAATCTGAACACATTCGCGCAAAAATGAAATGACCACAATTTTCTCCAAAACTATAACAGATGCAAACTTGTCCTGTGTGGTGGAGATGAGATTTGATAAAGTAAGTGGAAATCCAGTAAAAGTTTCATTTGGCTACTTTGCACTCTCGAGATAATCGTCACCATGTGCCAAATGCAATATAAAAGGAATCTGAACACATTCGCGCAAAAATGAAATGACCACAATTTTCTCCAAAACTATAACAGATGCAAACTTGTCCTGTGTGGTGGAGGTGAGATTTGATAAAGTAAGTGGAAATCCAGTAAAAGTTTCATTTGGCTACTTTGCACTCTCGAGATAATCGTCACCATGTGCCAAATGCAATATAAAAGAAATCTGAACACATTCGCGCAAAAATGAAATGACCACAATTTTCTCCAAAACTATAACAGATGCAAACTTGTCCTGTGTGGTGGAGATGAGATTTGATAAAGTAAGTGGAAATCCAGTAAATTTTCATTTGGCTACTTTGCACTCTCGAGATAATCGTCACCATGTGCCAAATGCAATATAAAAGGAATCTGAACACATTCGCGCAAAAATGAAATGACCACAATTTTCTCCAAAACTATAACAGATGCAAACTTGTCCTGTGTGGTGGAGATGAGATTTGATAAAGTAAGTGGAAATCCAGTAAAAGATTCATTTGGCTACTTTGCACTCTCGAGATAATCGTCACCATGTGCCAAATGCAATATAAAAGGAATCTGAACACATTCGCGCAAAAATGAAATGACCACAATTTTCTCCAAAACTATAACAGATGCAAACTTGTCCTGTGTGGTGGAGATGAGATTTGATAAAGTAAGTGGAAATCCAGTAAAAGTTTCATTTGGCTACTTTGCACTCTCGAGATAATCGTCACCATGTGCCAAATGCAATATAAAAGGAATCTGAACACATTCGCGCAAAAATGAAATGACCACAATTTTCTCCAAAACTATAACAGATGCAAACTTGTCCTGTGTGGTGGAGATGAGATTTGATAAAGTAAGTGGAAATCCAGTAAAAGTTTCATTTGGCTACTTTGCACTCTCGAGATAATCGTCACCATGTGCCAAATGCAATATAAAAGAAATCTGAACACATTCGCGCAAAAATGAAATGACCACAATTTTCTCCAAAACTATAACAGATGCAAACTTGTCCTGTGTGGTGGAGATGAGATTTGATAAAGTAAGTGGAAATCCAGTAAAGTTTCATTTGGCTACTTTGCACTCTCGAGATAATCGTCACCATGTGCCAAATGCAATATAAAAGGAATCTGAACACATTCGCGCAAAAATGAAATGACCACAATTTTCTCCAAAACTATAACAGCTGCAAACTTGTCCTGTGTGGTGGAGATGAGATTTGATAAAGTAAGTGGAAATCCAGTAAAAGTTTCATTTGGCTACTTTGCACTCTCGAGATAATCGTCACCATGTGCCAAATGCAATATAAAAGGAATCTGAACACATTCGCGCAAAAATGAAATGACCACAATTTTCTCAAAAACTATAACAGATGCAAACTTGTCCTGTGTGGTGGAGATGAGATTTGATAAAGTAAGTGGAAATCCAGTAAAAGTTTCATTTGGCTACTTTGCACTCTCGAGATAATCGTCACCATGTGCCAAATGCAATATAAAAGGAATCTGAACACATTCGCGCAAAAATGAAATGACCACAATTTTCTCCAAAACTATAACAGATGCAAACTTGTCCTGTGTGGTGGAGATGAGATTTGATAAAGTAAGTGGAAATCCAGTAAAAGTTTCATTTGGCTACTTTGCACTCTCGAGATAATCGTCACCATGTGCCAAATGCAATATAAAAGAAATCTGAACACATTCGCGCAAAAATGAAATGACCACAATTTTCTCCAAAACTATAACAGATGCAAACTTGTCCTGTGTGGTGGAGATGAGATTTGATAAAGTAAGTGGAAATCCAGTAAAGTTTCATTTGGCTACTTTGCACTCTCGAGATAATCGTCACCATGTGCCAAATGCAATATAAAAGGAATCTGAACACATTCGCGCAAAAATGAAATGACCACAATTTTCTCCAAAACTATAACAGCTGCAAACTTGTCCTGTGTGGTGGAGATGAGATTTGATAAAGTAAGTGGAAATCCAGTAAAAGTTTCATTTGGCTACTTTGCACTCTCGAGATAATCGTCACCATGTGCCAAATGCAATATAAAAGGAATCTGAACACATTCGCGCAAAAATGAAATGACCACAATTTTCTCCAAAACTATAACAGATGCAAACTTGGCCTGTGTGGTGGAGATGAGATTTGATAAAGTAAGTGGAAATCCAGTAAAAGTTTCATTTGGCTACTTTGCACTCTCGAGATAATCGTCACCATGTGCCAAATGCAATATAAAAGAAATCTGAACACATTCGCGCAAAAATGAAATGACCACAATTTTCTCCAAAACTATAACAGCTGCAAACTTGTCCTGTGTGGTGGAGATGCGATTTGATAAAGTAAGTGGAAATCCAGTAAAAGTTTCATTTGGCTACTTTGCACTCTCGAGATAATCGTCACCATGTGCCAAATGCAATATAAAAGGAATCTGAACACATTCGCGCAAAAATGAAATGACCACAATTTTCTCCAAAACTATAACAGATGCAAACTTGGCCTGTGTGGTGGAGATGAGATTTGATAAAGTAAGTGGAAATCCAGTAAAAGTTTCATTTGGCTACTTTGCACTCTCGAGATAATCGTCACCATGTGCCAAATGCAATATAAAAGAAATCTGAACACATTCGCGCAAAAATGAAATGACCACAATTTTCTCCAAAACTATAACAGATGCAAACTTGTCCTGTGTGGTGGAGATGAGATTTGATAAAGTAAGTGAAATCCAGTAAAGTTTCATTTGGCTACTTTGCACTCTCGAGATAATCGTCACCATGTGCCAAATGCAATATAAAAGGAATCTGAACACATTCGCGCAAAAATGAAATGACCACAATTTTCTCCAAAACTATAACAGATGCAAACTTGGCCTGTGTGGTGAAGATGAGATTTGATAAAGTAAGTGGAAATCCAGTAAAAGTTTCATTTGGCTACTTTGCACTCTCGAGATAATCGTCACCATGTGCCAAATGCAATATAAAAGAAATCTGAACACATTCGCGCAAAAATGAAATGACCACAATTTTCTCCAAAACTATAACAGCTGCAAACTTGTCCTGTGTGGTGGAGATGAGATTTGATAAAGTAAGTGGAAATCCAGTAAAAGTTTCATTTGGCTACTTTGCACTCTCGAGATAATCGTCACCATGTGCCAAATGCAATATAAAAGGAATCTGAACACATTCGCGCAAAAATGAAATGACCACAATTTTCTCCAAAACTATAACAGATGCAAACTTGGCCTGTGTGGTGGAGATGAGATTTGATAAAGTAAGTGGAAATCCAGTAAAAGTTTCATTTGGCTACTTTGCACTCTCGAGATAATCGTCACCATGTGCCAAATGCAATATAAAAGAAATCTGAACACATTCGCGCAAAAATGAAATGACCACAATTTTCTCCAAAACTATAACAGATGCAAACTTGTCCTGTGTGGTGGAGATGAGATTTGATAAAGTAAGTGGAAATCCAGTAAAGTTTCATTTGGCTACTTTGCACTCTCGAGATAATCGTCACCATGTGCCAAATGCAATATAAAAGGAATCTGAACACATTCGCGCAAAAATGAAATGACCACAATTTTCTCCAAAACTATAACAGCTGCAAACTTGTCCTGTGTGGTGGAGATGAGATTTGATAAAGTAAGTGGAAATCCAGTAAAAGTTTCATTTGGCTACTTTGCACTCTCGAGATAATCGTCACCATGTGCCAAATGCAATATAAAAGGAATCTGAACACATTCGCGCAAAAACGAAATGACCACAATTTTTTCCAAAACTATAACAGATGCAAACTTGTCCTGTGTGGTGGAGATGAGATTTGATAAAGTGGAAATCCAGTAAAAGTTTCATTTGGCTACTTTGCACTCTCGAGAAAATCGTCACCATGTGCCAAATGCAATATAAAAGGAATCTGAACACATTCGCGCAAAAATGAATTGACCACAATTTTCTCCAAAACTATAACAGCAGCAAACCTGTCCTGTGTGGTGGAGATGAGATTTGATAAAGTAAGTGGAAATCCAGTAAAAGTTTCATTTGGCTACTTTGCACTCTCGAGATAATCGTCACCATGTGCCAAATGCAATATAAAAGGAATCTGAACACATTCGCGCAAAAATGAAATGACCACAATTTTCTCCAAAACTATAACAGATGCAAACTTGTCCTGTGTGGTGGAGATGAGATTTGATAAAGTAAGTGGAAATCCAGTAAAAGTTTCATTTGGCTACTTTGCACTCTCGAGATAATCGTCACCATGGGCCAAATGCAATATAAAAGGAATCTGAACACATTCGCGCAAAAATGAAATGACCACAATTTTCTCCAAAACTATAACAGATGCAAACTTGGCCTGTGTGGTGGAGATGAGATTTGATAAAGTAAGTGGAAATCCAGTAAAAGTTTCATTTGGCTACTTTGCACTCTCGAGATAATCGTCACCATGTGCCAAATGCAATATAAAAGGAATCTGAACACATTCGCGCAAAAATGAAATGACCACAATTTTCTCCAAAACTATAACAGATGCAAACTTGTCCTGTGTGGTGGAGATGAGATTTGATAAAGTAAGTGGAAATCCAGTAAAAGTTTCATTTGGCTACTTTGCACTCTCGAGATAATCGTCACCATGGGCCAAATGCAATATAAAAGGAATCTGAACACATTCACGCAAAAATGAAATGACCACAATTTTCTCCAAAACTATAAAAGATGCAAACTTGTCCTGTGTGGTGGAGATGAGATTTGATAAAGTAAGTGGAAATCCAGTAAAAGTTTCATTTGGCTACTTTGCACTCTCGAGATAATCGTCACCATGTGCCAAATGCAATATAAAAGGAATCTGAACACATTCGCGCAAAAATGAAATGACCACAATTTTCTCCAAAACTATAACAGATGCAAACTTGTCCTGTGTGGTGGAGATGAGATTTGATAAAGTAAGTGGAAATCCAGTAAAAGATTCATTTGGCTACTTTGCACTCTCGAGATAATCGTCACCATGTGCCAAATGCAATATAAAAGGAATCTGAACACATTCGCGCAAAAATGAAATGACCACAATTTTCTCCAAAACTATAACAGATGCAAACTTGTCCTGTGTGGTGGAGATGAGATTTGATAAAGTAAGTGGAAATCCAGTAAAAGTTTCATTTGGCTACTTTGCACTCTCGAGATAATCGTCACCATGTGCCAAATGCAATATAAAAGGAATCTGAACACATTCGCGCAAAAATGAAATGACCACAATTTTCTCCAAAACTATAACAGATGCAAACTTGTCCTGTGTGGTGGAGATGAGATTTGATAAAGTAAGTGGAAATCCAGTAAAAGTTTAATTTGGCTACTTTGCACTCTCGAGATAATCGTCACCATGTGCCAAATGCAATATAAAAGGAATCTGAACACATTCGCGCAAAAATGAAATGACCACAATTTTCTCCAAAACTATAACAGATGCAAACTTGTCCTGTGTGGTGGAGATGAGATTTGATAAAGTAAGTGGAAATCCAGTAAAAGTTTCATTTGGCTACTTTGCACTCTCGAGATAATCGTCACCATGTGCCAAATGCAATATAAAAGAAATCTGAACACATTCGCGCAAAAATGAAATGACCACAATTTTCTCCAAAACTATAACAGATGCAAACTTGTCCTGTGTGGTGGAGATGAGATTTGATAAAGTAAGTGGAAATCCAGTAAAGTTTCATTTGGCTACTTTGCACTCTCGAGATAATCGTCACCATGTGCCAAATGCAATATAAAAGGAATCTGAACACATTCGCGCAAAAATGAAATGACCACAATTTTCTCCAAAACTATAACAGCTGCAAACTTGTCCTGTGTGGTGGAGATGAGATTTGATAAAGTAAGTGGAAATCCAGTAAAAGTTTCATTTGGCTACTTTGCACTCTCGAGATAATCGTCACCATGTGCCAAATGCAGTATAAAAGGAATCTGAACACATTCGCGCAAAAACGAAATGACCACAATTTTCTCCAAAACTATAACAGATGCAAACTTGTCCTGTGTGGTGGAGATGAGATTTGATAAAGTGGAAATCCAGTAAAAGTTTCATTTGGCTACTTTGCACTCTCGAGAAAATCGTCACCATGTGCCAAATGCAATATAAAAGGAATCTGAACACATTCGCGCAAAAATGAATTGACCACAATTTTCTCCAAAACTATAACAGCTGCAAACTTGTCCTGTGTGGTGGAGATGAGATTTGATAAAGTAAGTGGAAATCCAGTAAAAGTTTCATTTGGCTACTTTGCACTCTCGAGATAATCGTCACCATGTGCCAAATGCAATATAAAAGGAATCTGAACACATTCGCGCAAAAATGAAATGACCACAATTTTCTCCAAAACTATAACAGATGCAAACTTGTCCTGTGTGGTGGAGATGAGATTTGATAAAGTAAGTGGAAATCCAGTAAAAGTTTCATTTGGCTACTTTGCACTCTCGAGATAATCGTCACCATGTGCCAAATGCAATATAAAAGGAATCTGAACACATTCGCGCAAAAATGAAATGACCACAATTTTCTCCAAAACTATAACAGATGCAAACTTGTCCTGTGTGGTGGAGATGAGATTTGATAAAGTAAGTGGAAATCCAGTAAAAGTTTCATTTGGCTACTTTGCACTCTCGAGATAATCGTCACCATGTGCCAAATGCAATATAAAAGGAATCTGAACACATTCGCGCAAAAATGAAATGACCACAATTTTCTCCAAAACTATAACAGATGCAAACTTGTCCTGTGTGGTGGAGATGAGATTTGATAAAGTAAGTGGAAATCCAGTAAAAGTTTCATTTGGCTACTTTGCACTCTCGAGATAATCGTCACCATGTGCCAAATGCAATATAAAAGGAATCTGAACACATTCGCGCAAAAATGAAATGACCACAATTTTCTCCAAAACTATAACAGATGCAAACTTGTCCTGTGTGGTGGAGATGAGATTTGATAAAGTAAGTGGAAATCCAGTAAAAGTTTCATTTGGCTACTTTGCACTCTCGAGATAATCGTCACCATGGGCCAAATGCAATATAAAAGGAATCTGAACACATTCGCGCAAAAATGAAATGACCACAATTTTCTCCAAAACTATAACAGCTGCAAACTTGTCCTGTGTGGTGGAGATGAGATTTGATAAAGTAAGTGGAAATCCAGTAAAAGTTTCATTTGGCTACTTTGCACTCTCGAGATAATCGTCACCATGTGCCAAATGCAATATAAAAGGAATCTGAACACATTCGCGCAAAAATGAAATGACCACAATTTTCTCCAAAACTATAACAGATGCAAACTTGTCCTGTGTGGTGGAGATGAGATTTGATAAAGTAAGTGGAAATCCAGTAAAAGTTTCATTTGGCTACTTTGCACTCTCGAGATAATCGTCACCATGGGTTAAATGCAATATAAAAGGAATCTGAACACATTCGCGCAAAAATGAAATGACCACAATTTTCTCCAAAACTATAAAAGATGCAAACTTGTCCTGTGTGGTGGAGATGAGATTTGATAAAGTAAGTGGAAATCCAGTAAAAGTTTCATTTGGCTACTTTGCACTCTCGAGATAATCGTCACCATGTGCCAAATGCAATATAAAAGGAATCTGAACACATTCGCGCAAAAATGAAATGACCACAATTTTCTCCAAAACTATAACAGATGCAAACTTGTCCTGTGTGGTGGAGATGAGATTTGATAAAGTAAGTGGAAATCCAGTAAAAGATTCATTTGGCTACTTTGCACTCTCGAGATAATCGTCACCATGTGCCAAATGCAATATAAAAGGAATCTGAACACATTCGCGCAAAAATGAAATGACCACAATTTTCTCCAAAACTATAACAGATGCAAACTTGTCCTGTGTGGTGGAGATGAGATTTGATAAAGTAAGTGGAAATCCAGTAAAAGTTTCATTTGGCTACTTTGCACTCTCGAGATAATCGTCACCATGTGCCAAATGCAATATAAAAGTAATCTGAACACATTCGCGCAAAAATGAAATGACCACAATTTTCTCCAAAACTATAACAGATGCAAACTTGTCCTGTGTGGTGGAGATGAGATTTGATAAAGTAAGTGGAAATCCAGTAAAAGTTTCATTTGGCTACTTTGCACTCTCGAGATAATCGTCACCATGTGCCAAATGCAATATAAAAGGAATCTGAACACATTCGCGCAAAAATGAAATGACCACAATTTTCTCCAAAACTATAACAGCTGCAAACTTGTCCTGTGTGGTGGAGATGAGATTTGATAAAGTAAGTGGAAATCCAGTAAAAGTTTAATTTGGCTACTTTGCACTCTCGAGATAATCGTCACCATGTGCCAAATGCAATATAAAAGGAATCTGAACACATTTGCGCAAAAATGAAATGACCACAATTTTCTCCAAAACTATAACAGATGCAAACTTGTCCTGTGTGGTGGAGATGAGATTTGATAAAGTAAGTGGAAATCCAGTAAAATTTTTATTTGGCTACTTTGCACTCTCGAGATAATCGTCACCATGTGCCAAATGCAATATAAAAGGAATCTGAACACATTCGCGCAAAAATGAAATGACCACAATTTTCTCCAAAACTATAACAGATGCAAACTTGTCCTGTGTGGTGGAGATGAGATTTGATAAAGTAAGTGGAAATCCAGTAAAAGTTTCATTTGGCTACTTTGCACTCTCGAGATAATCGTCACCATGTGCCAAATGCAATATAAAAGGAATCTGAACACATTCGCGCAAAAATGAAATGACCACAATTTTCTCCAAAACTATAACAGATGCAAACTTGTCCTGTGTGGTGGAGATGAGATTTGATAAAGTAAGTGGAAATCCAGTAAAAGTTTCATTTGGCTACTTTGCACTCTCGAGATAATCGTCACCATGGGTTAAATGCAATATAAAAGGAATCTGAACACATTCGCGCAAAAATGAAATGACCACAATTTTCTCCAAAACTATAAAAGATGCAAACTTGTCCTGTGTGGTGGAGATGAGATTTGATAAAGTAAGTGGAAATCCAGTAAAAGTTTCATTTGGCTACTTTGCACTCTCGAGATAATCGTCACCATGTGCCAAATGCAATATAAAAGGAATCTGAACACATTCGCGCAAAAATGAAATGACCACAATTTTCTCCAAAACTATAACAGATGCAAACTTGTCCTGTGTGGTGGAGATGAGATTTGATAAAGTAAGTGGAAATCCAGTAAAAGATTCATTTGGCTACTTTGCACTCTCGAGATAATCGTCACCATGTGCCAAATGCAATATAAAAGGAATCTGAACACATTCGCGCAAAAATGAAATGACCACAATTTTCTCCAAAACTATAACAGATGCAAACTTGTCCTGTGTGGTGGAGATGAGATTTGATAAAGTAAGTGGAAATCCAGTAAAAGTTTCATTTGGCTACTTTGCACTCTCGAGATAATCGTCACCATGTGCCAAATGCAATATAAAAGGAATCTGAACACATTCGCGCAAAAATGAAATGACCACAATTTTCTCCAAAACTATAACAGATGCAAACTTGTCCTGTGTGGTGGAGATGAGATTTGATAAAGTAAGTGGAAATCCAGTAAAAGATTCATTTGGCTACTTTGCACTCTCGAGATAATCGTCACCATGTGCCAAATGCAATATAAAAGGAATCTGAACACATTCGCGCAAAAATGAAATGACCACAATTTTCTCCAAAACTATAACAGATGCAAACTTGTCCTGTGTGGTGGAGATGAGATTTGATAAAGTAAGTGGAAATCCAGTAAAAGTTTCATTTGGCTACTTTGCACTCTCGAGATAATCGTCACCATGTGCCAAATGCAATATAAAAGGAATCTGAACACATTCGCGCAAAAATGAAATTACCACAATTTTCTCCAAAACTATAACAGATGCAAACTTGTCCTGTGTGGTGGAGATGAGATTTGATAAAGTAAGTGGAAATCCAGTAAAAGTTTCATTTGGCTACTTTGCACTCTCGAGATAATCGTCACCATGTGCCAAATGCAATATAAAAGGAATCTGAACACATTCGCGCAAAAATGAAATGACCACAATTTTCTCCAAAACTATAACAGATGCAAACTTGTCCTGTGTGGTGGAGATGAGATTTGATAAAGTAAGTGGAAATCCAGTAAAAGTTTCATTTGGCTACTTTGCACTCTCGAGATAATCGTCACCATGTGCCAAATGCAATATAAAAGAAATCTGAACACATTCGCGCAAAAATGAAATGACCACAATTTTCTCCAAAACTATAACAGATGCAAACTTGTCCTGTGTGGTGGAGATGAGATTTGATAAAGTAAGTGGAAATCCAGTAAAGTTTCATTTGGCTACTTTGCACTCTCGAGATAATCGTCACCATGTGCCAAATGCAATATAAAAGGAATCTGAACACATTCGCGCAAAAATGAAATGACCACAATTTTCTCCAAAACTATAACAGCTGCAAACTTGTCCTGTGTGGTGGAGATGAGATTTGATAAAGTAAGTGGAAATCCAGTAAAAGTTTCATTTGGCTACTTTGCACTCTCGAGATAATCGTCACCATGTGCCAAATGCAGTATAAAAGGAATCTGAACACATTCGCGCAAAAACGAAATGACCACAATTTTCTCCAAAACTATAACAGATGCAAACTTGTCCTGTGTGGTGGAGATGAGATTTGATAAAGTGGAAATCCAGTAAAAGTTTCATTTGGCTACTTTGCACTCTCGAGAAAATCGTCACCATGTGCCAAATGCAATATAAAAGGAATCTGAACACATTCGCGCAAAAATGAATTGACCACAATTTTCTCCAAAACTATAACAGCTGCAAACTTGTCCTGTGTGGTGGAGATGAGATTTGATAAAGTAAGTGGAAATCCAGTAAAAGTTTCATTTGGCTACTTTGCACTCTCGAGATAATCGTCACCATGTGCCAAATGCAATATAAAAGGAATCTGAACACATTCGCGCAAAAATGAAATGACCACAATTTTCTCCAAAACTATAACAGATGCAAACTTGTCCTGTGTGGTGGAGATGAGATTTGATAAAGTAAGTGGAAATCCAGTAAAAGTTTCATTTGGCTACTTTGCACTCTCGAGATAATCGTCACCATGTGCCAAATGCAATATAAAAGGAATCTGAACACATTCGCGCAAAAATGAAATGACCACAATTTTCTCCAAAACTATAACAGATGCAAACTTGTCCTGTGTGGTGGAGATGAGATTTGATAAAGTAAGTGGAAATCCAGTAAAAGTTTCATTTGGCTACTTTGCACTCTCGAGATAATCGTCACCATGTGCCAAATGCAATATAAAAGGAATCTGAACACATTCGCGCAAAAATGAAATGACCACAATTTTCTCCAAAACTATAACAGATGCAAACTTGTCCTGTGTGGTGGAGATGAGATTTGATAAAGTAAGTGGAAATCCAGTAAAAGTTTCATTTGGCTACTTTGCACTCTCGAGATAATCGTCACCATGTGCCAAATGCAATATAAAAGGAATCTGAACACATTCGCGCAAAAATGAAATGACCACAATTTTCTCCAAAACTATAACAGATGCAAACTTGTCCTGTGTGGTGGAGATGAGATTTGATAAAGTAAGTGGAAATCCAGTAAAAGTTTCATTTGGCTACTTTGCACTCTCGAGATAATCGTCACCATGGGCCAAATGCAATATAAAAGGAATCTGAACACATTCGCGCAAAAATGAAATGACCACAATTTTCTCCAAAACTATAACAGCTGCAAACTTGTCCTGTGTGGTGGAGATGAGATTTGATAAAGTAAGTGGAAATCCAGTAAAAGTTTCATTTGGCTACTTTGCACTCTCGAGATAATCGTCACCATGTGCCAAATGCAATATAAAAGGAATCTGAACACATTCGCGCAAAAATGAAATGACCACAATTTTCTCCAAAACTATAACAGATGCAAACTTGTCCTGTGTGGTGGAGATGAGATTTGATAAAGTAAGTGGAAATCCAGTAAAAGTTTCATTTGGCTACTTTGCACTCTCGAGATAATCGTCACCATGGGTTAAATGCAATATAAAAGGAATCTGAACACATTCGCGCAAAAATGAAATGACCACAATTTTCTCCAAAACTATAAAAGATGCAAACTTGTCCTGTGTGGTGGAGATGAGATTTGATAAAGTAAGTGGAAATCCAGTAAAAGATTCATTTGGCTACTTTGCACTCTCGAGATAATCGTCACCATGTGCCAAATGCAATATAAAAGGAATCTGAACACATTCGCGCATAAATGAAATGACCACAATTTTCTCCAAAACTATAACAGATGCAAACTTGTCCTGTGTGGTGGAGATGAGATTTGATAAAGTAAGTGGAAATCCAGTAAAAGTTTCATTTGGCTACTTTGCACTCTCGAGATAATCGTCACCATGTGCCAAATGCAATATAAAAGGAATCTGAACACATTCGCGCAAAAATGAAATGACCACAATTTTCTCCAAAACTATAACAGATGCAAACTTGTCCTGTGTGGTGGAGATGAGATTTGATAAAGTAAGTGGAAATCCAGTAAAAGTTTCATTTGGCTACTTTGCACTCTCGAGATAATCGTCACCATGTGCCAAATGCAATATAAAAGGAATCTGAACACATTCGCGCAAAAATGAAATGACCACAATTTTCTCCAAAACTATAACAGCTGCAAACTTGTCCTGTGTGGTGGAGATGAGATTTGATAAAGTAAGTGGAAATCCAGTAAAAGTTTAATTTGGCTACTTTGCACTCTCGAGATAATCGTCACCATGTGCCAAATGCAATATAAAAGGAATCTGAACACATTTGCGCAAAAATGAAATGACCACAATTTTCTCCAAAACTATAACAGATGCAAACTTGTCCTGTGTGGTGGAGATGAGATTTGATAAAGTAAGTGGAAATCCAGTAAAAGTTTCATTTGGCTACTTTGCACTCTCGAGATAATCGTCACCATGTGCCAAATGCAATATAAAAGGAATCTGAACACATTCGCGCAAAAATGAAATGACCACAATTTTCTCCAAAACTATAACAGATGCAAACTTGTCCTGTGTGGTGGAGATGAGATTTGATAAAGTAAGTGGAAATCCAGTAAAAGTTTCATTTGGCTACTTTGCACTCTCGAGATAATCGTCACCATGTGCCAAATGCAATATAAAAGGAATCTGAACACATTCGCGCAAAAATGAAATGACCACAATTTTCTCCAAAACTATAACAGATGCAAACTTGTCCTGTGTGGTGGAGATGAGATTTGATAAAGTAAGTGGAAATCCAGTAAAAGTTTCATTTGGCTACTTTGCACTCTCGAGATAATCGTCACCATGGGTTAAATGCAATATAAAAGGAATCTGAACACATTCGCGCAAAAATGAAATGACCACAATTTTCTCCAAAACTATAAAAGATGCAAACTTGTCCTGTGTGGTGGAGATGAGATTTGATAAAGTAAGTGGAAATCCAGTAAAAGTTTCATTTGGCTACTTTGCACTCTCGAGATAATCGTCACCATGTGCCAAATGCAATATAAAAGGAATCTGAACACATTCGCGCAAAAATGAAATGACCACAATTTTCTCCAAAACTATAACAGATGCAAACTTGTCCTGTGTGGTGGAGATGAGATTTGATAAAGTAAATGGAAATCCAGTAAAAGATTCATTTGGCTACTTTGCACTCTCGAGATAATCGTCACCATGTGCCAAATGCAATATAAAAGGAATCTGAACACATTCGCGCAAAAATGAAATGACCACAATTTTCTCCAAAACTATAACAGATGCAAACTTGTCCTGTGTGGTGGAGATGAGATTTGATAAAGTAAGTGGAAATCCAGTAAAAGTTTCATTTGGCTACTTTGCACTCTCGAGATAATCGTCACCATGTGCCAAATGCAATATAAAAGGAATCTGAACACATTCGCGCAAAAATGAAATGACCACAATTTTCTCCAAAACTATAACAGATGCAAACTTGTCCTGTGTGGTGGAGATGAGATTTGATAAAGTAAGTGGAAATCCAGTAAAAGTTTCATTTGGCTACTTTGCACTCTCGAGATAATCGTCACCATGTGCCAAATGCAATATAAAAGGAATCTGAACACATTCGCGCAAAAATGAAATGACCACAATTTTCTCCAAAACTATAACAGCTGCAAACTTGTCCTGTGTGGTGGAGATGAGATTTGATAAAGTAAGTGGAAATCCAGTAAAAGTTTAATTTGGCTACTTTGCACTCTCGAGATAATCGTCACCATGTGCCAAATGCAATATAAAAGGAATCTGAACACATTTGCGCAAAAATGAAATGACCACAATTTTCTCCAAAACTATAACAGATGCAAACTTGTCCTGTGTGGTGGAGATGAGATTTGATAAAGTAAGTGGAAATCCAGTAAAAGTTTCATTTGGCTACTTTGCACTCTCGAGATAATCGTCACCATGTGCCAAATGCAATATAAAAGGAATCTGAACACATTCGCGCAAAAATGAAATGACCACAATTTTCTCCAAAACTATAACAGATGCAAACTTGTCCTGTGTGGTGGAGATGAGATTTGATAAAGTAAGTGGAAATCCAGTAAAAGTTTCATTTGGCTACTTTGCACTCTCGAGATAATCGTCACCATGTGCCAAATGCAATATAAAAGGAATCTGAACACATTCGCGCAAAAATGAAATGACCACAATTTACTCCAAAACTATAACAGATGCAAACTTGTCCTGTGTGGTGGAGATGAGATTTGATAAAGTAAGTGGAAATCCAGTAAAAGATTCATTTGGCTACTTTGCACTCTCGAGATAATCGTCACCATATGCCAAATGCAATATAAAAGGAATCTGAACACATTCGCGCAAAAATGAAATGACCACAATTTTCTCCAAAACTATAACAGATGCAAACTTGTCCTGTGTGGTGGAGATGAGATTTGATAAAGTAAGTGGAAATCCAGTAAAAGTTTCATTTGGCTACTTTGCACTCTCGAGATAATCGTCACCATGTGCCAAATGCAATATAAAAGGAATCTGAACACATTCGCGCAAAAATGAAATGACCACAATTTTCTCCAAAACTATAACAGATGCAAACTTGTCCTGTGTGGTGGAGATGAGATTTGATAAAGTAAGTGGAAATCCAGTAAAAGTTTCATTTGGCTACTTTGCACTCTCGAGATAATCGTCACCATGTGCCAAATGCAATATAAAAGGAATCTGAACACATTCGCGCAAAAATGAAATGACCACAATTTTCTCCAAAACTATAACAGATGCAAACTTGTCCTGTGTGGTGGAGATGAGATTTGATAAAGTAAGTGGAAATCCAGTAAAAGTTTCATTTGGCTACTTTGCACTCTCGAGATAATCGTCACCATGTGCCAAATGCAATTTAAAAGGAATCTGAACACATTCGCGCAAAAATGAAATGACCACAATTTTCTCCAAAACTATAACAGCTGCAAACTTGTCCTGTGTGGTGGAGATGAGATTTGATAAAGTAAGTGGAAATCCAGTAAAAGTTTCATTTGGCTACTTTGCACTCTCGAGATAATCGTCACCATGTGCCAAATGCAATATAAAAGGAATCTGAACACATTCGCGCAAAAATGAAATGACCACAATTTTCTCCAAAACTATAACAGATGCAAACTTGTCCTGTGTGGTGGAGATGAGATTTGATAAAGTAAGTGGAAATCCAGTAAAAGTTTCATTTGGCTACTTTGCACTCTCGAGATAATCGTCACCATGTGCCAAATGCAATATAAAAGGAATCTGAACACATTCGCGCAAAAATGAAATGACCACAATTTTCTCCAAAACTATAACAGATGCAAACTTGTCCTGTGTGGTGGAGATGAGATTTGATAAAGAAAGTGGAAATCCAGTAAGTTTTATTTGGCTACTTTGCACTCTCGAGATAATCGTCACCATGTGCCAAATGCAATATAAAAGGAATCTGAACACATTCGCGCAAAAATGAAATGACCACAATTTTCTCCAAAACTATAACAGATGTAAACTTGTCCTGTGTGGTGGAGATGAGATTTGATAAAGTAAGTGGAAATCCAGTAAAAGTTTCATTTGGCTACTTTGCACTCTCGAGATAATCGTCACCATGTGCCAAATGCAATATAAAAGGAATCTGAACACATTCGCGCAAAAATGAAATGACCACAATTTTCTCCAAAACTATAACAGATGCAAACTTGTCCTGTGTGGTGGAGATGAGATTTGATAAAGTAAGTGGAAATCCAGTAAAAGTTTCATTTGGCTACTTTGCACTCTCGAGATAATCGTCACCATGTGCCAAATACAATATAAAAGGAATCTGAACACATTCGCGCAAAAATGAAATGACCACAATTTTCTCCAAAACTATAACAGATGCAAACTTGTCCTGTGTGGTGGAGATGAGATTTGATAAAGTAAGTGGAAATCCAATAAAAGATTCATTTGGCTACTTTGCACTCTCGAGATAATCGTCACCATGTGCCAAATGCAATATAAAAGGAATCTGAACACATTCGCGCAAAAATGAAATGACCACAATTTTCTCCAAAACTATAACAGATGCAAACTTGTCCTGTGTGGTGGAGATGAGATTTGATAAAGTAAGTGGAAATCCAGTAAAAGTTTCATTTGGCTACTTTGCACTCTCGAGATAATCGTCACCATGTGCAAAATGCAATATAAAAGAAATCTGAACACATTCGCGCAAAAATGAAATGACCACAATTTTCTCCAAAACTATAACAGATGCAAACTTGTCCTGTGTGGTGGAGATGAGATTTGATAAAGTAAGTGGAAATCCAGTAAAAGTTTCATTTGGCTACTTTGCACTCTCGAGATAATCGTCACCATGTGCCAAATGCAATATAAAAGGAATCTGAACACATTCGCGCAAAAATGAAATGACCACAATTTTCTCCAAAACTATAACAGATGCAAACTTGTCCTGTGTGGTGGAGATGAGATTTGATAAAGTAAGTGGAAATCCAGTAAAAGTTTCATTTGGCTACTTTGCACTCTCGAGATAATCGTCACCATGTGCCAAATGCAATATAAAAGGAATCTGAACACATTCGCGCAAAAATGAAATGACCACAATTTTCTCCAAAACTATAACAGCTGCAAACTTGTCCTGTGTGGTGGAGATGAGATTTGATAAAGTAAGTGGAAATCCAGTAAAAGTTTCATTTGGCTACTTTGCACTCTCGAGATAATCGTCACCATGTGCCAAATGCAATATAAAAGGAATCTGAACACATTCGCGCAAAAATGAAATGACCACAATTTTCTCCAAAACTATAACAGATGCAAACTTGTCCTGTGTGGTGGAGATGAGATTTGATAAAGTAAGTGGAAATCCAGTAAAAGTTTCATTTGGCTACTTTGCACTCTCGAGATAATCGTCACCATGTGCCAAATGCAATATAAAAGGAATCTGAACACATTCGCGCAAAAATGAAATGACCACAATTTTCTCCAAAACTATAACAGATGCAAACTTGTCCTGTGTGGTGGAGATGAGATTTGATAAAGTAAGTGGAAATCCAGTAAAAGTTTTATTTGGCTACTTTGCACTCTCGAGATAATCGTCACCATGTGCCAAATGCAATATAAAAGGAATCTGAACACATTCGCGCAAAAATGAAATGACCACAATTTTCTCCAAAACTATAACAGATGCAAACTTGTCCTTTGTGGTGGAGATGAGATTTGATAAAGTAAGTGGAAATCCAGTAAAAGTTTCATTTGGCTACTTTGCACTCTCGAGATAATCGTCACCATGTGCCAAATGCAATATAAAAGGAATCTGAACACATTCGCGCAAAAATGAAATGACCACAATTTTCTCCAAAACTATAACAGATGCAAACTTGTCCTGTGTGGTGGAGATGAGATTTGATAAAGTAAGTGGAAATACAGTAAAAGTTTCATTTGGCTACTTTGCACTCGAGATAATCGTCACCATGTGCCAAATGCAATATAAAAGGAATCTGAACACATTCGCGCAAAAATGAAATGACCACAATTTTCTCCAAAACTATAACAGATGCAAACTTGTCCTGTGTGGTGGAGATGAGATTTGATAAAGTAAGTGGAAATCCAGTAAAAGTTTCATTTGGCTACTTTGCACTCTCGAGATAATCGTCACCATGTGCCAAATGCAATATAAAAGGAATCTGAACACATTCGCGCAAAAATGAAATGACCACAATTTTCTCCAAAACTATAACAGATGCAAACTTGTCCTGTGTGGTGGAGATGAGATTTGATAAAGTAAGTGGAAATCCAGTAAAAGTTTCATTTGGCTACTTTGCACTCTCGAGATAATCGTCACCATGTGCCAAATGCAATATAAAAGGAATCTGAACACATTCGCGCAAAAATGAAATGACCACAATTTTCTCCAAAACTATAACAGCTGCAAACTTGTCCTGTGTGGTGGAGATGAGATTTGATAAAGTAAGTGGAAATCCAGTAAAAGTTTCATTTGGCTACTTTGCACTCTCGAGATAATCGTCACCATGGGTTAAACTCAATATAAAAGGAATCTGAACACATTCGCGCAAAAATGAAATGACCACAATTTTCTCCAAAACTATAAAAGATGCAAACTTGTCCTGTGTGGTGGAGATGAGATTTGATAAAGTAAGTGGAAATCCAGTAAAAGTTTCATTTGGCTACTTTGCACTCTCGAGATAATCGTCACCATGTGCCAAATGCAATATTAAAACAGTAATCTGAACACATTCGCGCAAAAATGAAATGACCACAATTTTCTCCAAAACTATAACAGATGCAAACTTGTCCTGTGTGGTGGAGATGAGATTTGATAAAGTAAGTGGAAATCCAGTAAAAGATTCATTTGGCTACTTTGCACTCTCGAGATAATCGTCACCATATGCCAAATGCAATATAAAAGGAATCTGAACACATTCGCGCAAAAATGAAATGACCACAATTTTCTCCAAAACTATAACAGATGCAAACTTGTCCTGTGTGGTGGAGATGAGATTTGATAAAGTAAGTGGAAATCCAGTAAAAGTTTCATTTGGCTACTTTGCACTCTCGAGATAATCGTCACCATGTGCCAAATGCAATATAAAAGGAATCTGAACACATTCGCGCAAAAATGAAATGACCACAATTTTCTCCAAAACTATCACAGATGCAAACTTGTCCTGTGTGGTGGAGATGAGATTTGATAAAGTAAGTGGAAATCCAGTAAAAGTTTCATTTGGCTACTTTGCACTCTCGAGATAATCGTCACCATGTGCCAAATGCAATATAAAAGGAATCTGAACACATTCGCGCAAAAATGAAATGACCACAATTTTCTCCAAAACTATAACAGATGCAAACTTGTCCTGTGTGGTGGAGATGAGATTTGATAAAGTAAGTGGAAATCCAGTAAAAGTTTCATTTGGCTACTTTGCACTCTCGAGATAATCGTCACCATGTGCCAAATGCAATATAAAAGGAATCTGAACACATTCGCGCAAAAATGAAATGACCACAATTTTCTCCAAAACTATAACAGCTGCAAACTTGTCCTGTGTGGTGGAGATGAGATTTGATAAAGTAAGTGGAAATCCAGTAAAAGTTTCATTTGGCTACTTTGCACTCTCGAGATAATCGTCACCATGTGCCAAATGCAATATAAAAGGAATCTGAACACATTTGCGCAAAAATGAAATGACCACAATTTTCTCCAAAACTATAACAGATGCAAACTTGTCCTGTGTGGTGGAGATGAGATTTGATAAAGTAAGTGGAAATCCAGTAAAAGTTTCATTTGGCTACTTTGCACTCTCGAGATAATCGTCACCATGTGCCAAATGCAATATAAAAGGAATCTGAACACATTCGCGCAAAAATGAAATGACCACAATTTTCTCCAAAACTATAACAGATGCAAACTTGTCCTGTGTGGTGGAGATGAGATTTGATAAAGAAAGTGGAAATCCAGTAAGTTTTATTTGGCTACTTTGCACTCTCGAGATAATCGTCACCATGTGCCAAATGCAATATAAAAGGAATCTGAACACATTAGCGCAAAAATGAAATGACCACAATTTTCTCCAAAACTTTAACAGATGTAAACTTGTCCTGTGTGGTGGAGATGAGATTTGATAAAGTAAGTGGAAATCCAGTAAAAGTTTCATTTGGCTACTTTGCACTCTCGAGATAATCGTCACCATGTGCCAAATGCAATATAAAAGGAATCTGAACACATTCGCGCAAAAATGAAATGACCACAATTTTCTCCAAAACTATAACAGATGCAAACTTGTCCTGTGTGGTGGAGATGAGATTTGATAAAGTAAGTGGAAATCCAGTAAAAGTTTCATTTGGCTACTTTGCACTCTCGAGATAATCGTCACCATGTGCCAAATACAATATAAAAGGAATCTGAACACATTCGCGCAAAAATGAAATGACCACAATTTTCTCCAAAACTATAACAGATGCAAACTTGTCCTGTGTGGTGGAGATGAGATTTGATAAAGTAAGTGGAAATCCAGTAAAAGATTCATTTGGCTACTTTGCACTCTCGAGATAATCGTCACCATGTGCCAAATGCAATATAAAAGGAATCTGAACACATTCGCGCAAAAATGAAATGACCACAATTTTCTCCAAAACTATAACAGATGCAAACTTGTCCTGTGTGGTGGAGATGAGATTTGATAAAGTAAGTGGAAATATAGTAAAAGTTTCATTTGGCTACTTTGCACTCTCGAGATAATCGTCACTATGTGCAAAATGCAATATAAAAGAAATCTGAACACATTCGCGCAAAAATGAAATGACCACAATTTTCTCCAAAACTATAACAGATGCAAACTTGTCCTGTGTGGTGGAGATGAGATTTGATAAAGTAAGTGGAAATCCAGTAAAAGTTTCATTTGGCTACTTTGCACTCTCGAGATAATCGTCACCATGTGCCAAATGCAATATAAAAGGAATCTGAACACATTCGCGCAAAAATGAAATGACCACAATTTTCTCCAAAACTATAACAGCTGCAAACTTGTCCTGTGTGGTGGAGATGAGATTTGATAAAGTAAGTGGAAATCCAGTAAAAGTTTCATTTGGCTACTTTGCACTCTCGAGATAATCGTCACCATGTGCCAAATGCAATATAAAAGGAATCTGAACACATTCGCGCAAAAATGAAATGACCACAATTTTCTCCAAAACTATAACAGATGCAAACTTGTCCTGTGTGGTGGAGATGAGATTTGATAAAGTAAGTGGAAATCCAGTAAAAGTTTCATTTGGCTACTTTGCACTCTCGAGATAATCGTCACCATGTGCCAAATGCAATATAAAAGGAATCTGAACACATTCGCGCAAAAATGAAATGACCACAATTTTCTCCAAAACTATAACAGATGCAAACTTGTCCTGTGTGGTGGAGATGAGATTTGATAAAGTAAGTGGAAATCCAGTAAAAGTTTCATTTGGCTACTTTGCACTCTCGAGATAATCGTCACCATGTGCCAAATGCAATATAAAAGGAATCTGAACACATTCGCGCAAAAATGAAATGACCACAATTTTCTCCAAAACTATAACAGATGCAAACTTGTCCTGTGTAGTGGAGATGAGATTTGATAAAGTAAGTGGAAATCCAGTAAAAGTTTTATTTGGCTACTTTGCACTCTCGAGATAATCGTCACCATGTGCCAAATGCAATATAAAAGGAATCTGAACACATTCGCGCAAAAATGAAATGACCACAATTTTCTCCAAAACTATAACAGATGCAAACTTGTCCTTTGTGGTGGAGATGAGATTTGATAAAGTAAGTGGAAATCCAGTAAAAGTTTCATTTGGCTACTTTGCACTCTCGAGATAATCGTCACCATGTGCCAAATGCAATATAAAAGGAATCTGAACACATTCGCGCAAAAATGAAATGACCACAATTTTCTCCAAAACTATAACAGATGCAAACTTGTCCTGTGTGGTGGAGATGAGATTTGATAAAGTAAGTGGAAATACAGTAAAAGTTTCATTTGGCTACTTTGCACTCGAGATAATCGTCACCATGTGCCAAATGCAATATAAAAGGAATCTGAACACATTCGCGCAAAAATGAAATGACCACAATTTTCTCCAAAACTATAACAGATGCAAACTTGTCCTGTGTGGTAGAGATGAGATTTGATAAAGTAAGTGGAAATCCAGTAAAAGTTTCATTTGGCTACTTTGCACTCTCGAGATAATCGTCACCATGTGCCAAATGCAATATAAAAGGAATCTGAACACATTCGCGCAAAAATGAAATGACCACAATTTTCTCCAAAACTATAACAGATGCAAACTTGTCCTGTGTGGTGGAGATGAGATTTGATAAAGTAAGTGGAGATCCAGTAAAAGTTTCATTTGGCTACTTTGCACTCTCGAGATAATCGTCACCATGTGCCAAATGCAATATAAAAGGAATCTGAACACATTTGCGCAAAAATGAAATGACCACAATTTTCTCCAAAACTATAACAGATGCAAACTTGTCCTGTGTGGTGGAGATGAGATTTGATAAAGTAAGTGGAAATCCAGTAAAAGTTTCATTTGGCTACTTTGCACTCTCGAGATAATCGTCACCATGTGCCAAATGCAATATAAAAGGAATCTGAACACATTCGCGCAAAAATGAAATGACCACAATTTTCTCCAAAACTATAACAGATGCAAACTTGTCCTGTGTGGTGGAGATGAGATTTGATAAAGTAAGTGGAAATCCAGTAAAAGTTTCATTTGGCTACTTTGCACTCTCGACATAATCGTCACCATGTGCCAAATGCAAAATAAAAGGAATCTGAACACATTCGCGCAAAAATGAAATGACCACAATTTTCTCCAAAACTATAACAGATGCAAACTTGTCCTGTGTGGTGGAGATGAGATTTGATAAAGTAAGTGGAAATCCAGTAAAAGTTTCATTTGGCTACTTTGCACTCTCGAGATAATCGTCACCATGGGTGAAATGCAATATAAAAGGAATCTGAACACATTCGCGCAAAAATGAAATGACCACAATTTTCTCCAAAACTATAACAGATGCAAACTTGTCCTGTGTGGTGGAGATGAGATTTGATAAAGTAAGTGGAAATCCAGTAAAAGTTTCATTTGGCTACTTTGCACTCTCGAGAAAATCGTCACCATGTGCTAAATGC
The DNA here is from genome assembly GCF_048569485.1 of Anomaloglossus baeobatrachus. Classification (NCBI taxonomy): domain Eukaryota; kingdom Metazoa; phylum Chordata; class Amphibia; order Anura; family Aromobatidae; genus Anomaloglossus; species Anomaloglossus baeobatrachus. The sequence goes on along the minus strand of NW_027442692.1, from coordinate 21,539 downwards.
AATATAAAAGGAATCTGAACACATTCGCGCAAAAATGAATTGACAACAATTTTCTCCAAAACTATAACAGATGCAAACTTGTCCTGTGTGGTGGAGATGAGATTTGATAAAGTAAGTGGAAATCCAGTAAAAGTTTCATTTGGCTACTTTGCACTCTCGAGATAATCGTCACCATGTGCCAAATGCAATATAAAAGGAATCTGAACACATTCGCGCAAAAACGAAATGACCACAATTTTCTCCAAAACTATAACAGATGCAAACTTGTCCTGTGTGGTGGAGATGAGATTTGATAAAGTAAGTGGAAATCCAGTAAAAGTTTCATTTGGCTACTTTGCACTCTCGAGATAATCGTCACCATGTGCCAAATGCAATATAAAAGGAATCTGAACACATTCGCGCAAAAATGAAATGACCACAATTTTCTCCAAAACTATAACAGATGCAAACTTGTCCTGTGTGGTGGAGATGAGATTTGATAAAGTAAGTGGAAATCCAGTAAAAGTTTCATTTGGCTACTTTGCACTCTCAAGATAATCGTCACCATGTGCCAAATGCAATATAAAAGGAATCTGAACACATTCGCGCAAAAATGAAATGACCACAATTTTCTCCAAAACTATAACAGATGCAAACTTGTCCTGTGTGGTGGAGATGAGATTTGATAAAGTAAGTGGAAATCCAGTAAAAGTTTCATTTGGCTACTTTGCACTCTCGAGATAATCGTCACCATGTGCCAAATGCAATATAAAAGAAATCTGAACACATTCGCGCAAAAATGAAATGACCACAATTTTCTCCAAAACTATAACAGATGCAAACTTGTCCTGTGTGGTGGAGATGAGATTTGATAAAGTAAGTGGAAATCCAGTAAAAGTTTCATTTGGCTACTTTCCACTCTCGAGATAATCGTCACCATGTGCCAAATGCAATATAAAAGGAATCTGAACACATTCGCGCAAAAATGAAATGACCACAATTTTCTCCAAAACTATAACAGATGCAAACTTGTCCTGTGTGGTGGAGATGAGATTTGATAAAGTAAGTGGAAATCCAGTAAAAGTTTCATTTGGCTACTTTGCACTCTCGAGATAATCGTCACCATGTGCCAAATGCAATATAAAAGGAATCTGAACACATTCGCGCAAAAATGAAATGACCACAATTTTCTCCAAAACTATAACAGCTGCAAACTTGTCCTGTGTGGTGGAGATGAGATTTGATAAAGTAAGTGGAAATCCAGTAAAAGTTTCATTTGGCTACTTTGCACTCTCGAGATAATCGTCACCATGTGCCAAATGCAATATAAAAGGAATCTGAACACATTTGCGCAAAAATGAAATGACCACAATTGTCTCCAAAACTATAACAGATGCAAACTTGTCCTGTGTGGTGGAGATGAGATTTGATAAAGTAAGTGGAAATCCAGTAAAAGTTTCATTTGGCTACTTTGCACTCTCGAGATAATCGTCACCATGTGCCAAATGCAATATAAAAGGAATCTGAACACATTCGCGCAAAAATGAAATGACCACAATTTTCTCCAAAACTATAACAGATGCAAACTTGTCCTGTGTGGTGGAGATGAGATTTGATAAAGTAAGTGGAAATCCAGTAAAAGTTTCATTTGGCTACTTTGCACTCGAGATAATCGTCACCATGTGCCAAATGCAATATAAAAGGAATCTGAACACATTCGCGCAAAAATGAAATGACCACAATTTTCTCCAAAACTATAACAGATGCAAACTTGTCCTGTGTGGTGGAGATGAGATTTGATAAAGTAAGTGGAAATCCAGTAAAAGTTTCATTTGGCTACTTTGCACTCTCGAGATAATCGTCACCATGTGCCAAATGCAATATAAAAGGAATCTGAACACATTCGCGCAAAAATGAAATGACCACAATTTTCTCCAAAACTATAACAGATGCAAACTTGTCCTGTGTGGTGGAGATGAGATTTGATAAAGTAAGTGGAGATCCAGTAAAGTTTCATTTGGCTACTTTGCACTCTCGAGATAATCGTCACCATGTGCCAAATGCAATATAAAAGGAATCTGAACACATTTGCGCAAAAATGAAATGACCACAGTTTTCTCCAAAACTATAACAGATGCAAACTTGTCCTGTGTGGTGGAGATGAGATTTGATAAAGTAAGTGGAAATCCAGTAAAAGTTTCATTTGGCTACTTTGCACTCTCGAGATAATCGTCACCATGTGCCAAATGCAATATAAAAGGAATCTGAACACATTCGCGCAAAAATGAAATGACCACAATTTTCTCCAAAACTATAACAGATGCAAACTTGTCCTGTGTGGTGGAGATGAGATTTGATAAAGTAAGTGGAAATCCAGTAAAAGTTTCATTTGGCTACTTTGCACTCTCGAGATAATCGTCACCATGTGCCAAATGCAATATAAAAGGAATCTGAACACATTCGCGCAAAAATGAAATGACCACAATTTTCTCCAAAACTATAACAGATGCAAACTTGTCCTGTGTGGTGGAGATGAGATTTGATAAAGTAAGTGGAAATCCAGTAAAAGTTTCATTTGGCTACTTTGCACTCTCGAGATAATCGTCACCATGTGCCAAATGCAAAATAAAAGGAATCTGAACACATTCGCGCAAAAATGAAATGACCACAATTTTCTCCAAAACTATAACAGATGCAAACTTGTCCTGTGTGGTGGAGATGAGATTTGATAAAGTAAGTGCAAATCCAGTAAAAGTTTCATTTGGCTACTTTGCACTCTCGAGATAATCGTCACCATGGGCGAAATGCAATATAAAAGGAATCTGAATACATTCGCGCAAAAATGAAATGACCACAATTTTCTCCAAAACTATAACAGATGCAAACTTGTCCTGTGTGGTGGAGATGAGATTTGATAAAGTAAGTGGAAATCCAGTAAAAGTTTCATTTGGCTACTTTGCACTCTCGAGAAAATCGTCACCATGTGCTAAATGCAATATAAAAGGAATCTGAACACATTCGCGCAAAAATGAATTGACAACAATTTTCTCCAAAACTATAACAGATGCAAACTTGTCCTGTGTGGTGGAGATGAGATTTGATAAAGTAAGTGGAAATCCAGTAAAAGTTTCATTTGGCTACTTTGCACTCTCGAGATAATCGTCACCATGTGCCAAATGCAATATAAAAGGAATCTGAACACATTCGCGCAAAAACGAAATGACCACAATTTTCTCCAAAACTATAACAGATGCAAACTTGTCCTGTGTGGTGGAGATGAGATTTGATAAAGTAAGTGGAAATCCAGTAAAAGTTTCATTTGGCTACTTTGCACTCTCGAGATAATCGTCACCATGTGCCAAATGCAATATAAAAGGAATCTGAACACATTCGCGCAAAAATGAAATGACCACAATTTTCTCCAAAACTATAACAGATGCAAACTTGTCCTGTGTGGTGGAGATGAGATTTGATAAAGTAAGTGGAAATCCAGTAAAAGTTTCATTTGGCTACTTTGCACTCTCGAGATAATCGTCACCATGTGCCAAATGCAATATAAAAGGAATCTGAACACATTCGCGCAAAAATGAAATGACCACAATTTTCTCCAAAACTATAACAGATGCAAACTTGTCCTGTGTGGTGGAGATGAGATTTGATAAAGTGGAAATCCAGTAAAAGTTTCATTTGGCTACTTTGCACTCTCGAGATAATCGTCACCATGTGCCAAATGCAATATAAAAGGAATCTGAACACATTCGCGCAAAAATGAAATGACCACAATTTTCTCCAAAACTATAACAGATGCAAACTTGTCCTGTGTGGTGGAGATGAGATTTGATAAAGTAAGTGGAAATCCAGTAAAAGTTTCATTTGGCTACTTTGCACTCTCGAGATAATCGTCACCATGTGCCAAATGCAATATAAAAGGAATCTGAACACATTCGCGCAAAAATGAAATGACCACAATTTTCTCCAAAACTATAACAGCTGCAAACTTGTCCTGTGTGGTGGAGATGAGATTTGATAAAGTAAGTGGAAATCCAGTAAAAGTTTCATTTGGCTACTTTGCACTCTCGAGATAATCGTCACCATGTGCCAAATGCAATATAAAAGGAATCTGAACACATTTGCGCAAAAATGAAATGACCACAATTGTCTCCAAAACTATAACAGATGCAAACTTGTCCTGTGTGGTGGAGATGAGATTTGATAAAGTAACTGGAAATCCAGTAAAAGTTTCATTTGGCTACTTTGCACTCTCGAGATAATCGTCACCATGTGCCAAATGCAATATAAAAGGAATCTGAACACATTTGCGCAAAAATGAAATGACCACAATTTTCTCCAAAACTATAACAGATGCAAACTTGTCCTGTATGGTGGAGATGAGATTTGATAAAGTAAGTGGAAGACCAGTAAAAGTTTTATTTGGCTACTTTGCACTCTCGAGATAATCGTCACCATGTGCCAAATGCAATATAAAAGGAATCTGAACACATTCGCGCAAAAATGAAATGACCACAATTTTCTCCAAAACTATAACAGATGCAAACTTGTCCTGTGTGGTGGAGATGAGATTTGATAAAGTAAGTGGAAATCCAGTAAAAGTTTCATTTGGCTACTTTGCACTCTCGAGATAATCGTCACCATGTGCCAAATGCAATATAAAAGGAATCTGAACACATTCGCGCAAAAATGAAATGACCACAATTTTCTCCAAAACTATAACAGATGCAAACTTGTCCTGTGTGGTGTAAATGAGATTTGATAAAGTAAGTGGAAATCCAGTAAAAGTTTCATTTGGCTACTTTGCACTCTCGAGATAATCGTCACCATGTGCCAAATGCAATATAAAAGGAATCTGAACACATTTGCGCAAAAATGAAATGACCACAATTTTCTCCAAAACTATAACAGATGCAAACTTGTCCTGTGTGGTGGAGATGAGATTTGATAAAGTAAGTGGAAATCCAGTAAAAGTTTCATTTGGCTACTTTGCACTCTCGAGATAATCGTCACCATGTGCCAAATGCAATATAAAAGGAATCTGAACACATTCGCGCAAAAATGAAATGACCACAATTTTCTCCAAAACTATAACAGATGCAAACTTGTCCTGTGTGGTGGAGATGAGATTTGATAAAGTAAGTGGAAATCCAGTAAAAGTTTCATTTGGCTACTTTGCACTCTCGAGATAATCGTCACCATGTGACAAATGCAATATAAAAGGAATCTGAACACATTCGCGCAAAAATGAAATGACCACAATTTTCTCCAAAACTATAACAGATGCAAACTTGTCCTGTGTGGTGGAGATGAGATTTGATAAAGTAAGTGGAAATCCAGTAAAAGTTTCATTTGGCTACTTTGCACTCTCGAGATAATCGTCACCATGTGCCAAATGCAATATAAAAGGAATCTGAACACATTCGCGCAAAAATGAAATGACCACAATTTTCTCCAAAACTATAACAGATGCAAACTTGTCCTGTGTGGTGGAGATGAGATTTGATAAAGTAAGTGGAAATCCAGTAAAAGTTTCATTTGGCTACTTTGCACTCTCGAGATAATCGTCACCATGTGCCAAATGCAATATAAAAGGAATCTGAACACATTCGCGCAAAAATGAAATGACCACAATTTTCTCCAAAACTATAACAGCTGCAAACTTGTCCTGTGTGGTGGAGATGAGATTTGATAAAGTAAGTGGAAATCCAGTAAAAGTTTCATTTGGCTACTTTGCACTCTCGAGATAATCGTCACCATGTGCCAAATGCAATATAAAAGGAATCTGAACACATTTGCGCAAAAATGAAATGACCACAATTTTCTCCAAAACTATAACAGATGCAAACTTGTCCTGTGTGGTGGAGATGAGATTTGATAAAGTAAGTGGAAATCCAGTAAAAGTTTCATTTGGCTACTTTGCACTCTCGAGATAATCGTCACCATGTGCCAAATGCAATATAAAAGGAATCTGAACACATTCGCGCAAAAATGAAATGACCACAATTTTCTCCAAAACTATAACAGATGCAAACTTGTCCTGTGTGGTGGAGATGAGATTTGATAAAGTAAGTGGAAATCCAGTAAAAGTTTCATTTGGCTACTTTGCACTCTCGAGATAATCGTCACCATGTGCCAAATGCAATATAAAAGGAATCTGAACACATTCGCGCAAAAATGAAATGACCACAATTTTCTCCAAAACTATAACAGATGCAAACTTGTCCTGTGTGGTGGAGATGAGATTTGATAAAGAAAGTGGAAATCCAGTAAGTTTTATTTGGCTACTTTGCACTCTCGAGATAATCGTCACCATGTGCCAAATGCAATATAAAAGGAATCTGAACACATTCGCGCAAAAATGAAATGACCACAATTTTCTCCAAAACTATAACAGATGCAAACTTGTCCTGTGTGGTGGAGATGAGATTTGATAAAGTAAGTGGAAATCCAGTAAAAGTTTCATTTGGCTACTTTGCACTCTCGAGATAATCGTCACCATGTGCCAAATGCAATATAAAAGGAATCTGAACACATTCGCGCAAAAATGAAATGACCACAATTTTCTCCAAAACTATAACAGATGCAAACTTGTCCTGTGTGGTGGAGATGAGATTTGATAAAGTAAGTGGAAATCCAGTAAAAGTTTCATTTGGCTACTTTGCACTCTCGAGATAATCGTCACCATGTGCCAAATGCAATATAAAAGGAATCTGAACACATTCGCGCAAAAATGAAATGACCACAATTTTCTCCAAAACTATAACAGATGCAAACTTGTCCTGTGTGGTGGAGATGAGATTTGATAAAGTAAGTGGAAATCCAGTAAAAGTTTCATTTGGCTACTTTGCACTCTCGAGATAATCGTCACCATGTGCCAAATGCAATATAAAAGGAATCTGAACACATTCGCGCAAAAATGAAATGACCACAATTTTCTCCAAAACTATAACAGATGCAAACTTGTCCTGTGTGGTGGAGATGAGATTTGATAAAGAAAGTGGAAATCCAGTAAGTTTTATTTGGCTACTTTGCACTCTCGAGATAATCGTCACCATGTGCCAAATGCAATATAAAAGGAATCTGAACACATTCGCGCAAAAATGAAATGACCACAATTTTCTCCAAAACTATAACAGATGCAAACTTGTCCTGTGTGGTGGAGATGAGATTTGATAAAGTAAGTGGAAATCCAGTAAAAGTTTCATTTGGCTACTTTGCACTCTCGAGATAATCGTCACCATGTGCCAAATGCAATATAAAAGGAATCTGAACACATTCGCGCAAAAATGAAATGACCACAATTTTCTCCAAAACTATAACAGATGCAAACTTGTCCTGTGTGGTGGAGATGAGATTTGATAAAGAAAGTGGAAATCCAGTAAGTTTTATTTGGCTACTTTGCACTCTCGAGATAATCGTCACCATGTGCCAAATGCAATATAAAAGGAATCTGAACACATTCGCGCAAAAATGAAATGACCACAATTTTCTCCAAAACTATAACAGATGCAAACTTGTCCTGTGTGGTGGAGATGAGATTTGATAAAGTAAGTGGAAATCCAGTAAAAGTTTCATTTGGCTACTTTGCACTCTCGAGATAATCGTCACCATGTGCCAAATGCAATATAAAAGGAATCTGAACACATTCGCGCAAAAATGAAATGACCACAATTTTCTCCAAAACTATAACAGATGCAAACTTGTCCTGTGTGGTGGAGATGAGATTTGATAAAGTAAGTGGAAATCCAGTAAAAGTTTCATTTGGCTACTTTGCACTCTCGAGATAATCGTCACAATGTGCCAAATGCAATATAAAAGGAATCTGAACACATTCGCGCAAAAATGAAATGACCACAATTTTCTCCAAAACTATAACAGATGCAAACTTGTCCTGTGTGGTGGAGATGAGATTTGATAAAGTAAGTGGAAATCCAGTAAAAGTTTTATTTGGCTACTTTGCACTCTCGAGATAATCGTCACCATGTGCCAAATGCAATATAAAAGGAATCTGAACACATTCGCGCAAAAATGAAATGACCACAATTTTCTCCAAAACTATAACAGATGCAAACTTGTCCTGTGTGGTGGAGATGAGATTTGATAAAGTAAGTGGAAATCCAGTAAAAGTTTCATTTGGCTACTTTGCACTCTCGAGATAATCGTCACCATGTGCCAAATGCAATATAAAAGGAATCTGAACACATTCGCGCAAAAATGAAATGACCACAATTTTCTCCAAAACTATAACAGATGCAAACTTGTCCTGTGTGGTGGAGATTAGATTTGATAAAGTAAGTGGAAATCCAGTAAAAGTTTCATTTGGCTACTTTGCACTCGAGATAATCGTCACCATGTGCCAAATGCAATATAAAAGGAATCTGAACACATTCGCGCAAAAATGAAATGACCACAATTTTCTCCAAAACTATAACAGATGCAAACTTGTCCTGTGTGGTGGAGATGAGATTTGATAAAGTAAGTGGAAATCCAGTAAAAGTTTCATTTGGCTACTTTGCACTCTCGAGATAATCGTCACCATGTGCCAAATGCAATATAAAAGGAATCTGAACACATTCGCGCAAAAATGAAATGACCACAATTTTCTCCAAAACTATAACAGATGCAAACTTGTCCTGTGTGGTGGAGATGAGATTTGATAAAGTAAGTGGAAATCCAGTAAAAGTTTCATTTGGCTACTTTGCACTCTCGAGATAATCGTCACCATGTGCCAAATGCAATATAAAAGGAATCTGAACACATTTGCGCAAAAATGAAATGACCACAATTTTCTCCAAAACTATAACAGATGCAAACTTGTCCTGTGTGGTGGAGATGAGATTTGATAAAGTAAGTGGAAATCCAGTAAAAGTTTCATTTGGCTACTTTGCACTCTCGAGATAATCGTCACCATGTGCCAAATGCAATATAAAAGGAATCTGAACACATTCGCGCAAAAATGAAATGACCACAATTTTCTCCAAAACTATAACAGATGCAAACTTGTCCTGTGTGGTGGAGATGAGATTTGATAAAGTAAGTGGAAATCCAGTAAAAGTTTCATTTGGCTACTTTGCACTCTCGAGATAATCGTCACCATGTGCCAAATGCAATATAAAAGGAATCTGAACACATTCGCGCAAAAATGAAATGACCACAATTTTCTCCAAAACTATAACAGATGCAAACTTGTCCTGTGTGGTGGAGATGAGATTTGATAAAGTAAGTGGAAATCCAGTAAAAGTTTCATTTGGCTACTTTGCACTCTCGAGATAATCGTCACCATGTGCCAAATGCAATATAAAAGGAATCTGAACACATTCGCGCAAAAATGAAATGACCACAATTTTCTCCAAAACTATAACAGATGCAAACTTGTCCTGTGTGCTGGAGATGAGATTTGATAAAGTAAGTGGAAATCCAGTAAAAGTTTCATTTGGCTACTTTGCACTCTCGAGATAATCGTCACCATGTGCCAAATGCAATATAAAAGAAATCTGAACACATTCGCGCAAAAATGAAATGACCACAATTTTCTCCAAAACTATAACAGATGCAAACTTGTCCTGTGTGGTGGAGATGAGATTTGATAAAGTAAGTGGAAATCCAGTAAAAGTTTCATTTGGCTACTTTGCACTCTCGAGATAATCGTCACCATGTGCCAAATGCAATATAAAAGGAATCTGAACACATTCGCGCAAAAATGAAATGACCACAATTTTCTCCAAAACTATAACAGCTGCAAACTTGTCCTGTGTGGTGGAGATGAGATTTGATAAAGTAAGTGGAAATCCAGTAAACGTTTCATTTGGCTACTTTGCACTCTCGAGATAATCGTCACCATGTGCCAAATGCAATATAAAAGGAATCTGAACACATTCGCGCAAAAATGAAATGACCACAATTTTCTCCAAAACTATAACAGATGCAAACTTGTCCTGTGTGGTGGAGATGAGATTTGATAAAGTAAGTGGAAATCCAGTAAAAGTTTCATTTGGCTACTTTGCACTCTCGAGATAATCGTCACAATGTGCCAAATGCAATATAAAAGGAATCTGAACACATTCGCGCAAAAATGAAATGACCACAATTTTCTCCAAAACTATAACAGATGCAAACTTGTCCTGTGTGGTGGAGATGAGATTTGATAAAGTAAGTGGAAATCCAGTAAAAGTTTTATTTGGCTACTTTGCACTCTCGAGATAATCGTCACCATGTGCCAAATGCAATATAAAAGGAATCTGAACACATTCGCGCAAAAATGAAATGACCACAATTTTCTCCAAAACTATAACAGATGCAAACTTGTCCTGTGTGGTGGAGATGAGATTTGATAAAGTAAGTGGAAATCCAGTAAAAGTTTCATTTGGCTACTTTGCACTCTCGAGATAATCGTCACCATGTGCCAAATACAATATAAAAGGAATCTGAACACATTCGCGCAAAAATGAAATGACCACAATTTTCTCCAAAACTATAACAGATGCAAACTTGTCCTGTGTGGTGGAGATTAGATTTGATAAAGTAAGTGGAAATCCAGTAAAAGTTTCATTTGGCTACTTTGCACTCGAGATAATCGTCACCATGTGCCAAATGCAATATAAAAGGAATCTGAACACATTCGCGCAAAAATGAAATGACCACAATTTTCTCCAAAACTATAACAGATGCAAACTTGTCCTGTGTGGTGGAGATGAGATTTGATAAAGTAAGTGGAAATCCAGTAAAAGTTTCATTTGGCTACTTTGCACTCTCGAGATAATCGTCACCATGTGCCAAATGCAATATAAAAGGAATCTGAACACATTCGCGCAAAAATGAAATGACCACAATTTTCTCCAAAACTATAACAGATGCAAACTTGTCCTGTGTGGTGGAGATGAGATTTGATAAAGTAAGTGGAAATCCAGTAAAAGTTTCATTTGGCTACTTTGCACTCTCGAGATAATCGTCACCATGTGCCAAATGCAATATAAAAGGAATCTGAACACATTTGCGCAAAAATGAAATGACCACAATTTTCTCCAAAACTATAACAGATGCAAACTTGTCCTGTGTGGTGGAGATGAGATTTGATAAAGTAAGTGGAAATCCAGTAAAAGTTTCATTTGGCTACTTTGCACTCTCGAGATAATCGTCACCATGTGCCAAATGCAATATAAAAGGAATCTGAACACATTCGCGCAAAAATGAAATGACCACAATTTTCTCCAAAACTATAACAGATGCAAACTTGTCCTGTGTGGTGGAGATGAGATTTGATAAAGTAAGTGGAAATCCAGTAAAAGTTTCATTTGGCTACTTTGCACTCTCGAGATAATCGTCACCATGTGCCAAATGCAATATAAAAGGAATCTGAACACATTCGCGCAAAAATGAAATGACCACAATTTTCTCCAAAACTATAACAGATGCAAACTTGTCCTGTGTGGTGGAGATGAGATTTGATAAAGTAAGTGGAAATCCAGTAAAAGTTTCATTTGGCTACTTTGCACTCTCGAGATAATCGTCACCATGTGCCAAATGCAATATAAAAGGAATCTGAACACATTCGCGCAAAAATGAAATGACCACAATTTTCTCCAAAACTATAACAGATGCAAACTTGTCCTGTGTGGTGGAGATGAGATTTGATAAAGTAAGTGGAAGTCCAGTAAAAGTTTTATTTGGCTACTTTGCACTCTCGAGATAATCGTCACCATGTGCCAAATGCAATATAAAAGGAATCTGAACACATTCGCGCAAAAATGAAATGACCACAATTTTCTCCAAAACTATAACAGATGCAAACTTGTCCTGTGTGGTGGAGATGAGATTTGATAAAGTAAGTGGAAATCCAGTAAAAGTTTCATTTGGCTACTTTGCACTCTCGAGATAATCGTCACCTTGTGCCAAATGCAATATAAAAGGAATCTGAACACATTCGCGCAAAAATGAAATGACCACAATTTTCTCCAAAACTATAACAGATGCAAACTTGTCCTGTGTGGTGGAAATGAGATTTGATAAAGTAAGTGGAAATCCAGTAAAAGTTTCATTTGGCTACTTTGCACTCTCGAGATAATCGTCACCATGTGCCAAATGCAATATAAAAGGAATCTGAACACATTCGCGCAAAAATGAAATGACCACAATTTTCTCCAAAACTATAACAGATGCAAACTTGTCCTGTGTGGTGGAGATGAGATTTGATAAAGTAAGTGGAAATCCAGTAAAAGTTTCATTTGGCTACTTTGCACTCTCGAGATAATCGTCACCATGTGACAAATGCAATATAAAAGGAATCTGAACACATTCGCGCAAAAATGAAATGACCACAATTTTCTCCAAAACTATAACAGATGCAAACTTGTCCTGTGTGGTGGAGATGAGATTTGATAAAGTAAGTGGAAATCCAGTAAAAGTTTCATTTGGCTACTTTGCACTCTCGAGATAATCGTCACCATGTGCCAAATGCAATATAAAAGGAATCTGAACACATTCGCGCAAAAATGAAATGACCACAATTTTCTCCAAAACTATAACAGATGCAAACTTGTCCTGTGTGGTGGAGATGAGATTTGATAAAGTAAGTGGAAATCCAGTAAAAGTTTCATTTGGCTACTTTGCACTCTCGAGATAATCGTCACCATGTGCCAAATGCAATATAAAAGGAATCTGAACACATTCGCGCAAAAATGAAATGACCACAATTTTCTCCAAAACTATAACAGCTGCAAACTTGTCCTGTGTGGTGGAGATGAGATTTGATAAAGTAAGTGGAAATCCAGTAAAAGTTTCATTTGGCTACTTTGCACTCTCGAGATAATCGTCACCATGTGCCAAATGCAATATTAAAGGAATCTGAACACATTTGCGCAAAAATGAAATAACCACAATTTTCTCCAAAACTATAACAGATGCAAACTTGTCCTGTGTGGTGGAGATGAGATTTGATAAAGTAAGTGGAAATCCAGTAAAAGTTTCATTTGGCTACTTTGCACTCTCGAGATAATCGTCACCATGTGCCAAATGCAATATAAAAGGAATCTGAACACATTCGCGCAAAAATGAAATGACCACTATTTTCTCCAAAACTATAACAGATGCAAACTTGTCCTGTGTGGTGGAGATGAGATTTGATAAAGTAAGTGGAAATCCAGTAAAAGTTTCATTTGGCTACTTTGCACTCTCGAGATAATCGTCACCATGTGCCAAATGCAATATAAAAGGAATCTGAACACATTCGCGCAAAAATGAAATGACCACAATTTTCTCCAAAACTATAACAGATGCAAACTTGTCCTGTGTGGTGGAGATGAGATTTGATAAAGAAAGTGGAAATCCAGTAAGTTTTATTTGGCTACTTTGCACTCTCGAGATAATCGCCACCATGTGCCAAATGCAATATAAAAGGAATCTGAACACATTCGCGCAAAAATGAAATGACCACAATTTTCTCCAAAACTATAACAGATGCAAACTTGTCCTGTGTGGTGGAGATGAGATTTGATAAAGTAAGTGGAAATCCAGTAAAAGTTTCATTTGGCTACTTTGCACTCTCGAGATAATCGTCACCATGTGCCAAATGCAATATAAAAGGAATCTGAACACATTCGCGCAAAAATGAAATGACCACAATTTTCTCCAAAACTATAACAGATGCAAACTTGTCCTGTGTGGTGGAGATGAGATTTGATAAAGTAAGTGGAAATCCAGTAAAAGTTTCATTTGGCTACTTTGCACTCTCGAGATAATCGTCACCATGTGCCAAATGCAATATAAAAGAAATCTGAACACATTCGCGCAAAAATGAAATGACCACAATTTTCTCCAAAACTATAACAGATGCAAACTCTTCCTGTGTGGTGGAGATGAGATTTGATAAAGTAAGTGGAAATCCAGTAAAAGTTTCATTTGGCTACTTTGCACTCTCGAGATAATCGTCACCATGTGCCAAATGCAATATAAAAGGAATCTGAACACATTCGCGCAAAAATGAAATGACCACAATTTTCTCCAAAACTATAACAGATGCAAACTTGTCCTGTGTGGTGGAGATGAGATTTGATAAAGTAAGTGGAAATCCAGTAAAAGTTTTATTTGGCTACTTTGCACTCTCGAGATAATCGTCACCATGTGCCAAATGCAATATAAAAGGAATCTGAACACATTCGCGCAAAAATGAAATGACCACAATTTTCTCCAAAACTATAACAGATGCAAACTTGTCCTGTGTGGTGGAGATGAGATTTGATAAAGTAAGTGGAAATCCAGTAAAAGTTTCATTTGGCTACTTTGCACTCTCGAGATAATCGTCACCATGTGCCAAATGCAATATAAAAGGAATCTGAACACATTCGCGCAAAAATGAAATGACCACAATTTTCTCCAAAACTATAACAGATGCAAACTTGTCCTGTGTGGTGGAGATGAGATTTGATAAAGTAAGTGGAAATCCAGTAAAAGTTTCATTTGGCTACTTTGCACTCGAGATAATCGTCACCATGTGCCAAATGCAATATAAAAGGAATCTGAACACATTCGCGCAAAAATGAAATGACCACAATTTTCTCCAAAACTATAACAGATGCAAACTTGTCCTGTGTGGTGGAGATGAGATTTGATAAAGTAAGTGGAAATCCAGTAAAAGTTTCATTTGGCTACTTTGCACTCTCGAGATAATCGTCACCATGTGCCAAATGCAATATAAAAGGAATCTGAACACATTCGCGCAAAAATGAAATGACCACAATTTTCTCTAAAACTATAACAGATGCAAACTTGTCCTGTGTGGTGGAGATGAGATTTGATAAAGTAAGTGGAAATCCAGTAAAAGTTTCATTTGGCTACTTTGCACTCTCGAGATAATCGTCACCATGTGCCAAATGCAATATAAAAGGAATCTGAACACATTTGCGCAAAAATGAAATGACCACAATTTTCTCCAAAACTATAACAGATGCAAACTTGTCCTGTGTGGTGGAGATGAGATTTGATAAAGTAAGTGGAAATCCAGTAAAAGTTTCATTTGGCTACTTTGCACTCTCGAGATAATCGTCACCATGTGCCAAATGCAATATAAAAGAAATCTGAACACATTCGCGCAAAAATGAAATGACCACAATTTTCTCCAAAACTATAACAGATGCAAACTCTTCCTGTGTGGTGGAGATGAGATTTGATAAAGTAAGTGGAAATCCAGTAAAAGTTTCATTTGGCTACTTTGCACTCTCGAGATAATCGTCACCATGTGCCAAATGCAATATAAAAGGAATCTGAACACATTCGCGCAAAAATGAAATGACCACAATTTTCTCCAAAACTATAACAGCTGCAAACTTGTCCTGTGTGGTGGAGATGAGATTTGATAAAGTAAGTGGAAATCCAGTAAACGTTTCATTTGGCTACTTTGCACTCTCGAGATAATCGTCACCATGTGCCAAATGCAATATAAAAGGAATCTGAACACATTCGCGCAAAAATGAAATGACCACAATTTTCTCCAAAACTATAACAGATGCAAACTTGTCCTGTGTGGTGGAGATGAGATTTGATAAAGTAAGTGGAAATCCAGTAAAAGTTTCATTTGGCTACTTTGCACTCTCGAGATAATCGTCACCATGTGCCAAATGCAATATAAAAGGAATCTGAACACATTCGCGCAAAAATGAAATGACCACAATTTTCTCCAAAACTATAACAGATGCAAACTTGTCCTGTGTGGTGGAGATGAGATTTGATAAAGTAAGTGGAAATCCAGTAAAAGTTTTATTGGCTACTTTGCACTCTCGAGATAATCGTCACCATGTGCCAAATGCAATATAAAAGGAATCTGAACACATTCGCGCAAAAATGAAATGACCACAATTTTCTCCAAAACTATAACAGATGCAAACTTGTCCTGTGTGGTGGAGATGAGATTTGATAAAGTAAGTGGAAATCCAGTAAAAGTTTCATTTGGCTACTTTGCACTCTCGAGATAATCGTCACCATGTGCCAAATGCAATATAAAAGGAATCTGAACACATTCGCGCAAAAATGAAATGACCACAATTTTCTCCAAAACTATAACAGATGCAAACTTGTCCTGTGTGGTGGAGATGAGATTTGATAAAGTAAGTGGAAATCCAGTAAAAGTTTCATTTGGCTACTTTGCACTCGAGATAATCGTCACCATGTGCCAAATGCAATATAAAAGGAATCTGAACACATTCGCGCAAAAATGAAATGACCACAATTTTCTCCAAAACTATAACAGATGCAAACTTGTCCTGTGTGGTGGAGATGAGATTTGATAAAGTAAGTGGAAATCCAGTAAAAGTTTCATTTGGCTACTTTGCACTCTCGAGATAATCGTCACCATGTGCCAAATGCAATATAAAAGGAATCTGAACACATTCGCGCAAAAATGAAATGACCACAATTTTCTCTAAAACTATAACAGATGCAAACTTGTCCTGTGTGGTGGAGATGAGATTTGATAAAGTAAGTGGAAATCCAGTAAAAGTTTCATTTGGCTACTTTGCACTCTCGAGATAATCGTCACCATGTGCCAAATGCAATATAAAAGGAATCTGAACACATTTGCGCAAAAATGAAATGACCACAATTTTCTCCAAAACTATAACAGATGCAAACTTGTCCTGTGTGGTGGAGATGAGATTTGATAAAGTAAGTGGAAATCCAGTAAAAGTTTCATTTGGCTACTTTGCACTCTCGAGATAATCGTCACCATGTGCCAAATGCAATATAAAAGGAATCTGAACACATTCGCGCAAAAATGAAATGACCACAATTTTCTCCAAAACTATAACAGATGCAAACTTGTCCTGTGTGGTGAAGATGAGATTTGATAAAGTAAGTGGAAATCCAGTGAAAGTTTCATTTGGCTACTTTGCACTCTCGAGATAATCGTCACCATGTGCCAAATGCAATATAAAAGGAATCTGAACACATTCGCGCAAAAATGAAATGACCACAATTTTCTCCAAAACTATAACAGATGCAAACTTGTCCTGTGTGGTGGAGATGAGATTTGATAAAGTAAGTGGAAATCCAGTAAAAGTTTCATTTGGCTACTTTGCACTCTCGAGATAATCGTCACCATGTGCCAAATGCAAAATAAAAGGAATCTGAACACATTCGCGCAAAAATGAAATGACCACAATTTTCTCCAAAACTATAACAGATGCAAACTTGTCCTGTGTGGTGGAGATGAGATTTGATAAAGTAAGTGGAAATCCAGTAAAAGTTTCATTTGGCTACTTTGCACTCTCGAGATAATCGTCACCATGGGCGAAATGCAATATAAAAGGAATCTGAACACATTCGCGCAAAAATGAAATGACCACAATTTTCTCCAAAACTATAACAGATGCAAACTTGTCCTGTGTGGTGGAGATGAGATTTGATAAAGTAAGTGGAAATCCAGTAAAAGTTTCATTTGGCTACTTTGCACTCTCGAGAAAATCGTCACCATGTGCTAAATGCAATATAAAAGGAATCTGAACACATTCGCGCAAAAATGAATTGACAACAGTTTTCTCCAAAACTATAACAGATGCAAACTTGTCCTGTGTGGTGGAGATGAGATTTGATAAAGTAAGTGGAAATCCAGTAAAAGTTTCATTTGGCTACTTTGCACTCTCGAGATAATCGTCACCATGTGCCAAATGCAATATCAAAGGAATCTGAACACATTCGCGCAAAAACGAAATGACCACAATTTTCTCCAAAACTATAACAGATGCAAACTTGTCCTGTGTGGTGGAGATGAGATTTGATAAAGTAAGTGGAAATCCAGTAAAAGTTTCATTTGGCTACTTTGCACTCTCGAGATAATCGTCACCATGTGCCAAATGCAATATAAAAGGAATCTGAACACATTCGCGCAAAAATGAAATGACCACAATTTTCTCCAAAACTATAACAGATGCAAACTTGTCCTGTGTGGTGGAGATGAGATTTGATAAAGTAAGTGGAAATCCAGTAAAAGTTTCATTTGGCTACTTTGCACTCTCGAGATAATCGTCACCATGTGCCAAATGCAATATAAAAGGAATCTGAACACATTCGCGCAAAAATGAAATGACCACAATTTTCTCCAAAACTATAACAGATGCAAACTTGTCCTGTGTGGTGGAGATGAGATTTGATAAAGTAAGTGGAAATCCAGTAAAAGTTTCATTTGGCTACTTTGCACTCTCGAGATAATCGTCACCATGTGCCAAATGCAATATAAAAGAAATCTGAACACATTCGCGCAAAAATGAAATGACCACAATTTTCTCCAAAACTATAACAGATGCAAACTTGTCCTGTGTGGTGGAGATGAGATTTGATAAAGTAAGTGGAAATCCAGTAAAAGTTTCATTTGGCTACTTTCCACTCTCGAGATAATCGTCACCATGTGCCAAATGCAATATAAAAGGAATCTGAACACATTCGCGCAAAAATGAAATGACCACAATTTTCTCCAAAACTATAACAGATGCAAACTTGTCCTGTGTGGTGGAGATGAGATTTGATAAAGTAAGTGGAAATCCAGTAAAAGTTTCATTTGGCTACTTTGCACTCTCGAGATAATCGTCACCATGTGCCAAATGCAATATAAAAGGAATCTGAACACATTCGCGCAAAAATGAAATGACCACAATTTTCTCCAAAACTATAACAGCTGCAAACTTGTCCTGTGTGGTGGAGATGAGATTTGATAAAGTAAGTGGAAATCCAGTAAAAGTTTCATTTGGCTACTTTGCACTCTCGAGATAATCGTCACCATGTGCCAAATGCAATATAAAAGGAATCTGAACACATTTGCGCAAAAATGAAATGACCACAATTTTCTCCAAAACTATAACAGATGCAAACTTGTCCTGTGTGGTGGAGATGAGATTTGATAAAGTAAGTGGAAATCCAGTAAAAGTTTCATTTGGCTACTTTGCACTCTCGAGATAATCGTCACCATGTGCCAAATGCAATATAAAAGGAATCTGAACACATTCGCGCAAAAATGAAATGACCACAATTTTCTCCAAAACTATAACAGATGCAAACTTGTCCTGTGTGGTGGAGATGAGATTTGATAAAGTAAGTGGAAATCCAGTAAAAGTTTCATTTGGCTACTTTGCACTATCGAGATAATCGTCACCATGTGCCAAATGCAATATAAAAGGAATCTGAACACATTCGCGCAAAAATGAAATGACCACAATTTTCTCCAAAACTATAACAGATGCAAACTTGTCCTGTGTGGTGATGAGATTTGATAAAGTAAGTGGAAATCCAGTAAAAGTTTTATTTGGCTACTTTGCACTCTCGAGATAATCGTCACCATGTGCCAAATGCAATATAAAAGGAATCTGAACACATTCGCGCAAAAATGAAATGACCACAATTTTCTCCAAAACTATAACAGATGCAAACTTGTCCTGTGTGGTGGAGATGAGATTTGATAAAGTAAGTGGAAATCCAGTAAAAGTTTCATTTGGCTACTTTGCACTCTCGAGATAATCGTCACCATGTGACAAATGCAATATAAAAGGAATCTGAACACATTCGCGCAAAAATGAAATGACCACAATTTTCTCCAAAACTATAACAGATGCAAACTTGTCCTGTGTGGTGGAGATGAGATTTGATAAAGTAAGTGGAAATCCAGGAAAAGTTTCATTTGGCTACTTTGCACTCTCGAGATAATCGTCACCATGTGCCAAATGCAATATAAAAGGAATCTGAACACATTCGCGCAAAAATGAAATGACCACAATTTTCTCCAAAACTATAACAGATGCAAACTTGTCCTGTGTGGTGGAGATGAGATTTGATAAAGTAAGTGGAAATCCAGTAAAAGTTTCGTTTGGCTACTTTGCACTCTCGAGATAATCGTCACCATGTGCCAAATGCAATATAAAAGGAATCTGAACACATTCGCGCAAAAATGAAATGACCACAATTTTCTCCAAAACTATCACAGATGCAAACTTGTCCTGTGTGGTGGAGATGAGATTTGATAAAGTAAGTGGAAATCCAGTAAAAGTTTTATTTGGCTACTTTGCACTCTCGAGATAATCGTCACCATGTGCCAAATGCAATATAAAAGGAATCTGAACACATTCGCGCAAAAATGAAATGACCACAATTTTCTCCAAAACTATAACAGATGCAAACTTGTCCTGTTTGGTGGAGATGAGATTTGATAAAGTAAGTGGAAATCCAGTAAAAGTTTCATTTGGCTACTTTGCACTCTCGAGATAATCGTCACCATGTGCCAAATGCAATATAAAAGAAATCTGAACACATTCGCGCAAAAATGAAATGACCACAATTTTCTCCAAAACTATAACAGATGCAAACTTGTCCTGTGTGGTGGAGATGAGATTTGATAAAGTAAGTGGAAATCCAGTAAAAGTTTCATTTGGCTACTTTGCACTCTCGAGATAATCGTCACCATGTGCCAAATGCAATATAAAAGGAATCTGAACACATTCGCGCAAAAATGAAATGACCACAATTTTCTCCAAAACTATAACAGATGCAAACTTGTCCTGTGTGGTGGAGATGAGATTTGATAAAGTAAGTGGAAATCCAGTAAAAGTTTCATTTGGCTACTTTGCACTCTCGAGATAATCGTCACCATGTGCCAAATGCAATATAAAAGGAATCTGAACACATTCGCGCAAAAATGAAATGACCACAATTTTCTCCAAAACTATAACAGATGCAAACTTGTCCTGTGTGGTGGAAATGAGATTTGATAAAGTAAGTGGAAATCCAGTAAAAGTTTCATTTGGCTACTTTGCACTCTCGAGATAATCGTCACCATGTGCCAAATGCAATATAAAAGGAATCTGAACACATTTGCGCAAAAATGAAATGACCACAATTTTCTCCAAAACTATAACAGATGCAAACTTGTCCTGTGTGGTGGAGATGAGATTTGATAAAGTAAGTGGAAATCCAGTAAAAGTTTCCTTTGGGTACTTTGCACTCTCGAGATAATCGTCACCATGTGCCAAATGCAATATAAAAGGAATCTGAACACATTCGCGCAAAAATGAAATGACCACAATTTTCTCCAAAACTATAACAGATGCAAACTTGTCCTATGTGGTGGAGATGAGATTTGATAAAGTAAGTGGAAATCCAGTAAAAGTTTCATTTGGCTACTTTGCACTCTCGAGATAATTGTCACCATGTGACAAATGCAATATAAAAGGAATCTGAACACATTCGCGCAAAAATGAAATGACCACAATTTTCTCCAAAACTATAACAGATGCAAACTTGTCCTGTGTGGTGGAGATGAGATTTGATAAAGTAAGTGGAAATCCAGTAAAAGTTTCATTTGGCTACTTTGCACTCTCGAGATAATCGTCACCATGTGCCAAATGCAATATAAAAGGAATCTGAACACATTCGCGCAAAAATGAAATGACCACAATTTTCTCCAAAACTATAACAGATGCAAACTTGTCCTGTGTGGTGGAGATGAGATTTGATAAAGTAAGTGGAAATCCAGTAAAAGTTTCATTTGGCTACTTTGCACTCTCGAGATAATCGTCACCATG